>NC_133343.1:37263900-37597918 GCF_030506205.2 Paramisgurnus dabryanus | reverse complement strand
TAATTTTCCGTCTTAGTATACGATGTAATTACAGAAGACTCACGTTTTAAATAGGAAAATATTGAAACTCTTTGGGTATTTTTTTTGTGTGATGCTAATGGTCTAATAAGATTCAATGGATTATGCTAAGCTATGCTAAAAGTGGTACCACCAAACCCGGAGATCAGCTAAATGGATTCCAAAACGGTAAAAATCAAATGTTTATCTCTATAGGGGAGCTGGAAAATGAGCCTATTTTCAAAAAAAGTGGAGTGTCACTTTAAGAAATAAATGTAAAGACATTTTTTATTGTCATATGATGTAATGTTAGGTACTTATTTTAGTTGGATTACCAAACAGTCTGTATTTTAATGCTTAATCTGATGCAATGCAATGCCAAACATGATCATCTTTAGTAATGCAAAGCAATCACAATCCAATAACTCAGGGGTGCTAAACGATGCCATACTGTAGGAGAACCATGATTGGCTGTATGGTTCCATAAAGAACCTTCAACATCTTTTCACTTCATTTCTGTTTCACAAAAGGTTATTTGTAATAGTTCTTCAGACTATATTTTCACTTTATGTGAAAATTTAAATTTGAAAAAGCTTATTTGTTTAGGTGTTACAAATCAAAGTATTTTTTAAAGTAGATCCAACTTTCACTTTTACAGTGTAGATTCCAAACAGTGATTCTCCAGACCCTGAGATATAGCCCAAACATAAATCTGTGATATTAAAAGATATGTGACTCAGAGAGGAAAAATACAAAGTAGCTATAACTCTTCGCCCATACTGCAAGCAGAACTGTCTCCTTAAGGTTCCTCCTGTGTTGGAGAGCAGATGATTGGTATTCCTGTGAAATACTAAAGGCTCCCGAGAGAGCTGGCGCCTGGAGATGATAAGATCCATTCTCATCAAAGGTCAGAGCTGGTTGAAGAATAATATGGTCAGCGGAGAGCGAAATCACATCACACACATGCCTCATTAGCATATTTCTGACAGCTTGTGGAGAGTGTCACACGGGCACAGGGAACATTTAGACGGCATTGTCATAAATACGGACGCGAATGAGAGGTGAAACAGGTGAAGGACATGTGAAATTACAAATTACAAGTGTTTACAGAATTCACGAAAGCAAAATTTGAAGTGAATATCTATTGTAAATGTCTATTAGCTTTGAGCCACCTCAGTTGAAGAGTGTACACTGACAACATGACAGAAATACACTTAACATTTGAACGCTTTTTATGTTAACTGTTATATTTGCAGAAACTTAAAAAGATGGCGCTTGCTTTGACCTTGATCAAGGTGATAGGTGTGCAAACACACAAAAGACAGGGAGTGCGTGCAGTCTCTGGTTGTTGCAAGCAACTGTAAACTTCTGCCACCAACCCACAGGCCCTCGATTGGACAATGCAAAAACGCAGATGACATCAAGCGCTCCTATAAAAATGTGTGGAAGGTGACCAAAACGCGAAGCATTCAGTACGGATAAACAGCACCTATAATGCTCAATGCCAATAGAAAACCATTTAAAAAAGGCGCATGCCATAAACGCATTCTGTGTGATCGGCCTCTTTTTGTTGTGCTGCACCTAAACCCTGTGTAAACCAGTTTTTTTTGTAACTTATCTTCACCACAATACTAAAGCGTTAAAAAACACATCATTTTCATCTTTGCGAAAATGACAGAGCTGTCAGGCCACCCTCACAGTAGCCGACTGCTGCACAAGCAACCCTCATGTCCTCAGAGGAAGGAGTGAATGAGTTTATGTTGCCTTACCTCATCCGTTCTCTCCCTTGCTTTCCACCTCCCTTCCTCTTTCATGAGGCCTTTTTGGCTGAGGTTCGGAGAAGTTTAGATTGGACATGAGTCACATATGTAGTGAGCTGCCTGCCAGACTTCAGTAGGCCTACATAGCCCTGATCGTGCCACTCGGCTGCTGTTTCCAACTGAGTGCAATGTCAATGATGCAGAGAAAGATGAATAAAGGAAGTAAATTTTCTCACTCATTTTCAGCACTTTGTTAACTTCAAATCTTATTGGCTCTCGCATGTGTCGTAGTCATAAAATCTACTCACTTCCGCCATTAAGCCACTTTGAACTTTCAATAGCTCGGTAATCTCTCACTATTAACTAAATGTTTGCACAACAAAAAAATTGAAGCTGTAATATGTGGTGTGTGTTTGTGAACTTATGCACTCACTGGTCAGCCGTGAGATTATAGCCTGGCGTGTAAAACTTATTAGCACTCAGATAAATGAAGGTTGTATCCGGGCGCAATTTATTCGCATTAATTATTTAGCAGCCAGGACCTCACATTATGCAGTTCAGATACTTAACAGAAGCAGATTACAGAGCGGGTCAGGAATGATTACACATCACACTGGCTGGCAATGAGAAAGCATTTGTTCAAGGATAATTACTTCAAACGATAGAGCGCTTGCATTAAATGCGATAAACGGCCCTCGTCACAAAATGAAGAGAATTAGCAACAATTTCGCATGCCATTCATGCAAGTGCTTTACATTAACAAAGTCACAGGACATCGCAGATCAAGATGCTATACTGTATGAACCAATTTATACATCAATTGATCTGAGAGGGTTTATAGGGTTCCCAGGAAGCAAAAATTGTCATTTCAGTGTAGAGCCGATAAAGTCCAGCTATGAGTAACTTACTTCTAGACTAAATAAAAAAGCTTTCGAGATGACCAGCCAAGTATTCCATCATGTAGGCGAAGCAAAGTCAACAGTGATTACAGGGTGATTATTTATTTTATTTATTTGTCGGCTATAGTTAGGTACATTTTTACTGACAGCCCAAATTTTGCCTGGTTTTAGTGTTTGGACGGCTATTAGACGTCTTTTAAAGGGCACCTATAACGTCCATTTTTACAAGATGTGATATAAGTCTCAGGTGTGCCCAGAATGTGTCTGCTAAAGTTTCAGCTCAAAATACACCACAGATCATTTAAAAAACACGTCTAAAATGCCCCTGTTTGGGTGGGAGCAAAAACACACTGTACCTTTAAATGCAAATAAGCTACTGTTCCTCACTCCCTTACCAAAAGAGGCGTTGAGCATTTTGAGTTCACATAGATCTGATTCCTGTGAATACAATCTGAGACAATAGTATCTCACTATTGAAATATGGTGAACAGAATACAGGTCGCTGAGGGCGGAAACTATGGAAATACACAACCCTGTATCACAAAATTATGTACCTATAGTCACGTAAATTTGTGTCTTTTCCTTAACACTGACACGTTTTTTTCTGCCTTTTTACGTGAACTTATCACGTATTTCTGTTTACGTGTCACTGTCATGTATTTGTTACTCAACTGTTTTGTCCTGTTTTCAAACCATTGTCGCTTCGGTTTAGGGTTAGATTTGGTGTTTGCGTTAGGATGTTCCTTTAAGTATTGGTGTATACCTTTTTTTCATGATTTATTTTTTATATTTTCAGATTTTTAAACCATTGTCGCCTGGCGTAAGGGTTAGAGTTGGGTTTTGGTAAGGATGTCATTTTATGTAAATCTAACCCTAAACCGAAGCGACAATGGTTTGAAAATAGGACAAAACAGTTGAGTAACAAATACATGACAGTGACACGTAAACAGAAATACGTGATATGTTCACGTAAAAGGCGGAAAAATGTGTCAGTGTCACGGAAAAGACTCACAAATTTACGTGACTATAGGTACGTAATTTCGTGATACTGGGTAGAGGTCTTCACGTGTCCACTTAGATCCGAAAACCCAAAGTCCGACCCGAGACCCGATCGGGTTCGGGTCTAAAAGTTCACGTGCGCCTCGGACACGGGTCGGGTATAATATTAGCAGCATCGGGTCTTGGGTAATTTAAAAAGAATGTGTTTTTGCCAAACAGACCCGAAAACCCGAACTCTCTCACGTGTGTGCGTCAATGTCCTTTTCAAACCTCTCCTCTGTTTGCCAAGAGCGCTTGCGACATTGTGTGGCTGGCGGTAGGTTAATTTTCGTTGAGACAAATGTCAGTCAATTTTAAATGGGTGTCGGTTTCAGATAACAAAGTAAAACAAATGGAGCAGCTCGCCAAATTGGTTGCGAGATCAGCGGGGTTTCTGCCTGACTTCTGCATGCGGGGCTGCAGACTGCACCCTCGTCGGTTGCTGCCATTTACATTCGGGTTCAGTCGGGTTAAAAAAATGCCACTGGTTCGGGTCGGACTCGAGTCTAATTGTCACTGGTTTGTCTTGGGTCGGGTCTTTCTTCAAAAAAAAAAAATGCACATTGTGTTTTGGTATAAAGTGATTTGGTCATTTCAGGTCAAATCAATTTATTTGTACCCGAGAAGACGTCTAATACTGGGTTGTAAAACAGGATTGTCATTCAGTGGCTGGGGCTTTATCAGTGTGACGTCACATTAACAAGAGAATTATAATGCTATGTCTAATGAGACAGCTTTGGTTTACAAAACAAGGAGTATAGGTGGATTTTTTCCTTTAAACGCTAAATTGTTTGATGGATTGTTTACATTTACTATTTTTTTTATTTTGCACCTATACAGGTTTATCAATAATGTTTTACACATACTTGCAAACTGGGAACAGATAAATTAAACCAGTAACATAACGAAGGAAACCCATAGGCAAAAAATGCAGGTTAATAACTGCTAAATCTTTATTTAAACTTGTGTTGAAAGGCAGGAGTATATTTTTATACATATAAAGTACAATTCATACTACAAACAACACTAACCAACCAAACATCCTAACCTATAGAAGCAAAATGAATTTACTACAACACAAGAAACAAGAAAATGTTGTATTGCCGTGTTTAAAAGCTTTTAAAATGGCTGTTGAGTTTCTAAGCCTCCAGAGATGCTCACCCAGACCTCAGATTGCTTTGAAACAAAGACAAGCCCGCAGGAGCTATAGCAAATCAAGACAAATAAAGATACGACCAGCAGTGGAGTTATTACTGCAGACCTGCAGATCTGCCTCTCACGTGAGGCACCCGGGCATTAATTATTAATACCGGCTGGGGTGTTATAGTTCAGCGTTCATGCTTGTTCTCGAACAACTGCTAATGATGTGTTTTAATTCGTGTTGCGTTCCCTTTTCTGTCTGAGAATTCCCTCGTTTGTCACTATCTTGTTCGTACATAATGACTTGGTCATGCAAATTGTTTCTCTCCACAGGCCTCCCTTTTCCTCTCACACACATTCGGCTACGTCGGTATTCACCATTGTGCAGTGAAGCACCCATTCAAAGATGCAAACAAAAATCAAGCAATTAAAGTGTTTTACACCACACTTCAACATGACAACGGTTTGTCTGATGCGCTTGAAGAGAAAGGGCCCTATTTTAACGATCCAAGCGCATTGTCTAAAGCGCACAGCACACGGTCTAAATGGGCGTGTCCTAATCCACTTTTGCTAATTTAACGACGGGAAAAATGGTTTGTGCGCCGAGCGCAAGGTCGAAAAGGGTTGCTCCTAATGAGTAATGGGAGTGTTTTGTGCATAACGTGCAATAAACCAATGAGAGTCTCAGCTCGCATCTCCTTTAAAAGCCAGTTGCGCTGGGGATATGTCTAATCCCTATTTAGATGACGGACTTTGTAAACTGAAAAACTAAGTGGAGGAAGAAGATATAAATAATTGTGTTGTTTTTTACTTGTATTGAAATTGATATTTTTTATTAAAACCTTTAAAACACTTTTTCTTTTAGTCATGGAAGTCAAAATAATTACTGTACTTATGGCTATCCAATAATCATAAAAAAAAACAAGTATGTAAGAAAAGGTTTGTACTCTAAAAATACTTTATTTGTAACAAACAGGAGATAAAGAATTTACAAACCGCTCTCCGCACATTTCAGCTTTTGGACAGCGTCATGAGTTTTTTTTAAGCATTAATTAAAAATGTTTCTCATCTCACCATATCCACAGGTACAAAGTCATCATATACAATAAATCCATGAGGTAGCATTTAAAAAAAAACATTTAAAAACAGATGCATTTGTTTAAAGCGAAGCATTTTTTTATTTACCAGGCTGCAGGTGAAGCAGCTCTTTACAACTTCTAACGTCTCATAATTAGTCCTCATTTATGTCCAAGAGACTCAATAATAATCTTTTACATTTCAATCCTTTAATCTTTCATATTTAAAAGCTTTTTTGTGCTGCTGCGCATCCATGTGTGTGATAAGCAAACCCGCGTTGTCCTCCCGTTTATAGGTGCATGTTTATAACGCGCTCATTAAATTAAAAAAAAACATATTGCGCCATTGACTTTAGACTCTATTTTAGTTGCCATAAAATAGCAACGCGCCAACAATGTGCCCGAACACACCTCGTTTTTAGATCAGAACGTCAATGGGCACAAAAATGGGCGCAAATGCATTTGCTATTTAAACAACGTGGCGCTAAACGTGAAAATGAAAATTGCGCCGAGTTGAAACTAGCAAAATGCAAATGTATAACTCTAGGGGAGCTGGAAAATGAGCATATTTTCAAAAAAAGTAGAGTGTCCCTTTAAGCAATTTATCGATTAATGCCTTTCCTTTCTTTTCTTTTTTATTATTTTGTGTCTTCATGTTTGTGAATTTTATGTGAGATTTCAGTATGGCCATCTCAGCCAGGACTCCCTGGAAGAAGAGATTGCTCTTAACCTCAATTGGACCTTTCTGGAAAAATAATGGTAAGACAAATAAAAATAACTAGACAGCATATTTAGCCATCACATTCAAACCCATTTGAAGCATAAAGATTTGCATTTCTAGGTAGCTTCATAGGCATGTTTGAATCACTTTCAAGTCTAGTTGAGCTGTACAGATTTGCATTTCTAGACAGCATCATAGGCATGTTTGAAACTAGAAGAAAAAAACTAGATTTGACAGAGTGTTTGAGCATCATGTTCAAAATCTATAAGCCACCTTCACAAACAGCATGTCTGTACTTCAAAGGCATAGATATGTCAATGCAAATCAAAGCTGTATCTAGACATGGAGATTACTAGACTTTGAGACGCAGAAGTATATGTACTTGATAGATAATACCAGTAAACATAAAAGGAAACCTGAAGTTGGATGAGAAAGAGAAAAAGATTAAATGTCTTCTTAAAGGCACTGACTGCCTCGAGTAAACACTTAACCAAACAGATCACAGACTCTCCACTGCTGCATTGTTTCAACTTTCCAAAACATAATTGTCTCAAATCCACCAAACCACGTTTGCCGCCTCGAACTAAACAAAGACAAGCTCAATTTCTAAGCGTGCAGGAATTCCTTCCCGCAAGCTGGAGATCAATACTACATCGACCAACACTCATCAGATAAATGATTTTGCTCATTGATTCTGCCTGAAGACTGACATGCTGAAGTTGAATCAGTTGTGCTGTTTTATGGTAAGACTCGTGAGTGCATTTCTGAAAACAATACAATGTGCTTGCTCATAAATTATCAAACCAAATCCAAATTTATTGACAATAGGTTTAAGAAAATCAATTTTGGTTTAGTGTATGCTTTCTGATTATGTGTCTAAGCAAGTCTTGGATCATTTTTTATATTCTGTCAGGGTAGTTATATGATAAAGTACCTTTTGTTGCTCCGAAGTGTAGTGGTGATCAAAATAATATCGGAATAAACTGCAGATGTCAAGTGCAAACATTTTCCAGATTTCCCCTAATGTGTTCATCATGAGGTGCTCAAAATTGCTGGTATATTGTTGGTATAATATAGTGCACACTCAAAAAAATGATTCATTGGATTAACTCAATAAAATTGTGGGCAGGATTTCCATCCAATATGAATGTGTACCCCTAACTCATAAAAAACTGCTTTACACAATTAAAATATATTGAGTTGGTCCAACTCAATTTAAAGTAAATGGCAATACTCAATTAGTTGCCTCAACTCAATTTAGTGTAGTCTGAATAACTCAATTTAGCGTAGTTTGAATAATGTAGTGTAGTCTGAAGAACTCAATTCTGTTATTTTATATACAACGTTTTTATATCATACTAATTAGCATAAGCACATGTTAGCATGCTAATAATAATAACATATGATACTTTGGATGATTATTTGAGAAGAGACTGATCTCCAAACAGGCATAAACACTGTTAATGCTCATTGAGAGAAATATGTCACATCCACAACCTAACCACAAGCGCCACTCTTCTGCACGATGTAACCAAACAATTTGAAAAAATATAACACAAACGCTTCTAAATCAATAATATAAACGGACAATAAACACTATTAAGTCTTTCTCTTTACCTAAAAATGCATAAAATAACACTTAATTAAAAAAATTACTCCCCAAAAGCAGTTGCATGCAAAGCATGCTGGGAAATTATTTTTCCAGGACCCAAACTCAAACTAATTGTGTTAACGCAATTAAAAAGAAATCAATAATTTATTGTACATATTTATTTTGTGTTATACTAATTAAATATATATACTTATTGCTCTTAATGAGGTATTTTACATTTATTGAACACAATTTTAATGTGTCATTTCTAAGAAGGGCTTGAATCATTTTTTTGAGTGGGATGGGGGATTTCTTTTGGTCAACCTAAATTGTTTAAAGATACTGATGTCTTAATTTTTTAAGTTAAATAACAAATGGGTGTGCAAGTTTGTATGTGTTACTTAAATTTGACTTACACTGTCAGAAAAAATGGTCCCAAGATCTTACTTTGGTCCTAATATGTACCATACACATTTGGTTTGTTATTATGTTATTAATAGGTATTAAAGGGATAGTTCACCCAAAAATAAAAATTCTATCATCATTTTCTCATCCTCATGTTGTTCTAAACCTGTATGAGTTTCTTTTATCTGATTAACACAAAAGAAGATATGAAGCATTGGGTTCCAAAACGCAATACACTCTGCATTTGTTACCGCCAAAACCAGTATTGTAACAGGTCAGTATTAAAAATTAAATTCTTCATTTTACACAAAATCCGCACAATATCTGCCGTGTTATCTTTTCTCCCTTTTTTCCAAACCGTGACAAATCATTGTCCGCAGAATGCAATAAATCAGCTTAACCAATCACAGCGCACTATTCCGCGCATTGTAAACAACAATGGCAGTGCGTTGAATACAGACAGAATTCTAGTTTTTCTCATCTATTTTGTACTTCGTGATCAACAAACAAACAAACAAAAACACTTTTGATGGCATTGATAAACTTGTGGTGGTTTTCTGTGTTGGGGAAGCCATCAAAATCGAATAATTTACATGAGAGGCACTCGGGCGAAGGAAAAATGCCGGCTGTTTTCCGGACAGCATCAAGCTTCTGTCATGCTAACACATTGACCCCAGGGGATCTTATGAAAAACTTTCCATTATTTTACTCGAAGCCAACGAAAATCGAGCAGGACCAAAACATTTTACAGCTGATCGCTGTCAAAAAGTTCAGCAACGACGTCCCAAGTATAACAGCAGCAATGACAGTGTTCTTAATATGACAACGTAAGTATTTTGATTAATGTCATTAATGTTTATTTTTTCATCAGTGTATACCACTGGTCAACTAAATGAATATAACATGGCAAAGATGAATGCACATTTATATACTGTATTGATTCAATAGATTTATAGCATTTTGAAAAAAATACTTGGATTTATTGCATTTTGCGGAAAAAAGAATCAGTTTTTATAATAAATCTTTGAAAATCAAATTAAGGATTTGAATTTTTTATGTTATTATAACCTAAAGATGCTATGTGAAAGTTTGTAACAGAAAATAGTGGTTTTCATCTTGTCACTTTCTTGGTATAGAAAACACATTTTTACCCAAATTAGTCAAAATGGATTTATTGCATTTTGGAACTAAACTTTTCATATTTTGATAAATGATGGTAAGTACACAGTCGATTGTAACCATTGACTTCCATAGTAGGAAAACAAATATTATGGAGATATTGTGATAAATGAAGAAGATATTTTGATAAATGATGGTAAGCACACACTTGACGGTACCCATTGAATTCCATCGTATTTGTTTTTCCTACTATGGAAGTCAATGCTTACAATCAACTGTGTGCTTCCATCATTCATCAAAGTATCTCATTTTGTGTTTATCAGAAAAAAGAAATTCATACAAGTTTACAACAACATGAAGATGAGAAAATTATGACAGAATTTTATTTTTTTTATCAAATCAGCACCGCCGTATCATAAATCCACTGAAGAATATCCACACAAAACAGTAAATAACTCCACCTCTAGTTCATACGCTACTCCAAGCACCTATTCACACTGCTATTATACACACATTTTCCAAGGAACCTCTGTTAAACACGTTCACCAACCTTTTGGAGCGGTGCCTGTTGATTTCCTCTTGTGAAAAGCTTTACCCTTATCTGCAGATGTTCCCCCCTTCCCCAGCATATGGAATTCCTCACTCTGTGGTCTGGAGGGAGGGAATGCTACGGAAAAGACCCATCTGGAGCGAGAACAAGGTGGGGAACGGTAGGGATGAGCCCCCCTCTCCATCTGGTTCTCTGGAGAACCCTGGGGCTTGTCTGGAAACGCTTCAGTCGGGACAAACACAGCGGGGCGAATCGGACCCTGTCACCGGATAGCTCGGGGAGAAGAGTTAGAACCAAAATTGGTTTTGCCATTTAATGATAGAAGCTACAGGACACTGAAGACCAGACATGTGTTGTGAAGCTCGGTCACAGTGAATGCACCCTGAAGGATTATGAGAGATTTGGGGTGATGATGGAGGCGGAGTGTTTTGAAGGCTGTGAATAATCACATGTCAGGTGAAACTTGAACTCTTACAAGCTTACTTAAGGCTGATAATTGCATTTAAAGTGCAGCATAAGGTCAATTTCTGGCGACTCTTAATAGGTCTTTAACAAAACTCTCAGGGCTGATTTCATGGACAGGGTTAGATAAATCCAGAAGACATTTTAGTCGTTTTTTCAAACAAAAGAAATTTATTCAAGTTTGTAACAACAAGAGAGTGAGTAAATGATGACAGAATTTTCCTTTTTGGGTGAACTACCCCTTTAAGGCAGCTTAAACATGCCTTTTAATCTAGGACTAACATAAGACCTCTCCAGGAAACCGCACTCCAGAGTACTAACAGGTAGATTATTTGGATTACTAGACTTTTAATTTATTATTTATACTAGCAGATAATAATAAAATATTAACAGTCAAAGACAAAATCATATGAAAGGTCTTCAATTTCAGTACATTAGGGAATGCTAACACAAGTCATTTAGCAAGAGGAGTTTAATAGATGTGTGAAGGGCTGTGACTCTTGCTCTCCCCTGGGTCAAGTGTCAGTGCTTCACATGAGCGGTGACATCTCCATCCTAGCTAAGACGGCTCCCAGCAGGCTCTGGGGTACCAGATCTCAAAACCTGAGCAAGACGCATCACTGCACAGCTGAATACAAACCTTTATTCTGCATACTAAACTGAGTCCATCAAAAGTTTGGAAAGATTATCAGACCATAAGCCAGAAGCATTAGTGTGGCACTATGAGTGAGCACATATCAAGTGTATTTAAAGAGTTTGGTTCCAAAACGCAATTAAACCATTTTGACTCATTTCTGTAAAATGTGTTTTCTATACCAAGAAAGTGACGAGATGAAAACTGCTATTTTCTGTTACAAAGTTTCACATTGCATATTTATGTTATAATAACATAAAAAATTCCAATCCATAATTTAATTAATAAAAAAAGATTTATTATAAAAACGTATGTTTTTTTTTCAAAATGCTATAAATCTATTGAATCAATATATAAACGTGCATACATCTTTGCTATGTTATATTTATGTAGTTGACTAGTGGTATACACTGATTAAAAAAATAAACATTAATGGCATTAATCAAAACATTTACTTTGTCATAATAAGAACACTGTCATTGCTGCTGTCATCCTTGGGACGTCGTCGCTTAACTTTTTGACAGCGATCAGCTGTAAAATGTTTTGGTCCTGTTCGATTTTTGTTTACTTTGAGTAAAATAATGGAAAGTTTTTCATAAGATCCCCTGGGGTCAATGTGTTAGCATGACAGAAGCTTGATGCCGTTATGTGAGAACAAGCAACAGCCGACTTTTTTCTGTCTCTCACATAAATTATTCGATTTTGATGGCTTACGTTTCTTCCACGCCACAGTAAACCACCACAGGTTTATCAATGCCATCAAAGTATTATTTTGTTTTTGTTTGTTTGATGATGACGAAGTACAAAGTAGATCAGGAAAACTAGGATTCCATGTTTATTCAAAGCGCCGCCATTGTTGTTTACAATGCTTTAAATGGTGCGCTGTGATTTGTTGAGCGGATTTATTGCATTCTGCAGAGAATTGGCGTTTATCGCGCTCTGGGGGAAAAGGGGGAAATTTTGCGTAAAATTAAGAATTAAATTTTTAATACTGACCAGAAACAATACTGATTTTGGCGGTAACTCATTTCTTTCGCGTTTTGGAACCAAACTCTTCATTTTATTTTTAAGATTAATTTTAAATTTAAAGGAATATTCCATTTTCTTAAAAGAAAAATCCAGATAATTTACTCACCACCATGTCATCCAAAATGTTGATGTCTTTCTTTGTTCAGTCGAGAAGAAATTATGTTTTTTGAGGAAAACATTGCAGGATTTTTCTCATTTTAATGGACTTTAATAGAGCCCAACATTTAATACTTAACTCAAAACTTGACAGTTTTTATCAACGGAGTTTCAAAGGACTCTAAATGATCCCAAACGAGGCATAAGGGTCTTATCTAGCAAAACGATTGTCATTTTTGACAATAAAAATAACAAATATACACTTTTAAAGCACAACTTCTTGTTTAAATCCGGTCGTGATGCGCCAACGTGACCCCACGCAATACGTCAAGAGGTCACAGAGGACGAACGCGAAACTCCGCCCCAGTGTTTACAAGTGTTGAGAAAGAGGACCGTATACGTTGTTTTATGTCAACTGATACTAATTAATGTCTTTGTGTCAGTTTATTGTTTACAATGGTCCGCAAATGTGCATTTTAACATGTGACCTCCCTACGTCACTACACATTTACGTTAGGTCGCGCTGGACCGGATTTAGACGAGAAGTTGTGCTTTAAAAGTGTATATTTGTTATTTTTATTGTCAAAAATGACAATCGTTTTGCTAGATAAGACGCTTATGCCTCGTTTGGGATCGTTTAGAGTCCTTTGAAACTCTGAAAAAAAAACTGTTACGTGTTGAGTTAAGTGTTAATTGTTGGTGTCTATTAAAGTCCATTGAAATGAGAAAAATCCTGCAATGTTTTCCTCAAAAAACATAATTTCTTCTCGACTGAACAAAGAAAGACATCAACATTTTGGATGACATGTGGTGAGTAAATTATCTGGATTTTTCTTATTAGAAAATAAAATATTCCTTTAAGACACATGCTTGCTTTAATTTCATAAAACAATTGATGCTTTATATTTAGACAAAACATATTTGGACACCTTCTGGTTGTCAAACATTAGTTAATGTGATGCACTAAGCTACTCAGATGAGGTTCGGGTTAAAAGTAATTGCAAAAATGGATTATAAAATAATTAGGTCTAGGAAAAGGTCTAGAGTCATTTGTTTGCAAATGTCTCTTGGATTGATTTTGTTGTCAGTGCAATAAACTTCAGTGTTCCTGTAGCTCATTTGTGATGCTGGACCACAATGGAAAAAAGTCTTTGGGCTTTATTGTGTTATCCCTGATTAGTTATGTATTTATATATTCAGAGTACTGTTTCATATTTTTTATATTTAAGTGGTCAAATAAAATCAATCAATCAATCAGACCAAAAAAACTTAAGTCACATGGGTATATTTGTATATTTGTTGACTTTCTAATGCCAAAAAATACAATGTAGTAAAATAAGTGCTATATAGAGCATATTTTGCTATAATATAGACGAGTGGTCTCCAACATGGTGCCAGGTTGTCCGCCAATGCACATTCTATTAATAGCCTCAATTTTAATAATTTATTTTTTAATTAGCTTGGCTTCTTTTATCCATGTTAACATTATAAAACAATGATAAAACACATCAACAAGTAATATAAAAAAAAATTTGATTAGACTATATCAAAAAGTAGAAGATATTCAGTAATTTTCCTACAGTAATTTTTTTTTATATATAATTATTTATCATTATAGTTAATAAATATGTGCTGTTAAGGACTTTATTTGGACTTTAAGCGCGATTTTCTTAATATTAGATTTTTTTTGCACCCTTAGATTCCAGATTTTCAAATAGTTGCATCTCGACCAAATATTGTCCTATCCTAATAAACCATACATCAATGGAAGCTTTATTCAGCATTAAGATTATGTATAAATCTCAAGTTCAAAAAAATTTAACCTTATGACTGGCTTTGTGGGTCCATGGTCACATTTGGTAGACATATTGATATAAATGTACCTTGAATGCCACTAAGCCTCTTCTAAATTCATGTAAAATTTGTTAGTGGTCGCATTATTCAGATACTTAAGGAGCAACTGTATTTGTCATAACTAGGTACAACCTCACGCGGTCATGGCTGTGTTGACAATGAATTGTGGGAGAAAGACCAACACCGGCCTGTTAAATCGAACATTTTATTTGTGGTAAAAAACACAAGCAAAATGCATCAATAGACATTTCTACAGGAAGCAAGGGAAATGATAAAACGCTTCTAAAAGCAAAGTCGTGCACATGCCAAAAGTTGTGTTGAATGTTAGCATTGTATCAGCTATAGACAGGGAGCAGTGATCAATAAAAAATAAAACAAGTGATAAAGCAAAAAAAAATAAAAAATACATTACAAGTCAAAGTAAATTAAATTAGGTTAGCCCCACAAAATTACCAACACAGCAACTAGGAAGAAACAAAAGATAAAACGAAAAAATAAGATTTGTTTACTATTAGTCTCAAAATATGTTAATATGCAAAATGAAACGGTAAAAGCATTTTTACAAGACAGTGACAAAATGAAAAGAGCCATGGCTATACACATACACAGAAATGTCACAAGTTTAACGCTATATCATACGTAAACAAGCATTCTGTATTTGGGTTTCTGACAAACAAAGCTAAAAAAAAATGTAACCATCTTTACACAGTAAATTAAGGTTACTGGTCGTACACAAGAACAGAACTGCTTGCGTGTAAAAAAGGAAAGAAAACGTTTAGCTCCATTGCCATTCACAGCCTATTATGTTGGCTTTTGCACCATTTCGAGTTATACACATAAGCACAGTTTAAATTCAGCAAATCTTGTTTTGCCCCTCTTCAAATTTAAATAAATTAAGATACAATTTATTGTTCTGGTTTATCTTTACAATTTTACAAAATTCAGTTTGTGACAGCGGGTAAGGCAAGTAAAAAATGGCTATATTTAACATTTGAAGCAGTTGCAAATTTGTTAAATGGGTTAACGTGGTAAAATCTCAATCATCTAAATAATGTAGACCCCATTGATTTGTCACACATCTACTAAACCAGTTACCAAGCATACTTCTGGAAAAAATAAATCAAAAATAGTGCCTATAGGTTTACTCTTAAACTAATCAAAATGAATACAATTTAAATGCTTTGTATCCAACAAAAACACCAGTTTGGTTGGTTAACATCACAAACACGTCAAAAGACAAAAAGTTACTCTTGATTCTGTAAAGCCTTCATTTATACATGATGCATGTCTGTGAGTATTAGTATATTAAATGACAAAAGTTGTCAACAGTTTCACCAGTTCTGCAACAAAAATACCCTTCTCTTCATTTCCAGATGTACATAAAATTGACGGTGAAGAGTTAGGAAACTTTTTTAATAACTAAAGACCACATCATGAAGTACAATGACAAATGTCAGCGTTGTCCTTTTCGGATTTGACTCGAATTACTTTACAACTGTGGAAATATTCTGCATATAAGTGGACCACATCAAGTGGACAAAAATTACACCATTGAAATGGATTATATTAGACTTTATTAAAATGTTATATCACACATATGGTCATTACATTTTGAATTATTCATTTGCCTAGCATGTCAACAATATCAAATTCCTTTGGTCCTTCAATAAATAAAACTCATATCATATACACATACTTTATACAAGTTTAATACAGTTCAAAGGGAGGATACTTTAAATTTGTGGGACTGCCGGCTAGACATCTTTAGAGTTTATGAGGAGATTCCTGCTTTTTTTATTTGCTTTGTTGACGCACTGTAAAAAGTGAAAAGTTAGTTGGTTCAACTTAAAAAGTTTTACCTAAAGTGAAACTAATAGGAAATTTTAAGTTAAATAAACTTTTTTTATTTGATCCAACTTTCACTTTTTAGCAAGTGTTTGGAGTTCTGCTCATGTTTTGCACCAGACATTCACATCAATTTCTTCAATGTCTCCTATTGAATAATTTATGTTAAACTGTGGAACAATTCCAAATAAATTTTTCAGATTAAAACAAGGCCGAGTAAGAAACATTAAAACTTGTTTCATTCAATCAATCAATCAAAAACTGCAGGATGCACAATGTAGTTCAACATTTAAGGCCTGTTGACCCAATGAGACGTCAAACCCTTGTAGTGTTTCTATAATACATCATTTGTATACCATGATGGACAACAAAAGCTGTTCAATAAAAGTGAGAATCACTGACGTTTAGTTCAGCATCATTTGAACTTCCGAATCCAAAGTTCACACCATGCACGCCTCCTTGCAGTTTGTCAATCCTAGTCGTCTCCCCAATATCAAATGAGGCAAAAACGCCGCTTCGTTCAGTTAGTCGAGGATAGGGGTTTGCGGGCGAAACCAGACACCGGTGCACAACTGTTCAAAATGGAATATCCCAAAACAAAGCAGAAGAAGAATGCGGCCTGACACCAGGATACAAATATTTCCATTGTCTACGTGATTGGAGCGGGATCTGTTTCAATGGTGTGAACGTCAGTCGGCGGACTGAAACCATTTCACAGTGTATCTAGCACCATTGTGGAAAATTTCTCAGGAAAAATCGTTCAACACTAAGAGGGGAGCCGTCTGCTTGAGCTACTTAAAAAAAGCATCAACAAAAAACGAAACGTATGTCTAAAAGTAGAACGATGCAACGTAATAAATAAGAAGCAATAATGGTCCAAAACAGTTAAAATGTAGGTGGTTATTGTGCACGGTGGACATTTACATATAGGTATTTTTTAACAAAAGAAAAAAGTCGATTCAGCTGCACATCCACTTACAAATATAAAACAATACATACAAGAGCGGGATGTCTTCAGGAAAATAAGAGAGGGACGTTACATCCCAAAAGCCCAAATCCATGGTCCAGTGATATGCATTTGCACCATGCACACAAACATACATGTAATGTGTGCACAAACTTGTGTGTGTTGAAGAATAATGTATATCCATCTCTCGGTCAAAGAAATGAGAAGCTCAGGGTACGGTGAAGGACAAAATGGAGGCAAATACATCCCTTGGGGTTCACATCCACAATGTTCGTAGCGCTCAGAATGACTCGTCGTGCCCGATCGAAAGGTCTCCCTTTGGGGTTGAAGCACGGGACGAGCCCTTGTCCATGCTCTCGGAGCCGGAGCTCTGGTGTTGGTGTTCCGAGCCGGCGCTGGAGGTGACTGTGGAGGAGGAGGTGGAGGAGGTGCGGGTCTTCTCCTTAAAGTCTGTTATGATCACTGTGACGTTCCCCACTGTGATGGCCAGCTGCTGGCCTGTGCTCCTGTCGATGTTCTTCAGCTTGGGCCTGTGGAAGTCCAAAAGATATATCAGCGTATATCTTCAGGTAACATTTCACAGTTTACGACAAAGTGAAAATATGATATGTTTATATTCACATCGAACTTTCATGCTTCTAATTTCATCATTTTTGTGACATGCAAGGTCACACATGTTATGTTTTCAATCACAGAGATAGGAATAATGCATGCTACCTTTCAAACCCACAAAATACATCATCAACACATGTTCAGGGTTTTCTGCACGGCAAGGGCAGGAAACGAAATCATATTGATTGGCATTAGCCTCAGTTGTTAGCTGCCTCCAAGACAATGTGACACAATGAGCTCTTCTGGCAACAGCGAACAGAGACAGAATGAAGGGAAGGCAGCCAACAGGGCGTGTGTGGGGGAGTAAAACTGTGCTGCTCATTTCAGATCAGCCCACAACTCATTCAGAGAGAAAGAGACAGACAGTCAGAGACAGCAGTTTTATACTGACTTCAGCCGAGGCTGCCAGCATTGTTCATTGTCAGAATGACTTACGACGGATTCTCACGATGACAAGCCAGATCTTGAACTGCGTTTATCATTATTATACTGCCACTATTCTGATTTTTATATACACTGCCATTCAGCAGCTTTATGAGAGGATACTTTTCTGGTACTGCACATTAAGGATGGGAATTTTAAGGTATTAATTTTGTTACCTAAAACAATACTATTAAAATGAAATGAACGTTTCTGAAAGCAATTTTTCATTAAAGTACTATTTCGTTTACAATTCTATGGGGCGGTTTATCCTAGTCCCAGACTAAAATGCATGTTTGAGCTGCCTTAAAGGTGTCATAGAATGTAAAACTGTATTTTCATAGGCATAGATGAATAATAAGAGTTCTGTACAAGGTTATGACATATAAGGAGTCTTAAAGGAGCGGTGAATCAAATACTCAATTTTAACTTGATCATTTGTTATAGAAGAGGTCATCATACTTAAATGAACATCCTGCAAGTTTCAGAAATGAAAACGTCCATATAACAGTTTTTGGCACCAAGCCAGTATAACGATCGAGTGAGGAATTTGGAGAAATATGATGTCAGAGTAGAATTGAAGCACCTTCCCAAACCCAAATACAATTGGCTTGTTCGACTTTATGCGGCACTGCAAGAACCGACAGCCGGATGATGTCAAAGCACCATGGGAAAGATTAGAGAAATCATACGAAGTTTAATTTCGTCTCGCGGTACTTCGACGTCATCCGGATGTCGGTTCTTGCGACGCCGCATAAAGTCGAACAAGCCTATTGACCAATTTTGTAGCTCCGCCCACAGCTTCGCGTGACACGTGTGTCTCAAAAATCAGTAAACATGTCTTTTAAGATTGCCAAATGTAACCAAAATGACTTTTAAATAAAATTTTTCTGAAAGACTTTTATTTTGATGCAGTGATCTGTTATGATAGAGTAACCATGGCAACTGAGTTTTCGGTTGTGGAAGAACACAGATGCTGGATAACGGAGGCTCAGAACATAACATTAGGAATGCGTGGTTAAAGTTTGTTTTTGAAGAAATTCCAGCTCGCGTGGGAAGTGTTTGTTTACTTTGTGTACCGCAAATTCATTTGTAAAGAAGTCGATGCTGGATTTGCAGAGAGACTGTGATTAAAAGCACCACTAATATTGGATCTGACAAAAATGACACAGCAGTATACACAGTAAGTAAAACATTTTAATTTATTTAAGTTACTGTGTTTCACCATTGCTTTGTTAGAAGAGATCGCTTGATATGTCCTGTTGTAACATCCGTGTCTAAACACGTATGTTTGACTGTTTTAATTTACTAAAAACATTTAACGATTAATAACGGTGCAACACTTAAAAATACGACTCTATATACAAAGTTAGTGATAAGGAAGGACTTACCAGCCGCAATTTAGATTCTGATGCCCACTTACTGTGTTGTATACGGTAATTTAGGCAAGTTGCGTTTGAAAGGTCCAACACTCAACAAAGCTTTTTTTTATCATATAACTGTGGTATGTAAAGTTACGTGTATCTAAGAGCAACCTCACAAGCACAAAAGAAATATACAAAGTTATTGATAAGGATTTATCAGCCACAGTTCAGATTCTGATGCGCACTTACTGTGTTGTATACGGTAATAGTCACGTCGAGTGTGTTCAGCTTCTATTTATATCACATTAATGTTTTTAAAACATTTCCCCACATGTAATGATTGGGAATGAAGCTGTCCAATCATATCAGTGGGCGTTTACATCCAGATCTTCAATGCGGCCCGCCCCTTCAAACAAACCATTGCTCCAGAGAGCCACTAATCCATGTTACAAATACAAAATAGCCTATAACTTGTTGCTTTTGATGTTTTTGAATGTAAAAACCACACGAACATCATAAGTAGACATCAGACAACCGTATAAAACCATAAAATTGACAAATTCACCGTCCCTTTAAACACGATTATGTCCTCTATCCAATGTAAACATCATGCATGCAAAAGACAGGCCAATCTCAACATTACGCCAACTGTGACTCTACAGTCAAATTACAGATTACATTAATTACAATGTTGTTACAATGCCAAGTTGTTACTGTGAAGTTAGCTCTACATGCTAGTTAATGCTATATGCTAACGCAGGGGTCTCCAACCTTTTTGTAAGCAAGGGCTACCACAATGGATAAACCAATCTGGAGGGCTTCTTTTTGACATAGTCTACTCAAAACATTTTTGTTTTACTTGTTGATTTTATTTTACTTGTTGATATGTTTTAGTATTGTTTCAAATGTTAACATACATAAACCAAGCCAAGCTAATATAAAAAATATGCATTAAAATCACCAAAATAACCATTTATAGAATGTGCTTTGGGGGGCACCTCACAAACTCCACGTTGGAGACCCCTGTTTAGGTGGAAATTCTAATATTGACGTTACAGTTACGTTTTTCAGTTCCATACTGAAAAAAGTAATTTACCACTCAGAAACGTCCATTATCAATTGAGTATTCCTCAAAATCTGTATCTTCTTCTAATACGATCTCAAACATGAGGTCCGTTCACCTTACAAACATAACTACTGAACTGAACTGCTCTGAGAAACAGCTAGGGATGCACCGATACCACTTTTTTTGGAATACGAGTACGAGTACTTGCATTTCAGTACTTGCCGATACGGATACAGAGTACTTAATAAAAAAACATGAGACAAATTTACAGGTAACAGCTTTAGTAATATAATTTAACAAAAAAAACAAAGGACTACTTTGTTGTAAACTCTGCCTCTTTGGACAACACAAGAGGCATTAACCCCTTACACGCTGCTCAAACATAGACATTTCTCAGACCGTGGTATTGATTCCAGGTATCGGGGGACTTTTAACGAGTACTTTAGAAAATGTGGTATCGAGGCCGATACCTGATACCAGTATCGGTATCGGTGCATCCCTAGAAACAGCCAATCAGAGCAGAGCTCAACATTATTATTCATGACCCTTTCAAATAAGTTAATAATAGCCCAATTCATTCTAAGGACAAATCCTAGGGTTATAAATGGACATGTAAAAACGTTTCTGCATCATTTTTGCATTTAATAAAACCACATACCTGTAGATATTAGAGAACAAATTAACACATTAATTCAATGCATTCTTTAGCACCGCATTTCCAAGTGTTTAGAATTATAAACTTGGATACCCATTGCAGAAGTTTATTGCGGAGGAGACATACAAATACATTTTTTGACATTCTCATGAGAAACAATTACAGTCCACATAGGGTAGCAAAAGCATTAACCAATGATAACCTAAATATGACAACATTGACAAGCGACTAGGTATGCTCCGATCATGATTTTTGCAGCCGATACCGGATACCAATTTGTTGTCTTCGTAATCGTGACAGTCCAATACCAATGTCAATATCGATTCCTCAAGCTGATATGCAAGCTCTTTGATAACTGTAACTGTTAAACTTTTTTCTAGATGAAGTAATACCACAGATGTTGTCTTTGTTGTATTACTTGCAGTAATTAGGTATATTATTGTTTTAATAGAGAATCAAATAAATTACCACAGCAAATATTACTTCTGCAAAGAAAAATTTAATATGCCTTCAGAAAGGTTTCTGCCTTTTAAAAGTACTGAAAATAAAAAACTTCACAGTCTTTACTGTATGAATTAAATATACATCCTCATAGAAAATACACATTTGTCTGTAAAGGCAAAGAGAGAAATCCAAATCTGCACATCGCACATGAGCAACGGGTAATAAAAGTGCACGCACCGCGTAAAAATGCTTTCTAATTTGCAGCCGCATTCAGGAGCTCTATGATGACAGAAAGATCGCTTCATGAGATCGGCAAATTTAGCAGGTACCGATCGAGTCATTTAATGACGTTATCAGCCGATACCGATCTGTGGCCGATCGATCGGAGCATCCCTACAAGCAACCCTATGAACATTCTTCATACATTCTTTGTATTCAAACGTTGTTGAAAACATTTGAGATTATGCAAGTACCTCTGTGAACAAAAAATACAACTAACCCATACTGCGCAGGTGATTTTTGGAGACATTCACGTACTGTTAATGAAACTAAACTTTTTATAAAAAAAATCCAAACCTAACTAAACACTTTGCGAAGCAGTCGATAAAGGCAAGTTACCTGGAGATGTGGGAGTTCTTGGTTGTGGATTTGCCAGATTGAATGCTGTTTCTTTCACTGGGTGGGCTTTGATGGCTGTCTGACTTGGGTCTGTAAAGAGATCAAAAGGACCCTTGAGCATATGTGCTATAAAGCGAAACATCTAAAAGCTCACAGACTCTTACCGGTGACAAACGGACCTGTTCTTTTTGCTGTTGGGTTTCTTGGTGATAGCTGGTGTGATTTCTTTCTCTCTGTCTTTTTTCTCTTTGTCGGGCTGCTCTTTCTCGCTCTTGTCCTTGTCCGCGTGTTCGCTTTCGGGGAGATTTTTGTCAGGTCGCTCCCCCTCGCCTCGATCCTTCTCGGGCTTTTCCTTCTTCTCTTTCTTTGGGGGAGGAGGGGTGGCGTACTGCTGGGCCACCTGCTGAGCCACCAGCTGGGAGTTTATCCGGGGCTTCCTGTGGGACCAAACAGAATTTGACAGTCAGCATGAAAGAGGACAACCAACAAACTAAAGTCATTACTCACCTGCTGAGCCTGGATGTTATTGAGACGCAACACAAGTTCAATATCAAAGGTTTACAGTATTACAGAGACACTTTTGTAAAGCCATGTTACATGGTAAATATTCAACAACATCACTGAAATAACTTGTTTTGAAATTGCTTTGTGTGGCTATGTATCAACACAGGAATGTATAAGTGCTTTAACTAAAAAAATCAGCAACACTGTAAACACGACTGTTGGCTTTTACACATTTTATGTTGTTTGGGGTGATCAAGCAAAACTCTTATTACCCACATCACATCACTTCATAATAAATGAAATATATGATGCTGCTATAAATGCTTGAATAAGACATCAATCAACACTTCAACTTTAACAAGAACAATACTAACTAGTCATTATGTCAGATGAGTGCCAGATAAAAATGAATATGGTTCCCTTCCTTGCAACATATTATTAAAACACCAGACGGCAAATTATAATTTGCAGTACCTAAATAAATCTGCTCTCCATTGCATTGTTTACATAAACCCATTTACCCTCCGGATTGCATTAAGGATATTAAAAACATACCTTGCCAGATAATGCCCACCACTGGCATACCAGAAACTAAAACCCTTTCACAGGTCTCCTGTATATGATGACGGACTGTCGCCAACTGCCCGTGTCTGCTAAACGTGTAATCTCATTACTCTACTGCTTTAATAAATGATCGAAATGATCACAGAGTGGGACATTTCCAGCATGTCATTCTGAAAAGGACTAATCAGATTAGAAAGAAGGTTTGGCCCCATGTCGCAAATAGGACAGAAAGCATCTTTTAATCTGCTGGCCTACTAAAATACGCTTCCTGTTTTAATATGGAAAACACATATGAAAGTGATACAACCTCACTACCAAAGCCATATTTCAATTCCTAAGAAATGCAAAGGAGTGTGTAATGGTTAAGCTATATAACAACAGCAGACTTAAGCTTTCAAACTAGGAAAAGGCAAAAAAATTGTCTACAAAACTTATACTTGGTGTTCCTGTAGCTCAGCTGGTAGAATACTGTACTATAGTTGTAAGGGAAAAAATTACATTGAGCGAGTATCGTGATATTTTGTAAATGCAATACTGTATAGATTCTAAAAAAGCAGCAATACTGATATTTTGAAAATAAAAATCATTCACAGCAGTTGATTCACTTGGAGTTTACATCCCGACTGCTAGATAGCATTCTTCTTATCACTGAAATTAAACAGTGACAGGAAGTACTAGCATAGGGGCGCGTCTAGGGCTGTAAAAAAAAAAAAATAATAATAATAATAATAATAACAACCTGTAGCTGTAGTTCACCGAGAAGCTAGGCAAAATCGCATTCATAATCGAGGAAAATCGACTCCAATAATCTATGAGATTTTGCCTAGCTTCTCTGTGAACTACGGCTCTGTGTAGTAAATGCTGCTCCATTTGAAAGCAGGTGATTATGATTTACTACTAATCAAAAAAACGGCTTTACTGCTGAAACATGCATGAAAATCGCAGGTGATTTGTTGGTGGTGTGTTCCAAATGAAAGCTTTCCTAATATTATATCCTATTATATTCCAAAAATAGGAATTTCCCAAGACATCACCTCGGTTTGCAGTATCGCAATGTAGCTTAACATATTGCATCGCAACCCCAGTATTGTGATGCGTATCGTGAGATTCTTGCGATCTACAACCCTAGTATTAGCAGCGCAAAAGATCATGGGTTTGATTCCCAAAAAATGCGGGCTAAAATGTAAACCTTAAATGCACAGGAACTTGCTTTGAATAAAAGTATCAGGTCAAAGTACAAATGTAAATAAATGTAATGCTATTAACTCTTTCCCCAACAATGTTAAAAAAAATAGTTGCCAGCACAAGCATTTTTTATGATTTTCACAAAAGTTTAATGCCTTACATAAAATATTCTTCATCACAAAAACATGCAAAATATCACATGAAAGAACAGACTCTCTACTTTCCAAATAACGTTTCATCCTACCTTTATGTGTTCTCTATTTATCACCTCTCAAATATAGGAAGGTTTCTTCAAAGATACCAAATTTTGAGCAAAAAGATATTTGCGTTTGCGTTTTTGTGAAAGACTTCTTAAAGAAATCCTATTCAGAGCGATGATCAAAACACACGCTGCATCTGAACTGTTTGGGTGGAGGGGTTGCTTCATGGTTGTACAAGTTGAGTAATAGCGGCATTGCCGGAAAAACTCGTCATTGGCAGGAAAGCATTAACTCGTCAATGACTGTGAAATAGTTAAAATCATTATAGACAGTTTTAGCAGTAACAACATAAACAAGCGACTGTCGTGGTCTGCACGTAACTTCCGGTAAACTCTGCTAAAAATAAATAACAAATTTCTTTAAATGTAGTTTATTTATATAACAAGATTACCTAGGAAACCAAAACTTTTGTTATTTTCAACAAGGCATTTATTCAGTTTAGCAACTAGTCAGACCATTAAAAAAATGAAACCAAAAGTAAAGTTCGCATACAGACGTGTATCGGTCAGCGGACATGCGTCCGATGAAACCATCTATAGCTTTAAATCTGCATTGCATAAATCTCGGATTTCGCATGTTTAAACCTAGACTCCTTACACAATCTCAATTTTTGTTTATGTGTCATGCAATCTACTTCTATGCGGTGCAATTGATACCATCGAAAAAAGGAACCTACAGACAAAAACAAGCCAAATACAAAGAATTATAAACATGAAATGAAGGTTTTTCCTTTTCACCTATGCATATCATTGTGGATGTGAATGAATGTTTTGGGAAGCTCTCTTTCGCTCTCCTCTGCACGCTGTTGAGTTAATTAAAAGCTGAGGGGCTGCGTCTGAGATCTGAGGCGCAGCGCCGCGCACCCTGAGCCAGCTCACGTTCCTCAAGCATACTGGCCAACATCTGGCAGCAGCTGGGGGTTTCCGAGGGTTTCAGCTGAGCTACAAACCACCAGTTTTTTGCCGAATGTAAACATTTTGACATGAGAGTCCTCTTTAGCTCAATATATCAGATCAGTTGTGGTTGTGCATGTTTGGCTCTTTTGTTTGTGGTTAGATTACTAAAGCTTAAGGCCAGCAACATTCTCCGTGAGAGTATGCGGTTGTAAATGCATTTCAACCACACGGTCAAGCTGTTCATGTTAAAAAAAATTCTTGCTTTACTGTGTCGTAACATACCTTCAGTACTCAAGAGTATAGAGTTACCTTCAAACGGTTCAGATGGGACTGTTTATTCAGGTGACAGGCAATACACACATCAACAGCTTTATCTAACTAATGGGGCGTACACACCAAATTCGAAGCATTACGCTTCTCTCTCTAGATTACTCGCGGTATTTAACTTTGTGTCACGCAAATTTTCCCCTCAAGAAGAATTTTTCAACTTGCGCAGACACGTGCTTAAGGCAAATATTGCATGTTTTCGCTGGAATCGTGGCGCTCAATTCACGTCATTTACATCGCCCCACGCCAGTTCGCGTCTATTCACGTCTTTGCATTTACTTTGCATGTAATCTACGCCCCATTAGTCAGCAAAACTATAAATTTGTGATGGCAGTAGATAAATAAATTCAGAAAAGTGGTAGAATAATAAACCATATAAGAAAGGCTAAAGCCAAGGCAACTGCCGGTAGTACACCAACAATGAAATACATGCTTTGCATTACAAATTAATTTCTGTACAAGGCGTCTGGTAAGCACAGGAAGTAACCCCCTATTAACAGGTGCTGTAACTACATCAACATGATTCCTAAATTGTTTCTGACATTTCACAATACAAAAAACTAAACCACAAGATCTTTGCTGGTCATGTTGATACACACAACCTCAAACTGTTTACCAAAAGATATCTCCGAATAAAGATAATGACTCTCTTTGTTTAGAAGAAAGCCTGTAGGCCTTAGATAGTGGCAATGTCCCTTCCACTCTCCATGACTGATGGGATATAGGCGACTTTTGTAGAGACCAGCCAGTGAGTGGCCAATCAATCCCTCATAATGGGCAATCATGTTCAAGAGGCCAGTGCAACACCAATCAATACAACCTCTGTGAGGAATCTAGATGAGCTTCAAGCTCCTCGGGCAAAAATACTGAAGAGCATCTTTCAGTGCATGTGCTATTAGTATGTATTAAGTCTACACTGATCACAGCAAAAAAATCAGTAATTGAACCCAAATTGACTGAAGAAAAGAATTCCCCTGAAAACAAAGTTAATGCTAAAACAGACATGAAGTAAATCCATCTTACACAGGCAACATATCCAGACCACTACGCATGGAAAATATCTAGTAGTACTAAGAAAATAGTACTAAGAATCACACATTTTTGCATAAGCAGTTAAGCACAAATGGGGCGTTGTGATACAGTGATTTAACTTTAATGACAGCAAAGCCGAGTGCTTTAAACCCTGTTGCAAAAAAGCAACAGCAGCCTCAAATGATTTACTTTATTTTAAAACACAACTAATATGACCAAAACAACATTAATTATCAGCTATGTATGTGTGATTTGTATATAGGATATCTTATTTGTTAGGGGTATAACGATATTTTGTGCTGGCCACTATAATGCGTGTCCAATATCGATTTTGACTCGATAAGACAATATTACGAACAACTATTTCATGTACTATGGCTATTGATAAGTCTGCATCAATTTACACTCGTCGTATAATCATTATAATATTCTTTTTTATTATGAAAATATCTGTGATACTTGTTCTGTGGCGCATATTGAGTTTCTGCATGAGAGCGCCATCTGGCTTTTGGATGTAGCGTCATTTCACCATAATTCATTGAGAAGCATAGCAAGCAGAATCGCAAGTATGTATCGTTACACCCCTAATATTTGTGACGTTCTTGATCCTCAGTATGTAAATCAACATTCTAAAATGCGAGTTAATCACTCATGGCAACTAAATGATGTGTAATATTAGACATTGTCTAATTCTGCATTCAGAGCAGCCGCGGTAGAGGCGTAAAGCACGAGTGATTTCAATGTTAAGTTAATGTAAAGGAGGTCTTGCGTCGCGAATGAGGCATTAAGCATGGCACGGTAGATGCGATTCCGCCTCATTCACGCGACTAGTAAACGCGAATTGAGAGTTGCCGCAGGAAATGCGCGAGTAGAAAAATTTTAACTTTGGCAGAAAAACTTGCAGTGTAAACCAATCAGGAGCTTGCTCTAGTAGTGACGTGATTACACGAAGCGAGTGGAGTTGCAGAAGCCCCTCCCATGACACGAATTTCCGCGTGAATGTCTCGCCTAGAATTTCATGCGTGAATGAAGCAAGAAGCAGCAAACTACACGCGGTTTAGGGGTCAAGCATAAGTTAAGCTTTAGTGAAAATACTTAAACTAAAACTATACTAACTAAACACACAGCCCTTGGGAGTTTGTACGTGATGCGTGACCTTTCGACGTGCTTTACGCAATACGTAAGGTTGTGCTGGAAATTCACACAGCTAGTACTGTACTGTATATCAGTCTGGTAAGTAAACAAAAACTTTAATGGTGATCCTATAAGGAGCGTGTTGAGGGTTGTAAAGCCACACTGACTAACGCTTTGCAAAAACAATTGCACGCACAACGTTAGGGATCTTTGGTATCAGAATAAAAATTGTTTTAAAACAATTAATTTGCTTTGTGAGAGAGAGAGAGAGAGAGGTTTTGAGCCAGTAAAAGCGACGCAAGCAGCTCTAAAATCAAGTACGAGTTCATTCATTTTAAATAGTGACATAAATAATAATTTAAAAGAGAGAGGAACATCTGTTAGTGCCGGTCAATGTTAAAATTGTATTAAATATCGACACGGCACATTTACATAGAACTTAAATGATGAAGTTTTCTGGCAGCACAGTTATAAGTTTTTGTAAAAGTAATAGTTGGCTTGTTAACAGCAGTTTCTTTTGCTTACTCCACAGTGCCTGGCGCATTACGGGTTGTTCATGGTGTCTTTCCAGATGTCTGTGCACTAATGATGTGCTGGTGTGACATGCTTTCAAATTTTGCAGTACAGACAAACAACTGCATCTTGCAGTGTTTTCAAGCTGAAATGCACTTCATTCGCTTTCCTGCATAATTTATCCTTCTCTAGTTGCCATTTTTATTAAATTAACTGCTCAAGCTTATTAAGAAAATATGATCATACAGTATCTAAGCAATCATAACATTTTATATATTACCATCAGTTCATGACTTCAAATCCGTGTTGCCAGTAACAAAAAGGCCAGCGAAGAAAAACGAGCGAGAAATAATACTGGGCACACACAGTGAACTCATTCAGTCCCATCCGGCATAGCACGCTGGGGAACTTTCGCTCTAATCCAGTGCAGGGATTTGTCAAAAGCACACGATCCTCCACTTAACAGGTACTTGGCTCAGTTTGCCTCCTGAGGGGGATCCAAAAATCCCTTCCAACCTGAGGTTAGTCTGGGACTCTAGCGCTGGATAGGTCTGTGATTGATTTGATTAACCTCCCCACGGTGGATCCCCTGCCATGCAGAGAGATTTGTATCGGGGGTAGATCAGCACGGCAGAAACGGGCCGCGTGTTTGAGCTGTGAATCAGTGCCAGCTGTAACTCAGCCATGAAACTCAATGGCATGTCGTGACTGCTGTCGACACTCCCACAGCACGACAAAACCACACAATGCATTATTTACTGGTCGACACATGACCGTCTCATCACAACCTCGCCCTGTTGACTAGGACTTGCACGGAAATGCAGGTGAAATATTTCTAAAGGGAAGATTGGAATGGCAAGTGGTTTAAGATGGATTTTCAAAGAACTTATGTTGGCAAACAACACTCATGGTGCTTACGGCCTATGGCTGTCTAAATGTCAAGGCAAAGCTGAATGGTTTTAGAAGGACTAGGCCAAGTAGACTAGTTTGGAGTAGCATACTGCCCTTCTTATGGACCTTGGTACCTCAGTGTCACCTCTGATCAAAGCTCAATTCTTCTACTGCAGATCTTCTACCATGCATTCAAATGTACAACATACACTCACCTAAAGGATTATTAGGAAAACCTGTTCAATTTCTCATTAACGCAATGGTGTAACGGTGTGGGTGCCCTGGATGTGCATCCCACAAATCTCCACCAACTGCAAGATGTTATCATATCAATATGAGCCAACATTTCTAAAAAATGCTTTCAGCACCTTGTTGAATCAATGTCACGTAGAATTAAGGCAGTTCTGAAGGCGAAAGGGGGTCAAACACAGTATTAGTATGGTGTTCCTAATAATCCTTTAGGGGAGTGTACATCAGAGCACATACTGCGTGCATATTAACTAGAATAAGTCAACATCATAAATTATACTGACTTATGCAACAAAATAAACAGCATTTTCAACAATGAAACAAAAATGTGAATATTATGTTTTTTTAATAACTGGACACCACATGCTCAGTTAAAGGTATAGTTCACCCAAAAATGAAAATTCTGTCATCATTTACTCACTCTCATGTTGTTACGAACTTGTATCATTTTCTTTGCTCTGATGAACACATGCGGAAAGATATTTTAAGAAATGTTTAAAACCAGTGGCGGCCAGTGACTTATTTTTCGAGGGCACACGATGCAAAGATCGTCATAACATGTATGCAGCACGTCATATGAGTGTCTCGTCAATTCCAAATGTGTGTTCAGCGTGTCATGTAAACTTATGTGCATCACATGTCATGTCAAAATACAAGCCTGCTGCAGAGCCTTCTAAAGGGTTTATATGTAAAAGAGATGCTCTGGTTTGCCAAATACTTCATCTCACGTGAAATCACAGCTTCTCTTTTATTATAAATCCTTTTGACGCGTGTGCAGTCTGCGCGTATTTTGACAAGAGGCATGATGCACATGTTTCACATGATGCAACAAATGCATATTTTGAAATGATGAGCAACACATGACACTCTGAACACATATTTTGAATTTGCAACCCCTGGAAAGAAAAGTAACCGGCTGCCACTGTTCGTAACCAAACCGATTAGAGGCCCCATTCACTTCCATAGAAGGAAAAAAGAATACTATTAAAGTCAATGGGGCCTCTGATCGGTTTAAATACAAACATTCCAGAAAATATAGTCCTTTGTGTTTACCAAAAACAAAGAAATGTAAACAGGTTTGCAACAACATGAGAGTGAGTGAATAATGACAGAATTTTCATTTTTGGGTGAACTACTCCTTTAAACAAAATATAATGAAGTGACAATTTAGCATGCTACAATTTAATAACAAGTACATTAGTATTACCTTACAAACAAAGCCACATTGGTCAAAATCTCCTATTGGACAAAAAATCTACCTAAACCAACCATCACTACCTTTAAAAACAAGACCCTACCATTTCAGTTTAACCTGAATCTCAGCAACTTCAGACAACACCAAGTAAAAATAATAGTCAAAGACCCAGACATCAGGATCCAATCTCATTGCAGAGATGTGTCATTTCTTAGCAGCATATTAAACAATAATTCTCAGCTCCACATATTAGACAATGCTGTTGGTTATAATGAGATTTACAAACACAAGAGCTCATAAGGGAGATGAGTATCAAGCAGGCAGCCTTCTTTATCAGCATGTCCTTTGCAATTTCATTTTAATTTAATTTGTAATATTTCTAGACATTTAATAATTGTAATCCGTTACGAAAACCAACACCGCGCACGCATATTTTAAAGCCGCCATGCTCTCAACACAGCATTTTACGATGACATTCAGTAATTAATAACACCTCACACGAATTCCTAAGGTGGCAAGCATTTGAGAGATACTACTGTACAGGCTTCAGTTACACATTAGTGGCGCGGTAAATTACAGCAGCGTTAAATGAAACAGATTGCTCATAGAGGAAAGACCGAATGAGAGAATGCTCCAGTGAATAGAGGCTGCAAAAAAGCCCTCAATTAACAGCTCTCCATTTCAAGTGCAGCATAACCAGGCAATCATGCCCATTGACTCTTGGATACTCTGGTTGTCCTAGAGACTATACAGTTGGGTCAATAGGATAGATCTCTCAAAGACAACTGTTAATAACCTACTTATGCACGGCACCAGACTCCAAGGCCATACCTTCATAGATGATCTAAAAGGCAATCTGTTGGTATTTAAAGGATGAGGCGAGCTGAACTTAATCCTCTCTACTGTGCCTATTTACAAAGAGAAACTCTTCTGTTGAGCATAAAATTTGATTACCCTCAGATGGAGGACTATTGAAATGTACAGTACAAAATCTTCAATGGTTTCCTTTCATAGAATATATAAAGCATGTGTGCAAATGTCTAAAAAAGCAGTATTTAAAAATGTTACAAATAGAAAAATGCATTTACATTTATGCATTTGCCAGAGATTTTTATCTAAAGCGACTTACTGAGCTATACATCTGATCAGAATGTGTACTCCCTGGAAATCTAACCCTTGACCCTTTGCATTGCAAACTAAATGTGTTAAAGGGATAGGTTACCCAAAAATGAAAATAATGTCATTAAGGACTCACCCTCATGTCCTTCCAAACTCGTAAGAGTTCATCTTCGGAACACAGTTTAAGATGTTTTATATTTAGTCCAAGAGCTTGTTGACCCTTCATTGAAAATCTATGTACGGTATACTGTCCATGTCCAGAAATGTAATAAAAAACATCATCAAAGTAGTTACATGTGACATCAGTGGGTCAGTTAGAATGTGTTAAAGCATCGAAAAGAAATTTTGGTTCCAAAATAAGAAAATTACGACTTTATTCAGCATTGTCTTCTCTTCTGACTAAAGTCACGTGACTTCATTAACGTGGATGACGTGTTATCTGGTGCGCCCCAGCTGTTTTTTTTGTTGTTGTTTGTGTGCGCCTGAGCTTCGTTTACAGTCTGAGGGAGATGCACGCTGTAAGTTTGAAAAAAAAAACTTTGCAAACATGTCTGAGGATAACACGTCATCCACGTCACTGCAGTCACGTGACTTTAGTCTCACACATGCGCTTCACAACAGATGCGGAAGAGAAGACAACGCTGAATAAAGTCGTAATTTTTTTTATTTTTGGACTAAAATGTATTTTCGATGCTTCAACACATTCTAACTGACCCACTGATGTCACATGGACTACTTTGGTGATGTTTTTATTACCGACATGGACAGTATACCGTACATAGATTTTCAATGAAGGGACAAACAGCTCTCGGATTAAATATAAAACATCTTAAACTGTGTTCCGAATATGAATGGAGGTCTAACGAGTTTGGAACGACATGAGGGCCAGTCATTAATGACATTATTTTCATTTTTGGGTGAACTATCGCTTTAACAATTGAGCTCCAGGTCCAGGAACAGGTATTCATGTCACAAAAGGGTGAATGTCATGAAGAAATTTGCCGGTCACATTTGACCCTAGAATAAAAATGCAAGATGAATTTTTAATTTAAATTAGGCCTACTGATTTTATATTCACATTACAGAGTGCTTAATTGCCATAGAAATGTCACATCGCAAAAAACCTTGAATTTTAAACAAAACATCTCTATAGCATTTCCTAAGTTTCCTTTAAGATCCCCCTGATAGATAAAGCACTCTGCATCAATTCAGATCTTTCCTTTGAACACCGCGCTTATATTACTTCCATGCTGAACACGACAACTACGTGCCGTGGCAGTTTGCCTTGATCCTCTGGTGAGCAGCATTAAGTGTTTGGCTGGTGGGGGATGATGATGATGAAGCTGCCATGCGTACGCGTGTTGAACAAGCTTTGGGACCGAGCTCCCATAAGCCATTCTACTAAGCGATTAGTGGCTCTGTGCCTGCTGTACAGAACTGAGATGGAGCGATGAGAGCACCTCGAGCACAGACCCGGGGTTCGTTCGCTGTCACTCTCGACTGGGTGGAGAGACATTAAACATTCATCTCTACCTTCTGGAGGGATTCTGCCCCGTTTCTTCCCTGAGGAAATTGCTCTCTAGGGAGGAGATCTCAGCTGCAGAGAAAAATCTAACCGTGACATCTAACTGTTCTCTGTGGATGGGAAATGCAGTGGGAAAACGGGGCAGTTAGGTGATGGTGTGAAAAACAGGTCTTAGATGGTGAAATGGAGCTCAGAGATTTACTCTCTTTTTGTACATCGAAAGCATCAAATAAACCAAAATATGCACACATGTGGAAGCGGATGCAAAGAATATTGTGACTAGTCAGAGCTTTCTGCTCCAATGCAAAACCCTCTAAGTGCATCTAACAAGTTATCTTGTTAATAAGCATTTTTATTAGACCTAATGTCTGAACCTCGTATGTTTAGATTCAGTAATTTCACTTAATTGGTAATGAAAGGGTTATTAGTCATTAATTGAAATGCCTTTTTTCACAACAAATTTTTGTAACAAATTTGACTTTCGCGGCAAAACTCTCTTAAGCACAAACATCTCCACTTCTAAACAGTCTGCAGTCTAGGGTTGTGCCGATAGATGATAGTATCATGTATCGACGATCGTCAGACATATAGCCAATAGCATGCTTTCTTAACGATAGTTGGCGATGGTTATTTTTATTATTAACATCATCGTCGTCATCATAATCATCATAGTTTCACATGGACTCCTTCTAGCACCTGAACTTGTAATGCGCATGATTAAGACTCTTCCTCGCAGATGAGCTTGTAATAAGCGCGGCTCTGACATTTCCTTGCACAAGAGGGGTTGTTAGCACGCAGAGGGTTAAAACCAGCGAGTGTGTCGTTTCCACTCCCTGGCACGCAGGAGCGCCTCAACTTTAATGACGCCCTCGGATTAATAGCACCAGTTTCAACCCTGGAGAACCCACGGGTCAAATTTGGCCAATGTTAATTGCTAAGAGAAGGTTCTTGGGTTCTCCAGGGTTAAGAAGGTTGCGGTCATGACAGTGTTGCCCTTGCTTCTTTTTTGTCCACCAATCAAATGACTTGACATAAATGAGTCAAAAATGAATAAATAAATGCCCTGCCCCCTGAAAATATCCTGTATCTGCAATCTCATAGGCTGACGATAGGACGATTTTAAAATGGGGCATATCGCCCAACACTACTGCAGTCACTCTTCACTGTCCTTTCTAAATAAAGATAAAAGGCTCAAAATGTTGTCAATATCCCAAATATATTTGGTAAACTACCTTTAACTAGGTAAAATAAAAGAATACTTGCACTGTAACATAAGTGCGCCATTATTCATTCAGTTCTTCTTTCATGCACTTAGAGGACTTTGCTGAAAAATCATCATGCTGTTAAACAGATTCTGCCACCAAAGCGGTATTCAAATGGACAGATGTTGGCATTTAGTGGATTTAAAGCTATATAATGATGAACATATAATACGTGCCAAGAGCATTTAGTCATTATCATAATCATCTCATTTTTGATGGAGGTGCAGTTAAGCGGCTTTTGCATCTGAGCTATTCATTTCATTCTGTACAGGGGAGCTATAGCAAACAAATGAATGATAAAAGTAACATCTCAAATATCTTTCATCTCCACCCAGAGAAAGGTTCCCTCTAACCTTTCAACACAGGAAACCAAACCACACAACTGCGCCCATCACTCAGACTTCAAACCAGGTGTAGTGTTTGTGTTTAGCACACATAGGGATCCATCCATCACTGAGGTCTTGTCACATTTGGTTTCATTAGACAACCTAAAAGAGTGATCCCTTCTTTAACAGACTCACTCAACCTTGTGTCCTGGCTTTGCCTTTGAACTGTATAATTACAGGTCACGTTAGTTTGGGGGATATTCTCTATATTGATATACGCATTTAAAGTGTAATTTGATTAGGCTGGCTCATGTAACATTTGTTGTTATGTCGAGGGTGGAGTTTATGACCTATAAAACTCCATTTATCAGGGGGAGATCATTACTTTTGCACGGCATGCATGGTATGAAGGGACTATAGGCTGCCCAATACGTACCCTATTCAAGACAACAACAACAACTTAATATTTATGTCTAGACTAGCCTGCTCTGTTAGACTAATAAGGAGAAATTCAACAGAGCATCGCTTTTTGTTCAGCTCAAATAAAAAACATTTCTTGAATTGTGCCTTTGTGACTCACTTTTGCACGGAAGAAAGTTTCAGTACTGGATTGTACTCCCACACTTAACTGAAAAGACCCAAAAGGATTTGGTGAGCAAAACCATGCTAAAATGAAACAACACATGGCGTGCACTTCAGGATGTGTCATTTTGGATGGCAACTATCAGTGGTTAAATTTGCTGGGGCAGGTGAGAATTAGATCTATAAGAAATATCTTGGGACCACCTTGTAAAAAATAATTGCAAAAATGAAAAAGAAACAAAATCAATTGGAAAACTCGATTTGGTTGAAAAACTGTTTTTGGGTCCACAGTACAATGGGTTCACCAGAAAAGTGCTTCCCCACCATACCTCCATACATTATTTGAGAATCTGTGCTCATATTGCTGTGAAGAATTTCAATGTCACAAAAAAATACATCAGCAAGCTGCCTAATCCTCTTAGCACTAACATCTATATACAAGCAAAGCTGGAGATGTAATGGCTTTATTTTTTTCCTCCAGCGAAAACAGAATCCAGCTTACATCAAGAGGGGCCGTCATTCACGTCAGCTTTCATTGTCTGTTTTACCATCTTCATTAAACAAGCCACTCGGTGGCGTGAAGTGGCCTCAATCTGAACAGCTTCAGTTCCTACTCCGTTATCTGATTAAGTGTGGTCGTTGAATGTCACTGACTGCGGTTATGTGATCTACGCATGAGTCAGCTGAACAGCAGTCTGCTCCGTTCTGCTGAGTGAATGACATGTGATGGAGGGGACGAACGAGGAAGCAAACTGAGAGAGAAACCTCCCTGCGCTGGGTAATGATGTGCTCCATTCCACCTTCCCTCTGAGAGGCTCTCGGCTGAGCGAGCACGTCCCAACAGAGCCGTCCATCAAACTCGCAGCGCAGTTCCCCGCAACCCCCACCTCACCACACATACAACGCGCTTGCTTGCCCGTGCTCATTCACTCTCTTGGCTTTCTTTTTGTCCCTCTCCTGTTGTCTCTCCTCCCTGGTGCATTATGATCTGCCTCCAAAAAAACACAACCTGCAATTTCTTCATCTCCAAATCACTTTCTGGCCAATTTTAGCTCAAGTAAATACAAATTCTGCTCAAATTCAACACTTGTGGTCAACCAAAGGCTCAAAGTTTGAGATCACTTTGAAAATCTGAGAATCAAAATTGAAATCTGGAAATTAAGAAGGATTTTTAAAAGAGATGTGTAAAATTATTAAATCTCTAGAATCAGTGTTATTTCTGCTACAGGTCACTATTCAAACAAGCGCAATCGCAGTTTGTGTTTATTTAATTTGCCATATACTAAAAAAACAGAAATGCATAACAATGGACCACGCTAATGAAATAACTTGGTAAATAACATAAAAATATTCCTTACAATTCAGAAAATTTCTTAGTTAAGGTGGTAGGGTTGGGCGGGAGGCATGGCAATCAAAGGGGCAGGGGGCAGGCGTCATGATGAAAAGTAAAAAGAAAATATTGAAAACACATACTAGATTATTAATGAATAAAATGTTTTTAACAGATACCTCTAACGTGAATAGCTGCGTGATGAAGTGAAACTAAAGGGTTAATAAACACAAACTAAAGCAGATGTTGTAGAACGTCTGGCGAATGATGAGATAGCGCAAACTAGATTGTAAAAACCGATTATTCCCCAACATTAATTACATTATCTTAAAGGAGTGTAACTACTGTAGCATGTAAGTAATGCAAAAACCAGCTAGCAGGTTGCTCAAACAACAAAATCACCAGCTAACTTACTTTAAATTTGCAAGAACTATAGACTAATACAATAACAGGCTTAAATAAACCCAAAACATAAGTCCACTTACAGTTCTCACGGACACGCGATTTATCAACTGGCTATCCTTGATACAGTCAATGTGTGACGGACCATTTCGGTCGTGTGGCACGCATGCGGTGTGAAGGGCGTCCACTCTATTCACCAAAATGTTTTATCAACTGGCTAGTTATTCTCCAGACAGTGATAGTCCGGACCACGTCTTTCATTTCGGCAGTGTGGCGCACATACCAGCTCGCGTTGTGAAGCGTGTCCGTGCTATTCTATTTTTTTTTGGGACGACCTAGTTAAGGCGGTAGGGTTCAATTCATCACACAATTTGAAAACAAACAACGTGTATAACGCTCAAATAAGTCAGTAAACTTTGAAACATGAGCAAAATACCACTGATATAACTTGGTCAAGTATTAGGAGGAGCCAATGGCAATAATCTTAAATAGCTAAATGTTACCACTCAACACCTCTATTTTACTACTCTATATATCTACAAGTCTCTTTCATGTATACCATAACTTCACTATAGTAAGAGATATCTATTGTGCAATTTGCTTAATGTCTTCTGTCTAAGAAGTTTTAAACCCCCAGTTAACACCCCAATGCAGATTAAAAGCTTATGCGTGTGGTTTAGAGTAGGACCATGGATAAATGTGGATAAGCAAAAGTGTGTCTAAATGTGATCGTAAAGGCAGGGGAATCTAACACAGAAATGAACCGTGTTATCACTGCCTGATTATGTAATTCCATTATCCTCAACAATTTGCACTCAAGCAACGGAGATGAAATTTACTGGATTGTAAATCTCTGCTCCATCAATTACGCACAGAAACTAATCCTTGTCAATAAAATGAAGACAACATTATCTTACTTCAAGGGGAACAAGGCCATTAATATCAATTTTCCTGGGAACGATTAATGAACATGTCGACTTTAATCACTATCAAACTCCTCTGACAAAACACTCTTAGTACCTCATTTGCCACTGGATGTACACCTTTGTCATATAAAAACAATTAACTGGTCTGTGTGTCTTCCTTTACACATCACATCTGAAAGACTTTAAAGAGCACCCATTTCATTGCAAAAAACGTTGTTTGGTGTATCTGGTATAATACAATGTGTTTGCGTGGTTTATAGCAAAAAAATTCCACATACCGTACATTTTTTAGCTCCAGATTTCATGCTCTTCCTGATAATGCATGGATTTGAAAAGCTCTGTGTCCCTGATTGGCCGGCTAATCTGTACATAGTGATTGGCCTGAATACCTCTGACGTCAGCTGGAAATGTGACGCTCCCTACCATGTTTGAAAGATTCGGTCAATGCAATGCTAACAGGAGTTAACTGACAGGCTGTAAGGAATTATGATAATGTCGGTCTTGTCTACATGACCCATCCCAGGAAGTAAACAATCCGTCTATTTGTTGTAGTCCAAGAAAAGAGATTTACGTTGGAGAAGATAACTCGCATCATAGTTTACTTTGGGGTATGTACCTTTTTGCATATCATTAACATGTACTAACACACACTTACACACCAAAGGAAATGTAAAAATGTGAATTGGGTAATAGGTGCACTGTATGGGGAAGTCTGTATGCACCTGATTTGATTTAAATTTAGGAATCGCTATCTAATTCCAAAACAACTGTCAATGCATTTTAGTATTTCAGAAAGAGTAAAGCAAATCTACACAGGATTAGGATTTGATGACAAATTCTGGGGTAAAATTCTGCACAAAAGACATAGAAAAGTCTGTGCTGACCTGCAAAAGGAAACTGGTGTAATAACCTTGCATCACTGGCGGCTATGAGGCTTTCATTATGCATGAATGAACAATCTAATTTATTTCATAACATTTGGGGAAATTAAGTCGTCTTGTGCAACTTTGTCGATTTCTGTTTAATGGCAAAGTTTTTCTATACTGAAAAACCTTTTACCAACAGGGAGGAATGCAACTTTGGCTGGGATCTGGCAAGAACCTTCAGGGGAAGTAAAGGTAATGTACACCTATGCTGAAGATCAAGGCAACGCAAAGCCCAAACGGCACTTCTCCCTGATCCGGCACATCAATCAACTTAAGAAAACCCCTAATGGATTCTTCCCTCTAACCTGTAGGTGTCTGATATAGATCTTGTAACACACAAACCACAGAATCTGATACTGAAACAAGATGTTGCATTCTCCTCTCCTTTTCTATGGATTCCTATGTGTTCTATGATGCTTTATAGGCCTATAATTGAAAATCTGTCATATACTTAATCTCATTTCATTCCAAACCCCTGACATGGTCTCTCGGAAACACAAAATAAGTTCATTCAATGAATGACAACATGCCTTAATGATGACATAACTGTACATTTTGGCTTTTCTTTAAGGTCTACAAGGAATTCTGCACAAGGAAATTTGATTTTGATAGGTTTATGGAAAGGACATCATTCTGAAATTTTCCCGCAGGCTTGACCACATTTCATTTGATTACTGTCAAAACATTGAATTCATCATCTTTCTTTTTACTCAAACACAAACTTTCTCTCACACAAGATCATTCAACAGTGATTCAGTATAGATTTTTGCCTACTTGACAGTACAGAGACCCTAGATAACCTACACTGCCATGGAAACACAAGGTGAGCGAGCCTATGCAGTGTGCATCTGCTGTGTGGGAAAAAGAGCAAGAGATATGCCTTCCAGCAAAGCTGTCATCCAACTGCACACAAGGATGCCTCTATTTAACACGCATACATACAATAATTAATTCAACGCATTTGTTCGAACACTTTCGAGCGTCAAATTGCCAAGCCCATGCATAAGTGAACAACCAAACCTTTCTGAGGTCGAATGATGCTCGTAAGACTCAATTAGGCAAAAAGATCTGCCTGCTTCGGTTCTGCTCAATTAACCCCTTTACTTAAAAGTTGCTTTTAATTATCATCTTAATATACTGACACAGTGCGCACCAAGTTCACAAAGAACCACATCACACTACGAGAAAATGATCGATTTTCCTCAATCCACTCAGGTACGCAAAGATCCTGAGGCTGTAAACAGACCTTCATGACACGACAAAAAGAGCTTGCAACACTAATCTGGAGCATCATTACGCAGGGGGATGCTGCATTCTTTGAACTCCAAAGACCAACAAAGATAAAATAATTGGTGAACGGAATGCGTTATCACACCACAAAGACCTATTCATCGAGGCAAAGAGATAAAAGGTGCTACGATGAGAGCATAAACCCCTACACACTTGTAAGAGAGCGTATCATTTCTCTCCAAGCACCCCACGCTGCCTCCCGTGCACCGCTGGAATACATCAAACGTGGACAAGATGGCTAATTAGTCCTCATTACAAAGGGAGCCAGGCTTCTTACATCAGCAAACAATCGCATCCATCAAAGTTTGACAGCGGAGATCAAACAGAGACGGTGCGGCCCTCATCAGCAATATTGTGCGATATGAGCTGGGTTTCTGCCAGAGAGAGAGGAACAAGGCTTTTCTGACGTGCATAGCATCATTTCCTGTCAATACTATGAATGTAATGCGCTCGCATTCTGTAAACAGATCCATGCGATCTGCTTAGTTTAGAGGAAGATAAAATAGATTTGCGCTGCTTCTGCGAATAAGGTTGAAGTCTCGAATCCCAAGGAACACACATACTGAGCTTGAATGCACCGAGTTTGGATAAGTCAAAAATTAAATGCATTGACAATTACAACGCTTAGGAGTGTGTGACTTATCCCGACACCTCTTCTTTTCTCCAAATGTCAGAAAAGCACTGGGTGTAAAAGACCAGATGAAAAGGTTACAGCTTGGGGATTACTGCGTGCGGTGGTATATTAGTCATAGCTGTAGACACCACATCAGTCAGCTGATGAGAAGTGTTGGCGGATCACACATCATAAACACAACGAAGCCCAAAACATACGCAATTTAAGACATACCGCTATGTTTTCTTACAGGAATATGACCGTGATGATATTTCATGCAAACCAAAGCGATTCATTTGAAAACCTTTGTTGATTTAATGACCTTTATGAATAGCCCAGCTAATCACAGCTCTATCTAATTGAATAACGCCAAAATTACAGCAATAAAATCTTTGAATTATTAGACGAACGAGAAAGACTACCTTCACGTCTGGCTTGTTGTGCTTAAGTTAATAGGACTTAAAAGAATGTTAACAGGTGAATAGCATGTTGAGATTTTAACAGTAGCACTGTCAGCATCACTCTTATTGATGTTTGGCTGTGAGAAAATTGTTTCTTTTCTGACCTTTGTACAGTAACAGCCACTTAAAAATGCAAAAACCTGTACAGCACAGATCTGTCTAGGAGTTTTAGGGAGAGGCAAGCAGACACAGCATAGAAAAATCTTATAAACACACCCAGAAATTAAATCCCTTTCATCAGCCCCAACAAATACCAGTCTTAACTTTCAATGAGATCGCTTCATTCAAATCCCACCCAAGATCAGCATGCTGCAGCAGCGTTGCAATGCAAAGTATTAATCTGCATGGAGCTGCAGAGGCAAGCATCTGCAGGCAATGAACTGCGTCTAACATAATGCAAGACAAAGAAATGAAGAGCACAAAGTTTGCCTACCACTGCAATGACTGCCTAGGCTAAATCTAGCGCCAGACAGACGAAACAAATGACATTGCTGAAGACTGCCGTTTCTATGAATCTCAATGAGCAAATCAACAAGTAAAGCATTAAATTCAACTGCATTAGAGATGAGAGCTGAATGACTGTGCTGCAGGTGTCCAGTAATAATAATAATAAATGGCCATACCTGGTAGACGTGCCCTTCCGTACATCACAGATGCTGCATTTGAAAGCTTCTGCACTGTTTTTGAACGTGCACACGCTACAGTCCCAAAAGCCGTCGTCCGCCGTCGGTTTGGCTTGTCGTTTTGGCCTTTGGAAAAAATAAAAAGACCAAATTATTAGGGTCAACTTCCACGTTTCCTACATAACACATTACGCGACTTATATACGCAAACGCAACCGAAGAAAAGCGACTGACACAAAGTGACAGTCAGACAAGACAGCCCGATCAGTGACGCATGAGGTCGGTTTATTAGAACCGGAAAATACTGGAAATACACGCTAACCAGCTAACTAGCCATAGTTATTCTCGACACATAAAACACTTAAAGGGTCTATATTTGCGTCCGCTGGCACGGCAGCTAACGTTAGCCAGCGAGCTAAAGACATCGCCTCGGTGAACGGCGTGAAATTGAACGTCAAACCTGTCCATTTCCAAAACTTCGACCAAAAAGAAAACGAGCCCTAATGTATCATGTGGAAAAACAAATATCTCTTTGTCTGAAAAGGACCGAGCCGTATTTGAGTATTCTGTGAGGAGAAAGCCGCCATAGCTGCGCTCTCGTTTCTAGCTCGAGCCACACAAACTGAGAAAAGAGAAGCACGCTTCGAGAAAAAGCATCTGAATATCCGTATCGCGGACGAAAACAAAGCCAAAATTGCTTCGGAAACTACCGTCCGTTGACGCCTTTCTTACCTGGTCGGGCTCTTTTTGTCGCCCATGGTGGATAGGAGACTCTCGAAAGACCGAAAAGCCTTCGGTAATTAACAATAATTGCGTGTGAAGGTCCGCGTGAGCGCGCGCGCGTGTGTACGGTGGATCCACGCAGAGTGAAACGCTTGCAGGCAGACTCGCCTTCCCCCGACTGACTGACTGACTGACTGACTCTAGGCAGGGCGAAACGACTGCGGACCCCGTGACTCCGCCGCCCAATCACCGTTGTCTTCGGTTTAAAAGTCTCGCTAGAAATAAATGGCACGGATGGAGCAATAGTACCACCACAGACTTTCCGATTGCCAAGCGTAATTAGGGCGCGTGCCCATCGAGGTGAGAGAAAGCGGCGGAGACGCGAGCTGAATGACCGAAATGGGTTCTGTGGGGAGGAAAGACAAGTTCAACTTGGGACACCGCAACATTGAGGCATATATAGGCGTCACTATGTATGTTGTTGACCATTGCCTAAGTTATTATGAGGCTTGTCATCATTTACTCACTTTCAAGTTGTTGCAAACCTGTATAAATGTCTTGGTTCTGCTGAACACAAAAGAAAATGTTTTGAAGAATGTCTGTAATCAAGCAGATCTGGGGCACTATTGACTTTCATTGATAAAAAATACTATAGAAGTGAATGGTGCCCCAGATCTGTTTGGTTATTAACATTCTTCAAAATATTGTTGTGTTTAGCAGAGGTTTGGAACAACTTGATGTTGTACAAATGATAAAAAAAATTATATTCAGTGAACTATCCCATTAAGTTATTCACAGAAAATTTGGACCACTGTCATGTTTTTTTTTTTGTTTTAATATAGGCTACACTTTAACAAATGTGTTAAGAAACTAATTAGTGCTGAAATCAGCGGGGTTCTTATTCAAACACATCTTCATCTTACCTGTTACTCTCAATTTGGCAAAATACAGCATTATTACCATGACAAAGTTGAAAGCATCCCACAAGGTAATGAGCAACAGACTATGATATGAGTCTTTTTTTATCATCATGATTTCAATCTCTCAAGTGGCCAGCTTTCATCTGTAACTCCCATTTATTTTAAAGTGCACAGTGAAAACAAACCCTGGAAGAGGCCCCACATGGCAGAGACAAGGGCCCCTGTGTGGGGGATATGAAATGTGAATCATTAGCCACTCTCAAGGGTTCCCGCCTCCTCTGTGCCCCCTTTTCTCTCCATGGGGAATCTGTGCTCTCGGATCTCCGTTATAACGTCATGACAGGCTCTCATAAGTTTATTACTGGCTGATGTTGATGCATGGAGGCTCTGAAATGATATTCTAAAGCAGATGTTTTCTTACCAAAGCATCAGGAAAGTTCACATGTTGAATGAGTTACAGTTACCAGCATAAGATATCAGCTATCGGCTAAGAATGAATATTCAGTATGAAAAGCCAAAAAGCGAAAATCATGCTACAATTGTAAAGGTCATGTTCACATCTGGGCTTCAAAAACGTCTTACTGACTGCACAAAACACAAAAACATCAGATTCTCAGTTTAGACTAGCATGTCTGAGTAAACTTGGCTGTCACCTATTTTGTAGCAGACTGGTGTCACAGATTTTGAACTATGATAAGTTGTGACGTGGGAGTAGATGAATAAAAAAATGAGCAATCAGAACTGAGACTCAACTAAACAGATTAACAGATTAGACAAAACCAAAAAAAAAAAAGATTTCTCTCTATGATCAATGTGGCTGGTCAGCTTAAAATTGATGACAGCCGGCAGTGTTTGGATACACACATTTTATCAAAGAAAAAGTTTTATGAAAACAAGAACGAAAAGCAAGGCAATTATTTTTCAACCATCACAGTAAGTCTGGAATTCATAGACTTAAATAGATAACAGAATCAATTCTGGTAGCTTCAGTGCTTTGTGATCAATCATAGCCTATGATTGAAAAAAACAAACGAATGATAATTCAACCCAAAAATGATTTGAAGTTGAAGGTCTTAGGGGTTGAAGGTCAGTGCAAATATGGACAAAAGATTCTTTGTACCATACCACATTATTCACAATATACATGTTGTACTGTGTGGCAGGAAGGGGTCACAGTGTAACAGGGTTGAACAAAAGCACTGAACAAAGACATTCTGCACTGCATAAAATGTCTTAAAAATGATGTTTCAGATGAAGTGCAACCATAGCCATCAATACAGATACTATTAAAAATACTATAAAACTATACTGTCAGCAAAAAATTATCCCTACATTGTAAACAAAAAATATCGCATGTTGAATCAACTTGAAATTACAATTAATTTAAACTTCAGTGACTAGTAAGGAGTTGCTATAAATTATAAAACAGGCTGGAATCAGCTTAAGTTATTTCAACTTAATTTTAATAATTTATAGCAACTCCTCACTAGTCAAAAAAGTTTAAATTAATTACAATTTCAAGTTGATTAAACTTAAAGATTTAAGTGCAACAAGGAACTTTTACTTGGGCATTAACCTAATATCCTAAGATCCTAATATGTACCATTTCTATACAGATATTTATACATTTGGCGCCAACATGTACATTTTAAGTACTAATATTTACCTTTAAGGTACTATATGCACTTTTTGGTACCAGTACCTTTTAGATACTGTTATGAACTATTAGGTACAAAGATGGACTTTTTGAAAGGGCCATTTATTCTGACAATGTAAAAGACAGTGTAAATAGTGTTATCTGATCTGCTACTGTAGCTTCAACCAGAGCATTTAAGGTTTCCAGTGTAAATAAGATCCTTGCATTATGAGTGAATTTAATTTTAGAGGGAAATAAGAGGACATTGCCTGGCTCAAGGACAACAGGGGTGACCTTTAGATCCATATCAATTCGTTTGTGTTTGGTTTATATCCCCTGACTAGTTTTAAACCAGTTTTTCAACACATCATTAACCTTTGCTGCTATTTTTATATCTGGTCCAATTATTATAAAAAAATCTCTTTCTTGCTCATAGGCTGAAAAGAAGCAGAGACTTTATGTACAGTATTTAATGTTGTCTAAGCCAAATAAAAACAATCAGATGATTATCTGCATCCCTGCGGATAGTTTTCTTGCTACTGGGAATGAGTTTATGCAATTTGCTCTACTTGACCTTTCACCTTACAGATAAAACCCATCTGGCTGACGCCCTCGGACTGCTTCTTGTTGGCTAAAGTCTCAGTGTGTGCGCGTACTCGGGTTGGACTTCAAACATGTTACAGCAATCAGTAAACACAGATGACTTCTTTCTCGATCTCTTGACAATGACACAGATGTGACTGAATGCATTATGCTTGGCAGTGACACATTTTTGTGATTTAAAGCAAAATAAAAATTTGGCAAGGAACTTTCAGCTGGCATGTTAGCTACCAAATAAGAGCTTCAGCGATAGGCATGCTTAAAATGCACCCTTTCTGCATCTCATACACTGTCAGAAAAAAGGTACAAAGTTGTTCCTTTTTCTGTCGCTGGGGTGGTACCCTAAAAGGTACCTTTTTGTACCTTTATGGGTATACAACACATTAAAATGTTGTACCTTATGGGGTACAATATTATACCCTAAGGACCAATTGTGTACCTTAAGGAACAATTTTGTACCAGTTCAATTTAAGGGGTACACTGTACCTTTGAAGGAACACAATCGATCCTTAAAGTGTAACTAAACCCCTGGTCAGAGCCTGACTCCACCCACTGGCAATATTTGAAAAATGCAAGAAAAGTGGGCAGATCCCAAGGAGATAGAGGGGACGAACTAAGTGTGTGGTGAGATCGTAACAAGGGCGTGGTGATCTTGAACCTGCTTACGTCACGAGTCATTTTTTGGACCCACCATCCAATAGGAAAATTCAACTGCAGTAGCCACCGTTCAACCTGAAGAGGGCAGCACTTTTTTACGCCATATATTGTAGTATTGAAACACTTTACATCCAAATGTCAAAAAACTTACTAAAATCAATGAACAGCACTAATAAAGCCCCATTCTTACAGATCATTAACTAAAAAAAGTTGGTTTAGGGTTTAGTTACTCTTTAAGGAACAGTAATGTACCCCAAACGGTACAACATTGTATTATGTTTATATACCTGTAAAGGTACAAACGATACCTTGGGGTACCACCCCACCGACAAAAAAGGTACAGTTTTGTACCTTTTTTTCTGACAGTGCATCATGAGAGAATATATTTACATTTTATTTGCATTTGGCAGGCGCTTTTATCCAAAGTGACTTACAGTGCATTCAAAATGTGCGTTTTTTTAACAGTATGTGTGTTACTTGGAAATCAAACCCATAAACTTTGGGTTTCTAACCAAACATAAATTGCTTCACAATGCCATCAAAGAACTTTTAACATCTGAAGAACTAAAAGGTTTTTGTGGTGAAAAAGATTATTTAGATTATAAAAAGGTATGAAAGAAATGATTCTTCTATAAGATCTTTTAACTGAATGGTACTTTGAGGAACCAAAAATGGTTCTTCTATGGCACCACTGTGAAGAACTTTTTAAGCACCTTTATTTTTTAGAGTGTACATATATGGCTATTCTCTGCATATTATTATATCTATTATTAAATAAATTATTCTGGCTTATTATTGTGGAATTATCTATATCAGATGAAACCGCCCCTAAAGGCATGTACAAAATGAACAGTAATAGGATGATCAGACTATCTCCTCCTATCTACAAAGGCAGTTCAGAATACACGAGAAAGTGGACCACACCTTTTGCATTTTATTCAAATATGTATATGTGAGAAAAAGTGTTATTTATTTTGATTCTCAATAATGTGAACTCAATGAGACATTATGTGTGTGTGCGCTGGGAAAATTGTGTGAGTGTGTGTGAAGGGGTGGACATGATTTCCTTTTCCACACAAGGAATGTCTCCATGAAGGTTCCTGTTTGGAAAGTGCTTCTCCATGTCTGGGAGAAAGCCAAGTGCTGCCTTTGCTCTGATGAGCCTATAAGCGAGAAACATTCAGATCTTTAGCAAGGTAGACAATCCCACCAACAGCTGGCAAATGCTAAGAAAGCACAAGCGCTTGTTTCTTACCGCTAGATTCAGGAGAAGAGACTGAACAAAATAACGACAAAGAGACCCAGACTGAATGTTAGGGGGGTAAAGGGGGGAAACTAAAAGAGAGAGAGAGCGAGAGAGTCTCACTGAAAAGCACAGAGCTTTGCTGAATCCAGGGCAAGCATCACAAAAGGTTGCAGAACAAAGGCCTACGAGCTGCGTGTGTGCGAAGGAGTATGCATATGCACGCAGGCTGTGGAGGAAGGCTCAATCCCATGGTTTGTTAACTCAGAGGCACACTGTAACTTTAAGCAAGAAAACGAGATTCTTCTCGTCAGATGCCAGCTCTCTCGCTCTCGCTTTCAGATGTCGCTTTGCTCTTTGAAAGGGAGAGCACTTGCTTATCTTTCAAATTGTCACTCTTTACAGTTTAAGGGCTTCTTGAAAGGTTTATCAAAACCAAAGTCAGTCGAAAACGCTGGTGCGTGACAGGCCGAGAAATGTATCTTTGACTGTAAAAAATAAATAAAAATTATATGCCACCTTCAGATGAAAGAACAGGAGGTTTTGAGATCTTGCAAGCGTTTATGTGGCTTCTTTGACAAGACTTTTTTATTAAAGAGCCTTAACTGATTTCAAAGGGTTTTTTACCTTTTATAAGGCTTTTTATTTTTCAACGCATTATAGATTTATGTCAATCATTTTAGTTATATTAATTAATGAAAAAAAACGGTTACAATCTAAATAAATAAAAAGTTAAAGTCGTCATGAAAATAAAATGAAAAACTGTAATTTGTTTTGGAATATTGTGATATTTTTCTTTATAAATTCCTTATCTGTGAGCTTCATTATTTAATTTTTTTTTTGATTAATGTGCCCTCATAATCTTTCATCAAAAATGCAAATCTCTTTTCCTCATCAAAACGATCTCTCTTTACTTCCGGTCATATATGGAAGGTTGGCGGGGTCTGGGAGAAAATCGATGCAATTAGCAATTAGCCACATGACCCAACGTCAAATGATCCAATCAGATCTCGATTGACAAATTCAAATCCAGCACTGCCTTATTTTATTTCAGAAGCTGGTTTCACTCGGACATCACCATGTGGAAAATAAGGCAATCGCTACTTCTGTTTCATGGCAACTTTAATTATTAGATAATAATTTTTTTAAAGGGGCTTTTGTAAGATGTAAAATAAATCTTTGGGGTCCCCAGAGCACACATTTGAAGTTTTAGCTCAAAATACCATATAGATAATTTATTAGAACATGTTAAAATTGACACTATGTAGGTGTGAGCAAAAATGTGCCGTTTTGGCTGTGTCCTTTAAAATGCAACACTGATCGGTTTGTTGCAATTGAAACTCAATTGTGCTGTGAAAAATTAGTTTCTCTTTCTCTGCATTAAATGGCTGTGCCGTGGTTGGATAGTGCAGATTAAGGGGCGGTATTATTTTAAAAAATCTCCTTATGACATCATAAGGAGAGCCAAGTTTCAATGACCACATTTTTCATGTGCAAATTCAAAATATGTGTTTGGAGTGTCGTGTGTTGCTCATCATGTAAAAACATGTGTTTGATGTGTCATGTGAACCATGCACATCATGCGTCATGTCATAATACATGCCTGCTGCACAAACTTCAAAAATATTTATGATAAAAGAGACGCTCGCGTTCACAAAATACTCGCAAGCCACTAAACACTAAACTCACGAGAAATCGTACATATTTAACGAGTTGGCTAATTTGTATCAATTCATACAAGTTCATCGTACAAAATCATATGATTCTCATGAGAACTCTTAACCCCAATGTCACAAGGGTTAAGGCAAATTGTACCAAAACGAATGTGGTCATATGAATTAATACGAATTAGCCAACTCGTAAAATATGTACGAATTCTCGTGAGATAGCGTTGGATTAACAAGAGATTAAGCGAGTATCTGGCAAACGCGTCTCTTTTATCATAAACCATTTTGAAGCATCTGCAGCAGACACGTATTTTAACATGATGTGTGATGCGGTTAAGTTTACATGACGCGTCAAACACATATTATAAAACGGGCGGATCTGGTTCTTCATTCTGATTGGTTGAAACACGTTCTAAGCCGTAATAAAATACACCGGTAACCTCACGGTTCAGAACACATTACATAATTATCACTGCGCCACTATTGCTGCGTAATGATTTATGAAAATAAACAACAGTGTCTTTAATCATATTTTTAATTTGTTTACAATTGCGCAATTGATGGCGATATCCAGATAACGGTCAATAAATATTGTTGAGTCATCTCGTCGATAAAGAGAAAACGTTGTCTGAAGAGTTTATAACTCAAGTTCATACGTCCGCTATTATCCACTGGGTGGCGATCTTACCCAACTTAAACACTGACGCATTCACTCAACACTGAAAACACAGCGTGTAAGTTTTGATGGCTTTGAATCTGATCTCTTACATAAGTTCTTCACAAAAATGGAATTATCTCCGCTTTTAGCTAAAAAATTTGAGAGGATGAAACGTTTTTTTGTTTGTTTTTGTTTGAAAGCGGATGGTCTGTTCTTTCATTTGATATTTTATGTTTATTAAAAGAAGATAATTTTTCTGCAAGGGATAAAACTAAAACTGGGTGGCAACTTAAAAAAAAAACGCTGACGGGGAAAGAGTTCAGCATGCTTCCAAGCATATTTGATCATCACTTCAACAGTTGCACAATATCAATGTAAATGTATAAATTAGATGAATGGTGATTTATAAAATAAACACCACAGTCTTAAATCATATTTTCATTGTGTCTTTACTGCATCTGTGTTGGTTGGGAACTGCGCTCTGTTTCAGTCACACTTGATTCTGAGGAACTACTTTGTTTGGCAGAAGAGTAATATTTGTACTAATATAATTACAACTTATTTGTGTTTTATTATATAAAATCCCTCTAACGTTATGCATATGAAGTAACCGTTTTATAAACGCAATAAACCCCCTCGAAGCAGTGGGGTTACAGTGCATTTTATAACAGCTAAGGGGGTTTTAGGCACTCCGCTTCGCGTCGTGCCTAACAACGCCCCTTAGCTGTTATAAAATGCACTGGTAACCCACTGCTTCTTGGGGTTTATTGCTTTATTTTATGGACCGATACCAATATTGTCCAATATATCAGTGTAACAAAAACTTTATGGATTGCGGCTTTAAATAAAAAAACTGTGCAGTTGTGAGTAAAATATTGCATTCGTACAGTTGAAAGAATGTAGCTATGCAAGGAAAAGCTAAAAACCTTTCCAAAAAAATGTGTGTACTTCCCTCTTATGCCACTTATTCAGGACTGGCTATCGCCGGTTGAAAAAAAAGCATGCAAAAATGTCACGTTTGAACTGACCCCGCTGTGGGGTCAAGGAGGCTTCATCTTAACACAGATGATGTTTCGACTCAATGCAGAAGTTACAATCACACGAGAGCGCCGTGGGTTCCACTTCAATTTGATTGATTAGCACATAGATGGCCACAACACAATCAACCAAGCAATCAATCTCTGTGCTTTATTCATTAAGCAGCGATGGAAACTTAGTGGACCCTTTCCAAAAGGTCTTCTCTTTCAATTTGCAAAACCCCATTTTCTTTCTCTCTCTCTTTCTGCTGACTCACCTGGTAGTGAAACACTATTTAAAGTGTGAAGATCCTAAAGTTCATCTTATGCTTATTCTGCTCTTCTCCCAATCTCTGAGCAAGTCAGCGAAATAAAGTTGCAGTAAATATCCATCTGGCGCTCATGAAACAAGATGGTTTATGTCATTTTCACCTACGTCTGGGGTCCGCTGTTATGTCTGCAACAGTCTGAGACGGCAACACGCCACCATGTCAGACAGTCACATTATTACGTGTGATAAATGCGAGATTTGCAAGAAGAGGGGGAGTTCAGGAAAGATGTGGGTGGGAAAATGCATTAAAAGCCAGAGACTGAAGCTGAGAAAGCCAGATAACTGAGGACAATAGGTTAAGTGGGATAATGGAGAAAGGGTTTCACCGCATAGGGAGGAGAACATACAGACAGAATCAGAAAAGATGTCAGGAGGTTGTTGCTGAGGTGAGAGACGACCAAAGCTTTTTCTTTCTTCCGTAACAAGAAGAATGACATTTTTTTATTGCAGACAGCAACCTTCATGATGATTTAAAGCTCAGATAGATTTCAAATACTAAAGGCTCATATATATGTTGAACGTACAGATGAATGTGACTTACTGACCTAAATGCTTTTGCTTTGATGAACCCAATTCATTTCTTTACTGCATCTCACTAAGGCTAATGATCGGTGGCAGAACAAGTTTTCCACGCCTCATAACGAAGTCATCTGTCATTGTTTCGCTGTCGGGAAGAATGTGCTGATGTAATCAAAGCAATCCTTCAAAGAGCGACTGAAGTTTGCAGCTTGGAAGACAGCAGAGCTTCTACAGGAGCAAAATGAAAATAGATTGTTTGATTCATCTCAAGCAGGGACAAAAAGTTAACATGTGCCAAATGTCACATGTGGGGAAAAAAATGCATTGCAAGTAGAATTGGATGACAGTCTTGATGTCATTTGCCAAATATGAATTGCTTACAAAAGACCAAGAATGGGTATTAAGAAAGTAAATAGGGTAGATATTTTTATTTTGTGTTTAATTTAACACATTTGAAGAATTTGAAGAAACAAAATCATAGTAGGACTTTTCACACTTGAAAGAGTTAACCCTGGGTTATTCTAAACCCCAGGTTAACGGAATCCTGGGTTATCTGTTTTATACTGTTCATACTTAAGAGATAACCCTGTTTTTCACAATGTGCATTCTGAAACCCCGCGTTAACATTTTTGCATATATGCGGTGTCAACTGTTATGATTGGATAAAAAGTGATGTTAACCCTGCAAAAGTGGTGCTAACCCTGCTTCGGAGCAGGGCTTCATACCCCTAGGTTAATTTCAGGGATAACCCCGCTTCTAAATAAGAAGTGTGAAACGCTCCTTGACCCAGGGTTAAAATCGGGGTTTAGAACAAAATATGGCACCAATTTAATTGCTAACTACGTTATTTTGTGTATTTGGTATAATACAATGTGTTTCCGTGGTTTATGGTTCAAAAACCACATTATTTTCCACATACCGTACATTTTTGTAGCTCCAGATTCTTCCTGAAACGCACAGATTTTGTACAAAGCTCAATGATTTTTTAAAGCACTGTGTCCCTGATTGGCCAGCTAATCTGTACGTTGTGATTGGCCATGAATATCTATGAGGTCAGCCGGAAATGTGACGCTCCTACCATGTTTGAAAGATTCGGTCGCAATGCTAACAGAAGTCAACTTACAGGCTGTGAGTCCGAAGCGGGAGAAATTATGATAATGTCGGTCTTGTCTACATCACCAATCCCAGGAAGTAAACTGTTGCCTACAATCCGTGTGTTTGTTGTAGTCCAAGAAAAGAGATTTACGTTGGAGATGATAGCTCGTGTCATCGTTTACTTTGGGGTTTGTACCTTTTGCATATCGAACATGAACTAATACACACTTAAGCCCTATTCGGACGGGATTAGTTTTACAGGGGGACGTCTGAGAAAATCGTGCTTCTCAGAGGTCCTCTGTGTTTTTAATCCCGTCCGAATCGGCCATGTCTGTGTTTTTCTCTGACGACCTCCGTAAGAATTCCAGAGCAATTTACCTACTGTTTTTCGCTGAACTCAGAGGTCATCTGAGAAATTTAATCCAAATCAATTATTTTTATTTGTTAAAATTAAATTATTAAATTACATGTTCTGTCATAATTTTACATTTAAAGCAAAATATTAAACATTACAAACACGCGTATCCAGAGCACGTGCTCTTCTGGAACACCCAAATGCATGAAACAGACACTCCCAGCTCTGGAATAGCCTGCATCATTTTAATCCCGTCCGAATCGGTACATAAAATCACAGACATCCTGGGGGACACGTTGAAACTCAAACGTTGTTTGGAAAACTAATCCCGTCCGAATAGTGCTTTACACACACCAAAGGAAAAATTGTGAATTGGACCATAGGTTCCCTTTAAGCACAGTGTAAATTAAAAAATATTTTTATGACATCATATTGCACTTTAAATTCTCATCAGAAAAACTATTGGCTATTTGAAAAAAAGGAGGAACCACTCAATATGTCCCGCCCTAACTTCCTGTTTCAGTAGAAATTACGTCAGTGCATCGAACAAAGCTGCGCATTCCAGGGCGGGTCTTTAATGAAATAATTCCCCGTACGGTTTCATTTCTAGTCAGTTCATCAGTTTCGAACCTTAAGCATGAACCCATTACATGAACGAAATTGATTTGAATCTTTTGATTAACAACTGTAATCACTCTCATTATTACCACTGACCTGATTTGGTCTTTCATACATTAATATAAACATACGCAGTGGAGTGCATATAGTATAAGTAAGAGGTATTCCCATTGTGGAAGAAAAAAGTCAATTTGTCTATTTAAAGTGACAAAACGAAGCTCAATTACACAGCCCGGAGCAGTACATGATCCTATTGATGGGTGGTATTATTTGTATTGGAAATGAGTCCAGTACTTCTATTAGAGCCCACACTTGTGTCTGACTATTTTGCCAAGCACTTGCTCCTCAGGAGAGTTTATTTGGCTGTAATTGAAACACCACCTGCAGCTTCGAGTGAAATCATTAACAAAGGTCACATGTGTCGGCAGTAAGATTACCTACACATGATGTTAGCATTGACTTGCTAATCCACCTGGCCAAGCTTGCTGAGTTTGGAGTTTGGCCTTTCCTGTCAATAAGGGAATTCTTGGCACAGCGTGCGTGCGTGCCTCATGTATTAAACAGCTCTGCTCTGGGACTCAAGCCTTCAGACGTGTTAAGTGAGTGATGTACTCGTTCGTGCAACAGCAACATCTGGATTTACAACTGGATTTACAACAATCTCTGGCAATTTGGCAAGTCTGTTCACACTGCACACAAATCCGATTTGGTTTACAAATCGGATCATTGGGATTGAGCATAAGCATCGTCATTTTGCAAGTGATGAAATCTGATAAGTCTGTTCAGATATTGTAGTATGCACACTGGTTGCCATGGTAATGATGAAAGTGTCAGCAGGATGCAGAGACTTTTTCGTACAGCAACTGTGAATACTTCAGGATAGAAAAGATGGAAAATTTGATATTTTGTCATCTCGGTGCAGATCGGATAGTTTCTTGATGTCATGACAAAAAACAGCAACCTACATAACTAATATAAATAATAAATTTAATTTTATAGCAGGCAGCATAGCTATTAAGTAAGTGATAATGTACCTCATAAGTAAAGTAAGGAACATTAAATATTGATTTGAAATTTTATGAGCCCATTTTAAACTAATGCAGAACTTCAACAAGGAAAACTCATTGATTTTCATATTTCAAGATTAAGTGTGTCACGATTTTAAATCGAAATCGATCGAAATTAAGTCACAAACTTAAACTTTGAATAAAGAAATGGAATCATCGATGCTGCCACGCCGGATGACGTCAAAGTTCCGCGAGAGCGATTTAAAAGCAGACTTCTCCGAATGATTTCGCAAATCGCTCTCGCGCTACTTTGACGTCATCCGACTGTCGATTATTGCGTCGCCGCATGAAGTCAAAAAAGCCTAATCAGAGCACGCACGCGTATCGCGTGCACAGCAGAACGGCGTCTGTTCAGACCGGTCTGAGATCTGTTTAAGATTCACAACAACTTATTTCAGTTGCTTAAGAGTTATTAAAACAGCATTTAAACATGACTTACTGGGATATAGTCTCACAATCTCGTCTGACGGTAATAAAAGCGCATTTTTAAGGTGCAAAGTACTGACTGGAATGTTCATCTGACAGGAAGTCTCGTTTTATCAGGTATGTGCGTGTACCATATTTGTCCACTGGCACCACGACTAACATGGCAGGGAAACTTCGGGATTTAAGGTCAGATATTATACTTCATGAAAGTCTAGTCTAAAAATGTCATAGAATTTTTTTGTGCTTTTAAAAAAATATGCAAAAATCAAAAATCGAATCGAGGATTTGGAGAATCGTGACACCCTTATTCAAGATGTTCAAATGTCACGAACAAGCTATTTGTTTTAATCATTTTTTTTTAAAAAATAATGTCATATATGTTATTAAAAATATTTAATTTTTGTGTAATATTAAATTGTAACTGTCAAAATGATTTCCAGCATCCGGGTTACTGTGTGTTATTAGTTTTGAGCAGTTGTTATTTGGAAATAACAAACTTGCAAATGTCGTGACTGGCCAATCAGAATCCATGATTCCAATGAGTCGTGTAATAACTAGATATATTTGATACTTAAAATAGTAATGGCTACATAGGTAACGACCTAAATTGACTAGAACATCAGAGATCATGTTTGTGTGTTTCAGCTTGTGGTGGCAAGCGATTGTACAATTTCAAACTGTTGAAATTACAGTGCATGTATCTTCCCTGCTGGTCGTGAGACTCAGACTAAAATGAGAGTGAGCGAGCGAGCACTAAGGCGAGTCACTTCAACTATAAAACATGCGCCCTGGGCACATCATGCGTTATGCATTGATCTTTGTAACTGTGGCAGGAAAACACCACATGGCGATTCCGTGCTTCTGCCAAATCCGCTCTTTAAAGACTGGAAAAGTGGCCAATTTAGGCAGGCAACACAGTCCAAAAGCAGTAAAATCAGTGTGACACATACCTTTCCTTAAATAACTTTATTTTTAAAATGGCTTCATTAAAACAGACATCAATTAATTAAAGACAGACACCAGGTTCCAAGACATCCACTCATTTTTGTAACTGACTAAAAAGGAAAATCGGGCCAAGATCCTTAAAAATGGTTCTTGCTAGTACGGTAATAGTCACCAGTTCCAAAAAATCTTAGAGGAAATGTATCCTTATGAAACCGAGACAAGCACATGCAAGTTATTCATTGACATCTCATGAGTTCAGAACAGCACAATCTAGGCTACATCAAAACAGCATCTGGCCTGCAGAAACATAACAACCCACATCTGATTTTCATATTGCTTAAGAGAAAAGCTAAATATTGTATGTGATCGGTGGAAAATTAGGGAAGGGAACACGATCATTTTAGGAGTTTAAACATTCGCTCCTTGCTGAGGAAGAATCCGGCTAGGATTTATGCCACGCGAACCGTAGAAAATTGTTGATCCAATACAATGAAATTTTCAGATTTATAGGTCTGCTCGGCTTTGTGGTATTTCGCGCAGGGTCTGGTAAGTGGAAGATGCCTTTCGCATTCGCAGGATCACCGTGTGCTCGTAAATTTCTCAGCGATCCTAATGCCATACAGATGTGCGGCGGGTGAGGTTTGTGCTAAAGCTAAGAACATGTCCGTGGTCGACCACAGCAGATGAATCGTGCTTGGGTGGGCAATTTATTGATTTGGTGTCAGAGACAGATTAGAGCATGTTAAGGTTACACGCACGGACGGGATAAATTAGAAGGAAATTGACCCTTGTCGGCCCTATAGATCCTGTCAGCTCATTTGAGATCATAGGAAATAATAAAGCATAATGTTATGACACAATTACATGTTTTCGAATGTCATGTTATTTATAACCTAAAGGAACAGCTCAACTAAAAAGGGAAATACAGTCATCACTTATTCACCCTCGTGTTTTTCAAAATCTTCTGTAAGCGGTTATAATAACATCTGTGTTTTCCAGTGAAAGTGAAAGGTGAAAATTACAAAGCAAGGTGTTTAATAGCCTCAGTCCCCATCCACTTTCATTATATGGAAGAAATCAGATAAGACATTCTTTCAGAAATAACAGAAAAACATATGACACAGTGACTTCAAAGGGATAGTTCACCCAAAATAGAGGGATAGTTACTCATTTACTCACTCACTGTTGTTACAAACCTGCATAAATATCTTTGTTCTGGTACACGAAGGAAGATATGTTTGTAACCAAGCCGATCAGACACAGATAGCAGATAACTCCAAAGCCAGATCCACACCGGATTCATGCCGAAGTCAGCAGCAGAAAAGCCCCATTTACTTCCATAGTAGGATAATGGGGCCTCTGATCGATTTGGTTACAAACATCCCTAAATTATCTTAATTTGTGTTCATCAGAACAAAGAAATGTATACAGGTTTGTAACACGATAAGAATGAGTAAATAACAAAATTTCACATTTCACATTTTTGGGTGAATTATCCCTTTAAGAGTGAGTAAATGATGAAAAATATCTCTCTCAAAAATGTTTCTTATCTATAAGATACATTTTTTAACATGCATTTTACAGAATTACTTGTGCATCTGGCAGTAACTTAAAAAGTACCTTAGGAGGAGAGCCATTCAATAATAAACAAGCCCTCGGTGAAGGTTAGCGGGTGTAGCAATCGACAAGGGTTCAAAAGTCAGCAATCACCTTGAGAATGTAATGCGCTCAGTAATTCAGAGATTACATAAGACGACCGAGGGCAGCCAACAGCAACAAATTCCACTTGGCTGTATTAGCATCTTATCTCACTTGACACACATTCCTGCGCTTGACTTCACAGTATTGAGTTAATCATCGCACTTCTCTGGAACGACAATAATGCACAGTCAACATCTTTGACCCTATAAGACTTCACAATCATCTGGTGGTGTAAACTGAATGTATAAATATTGATCTTAGATCACAGTTTATGTGCATGGTGCTATAGGTGATCATTTCCTCAATCACCGGTCAGAGTACCAATTTCAGAAATTATTTACACTGTCAGGAAAATAAGGTTTCTGTCCCTTTAAAAAGTCCTAATACAGGGCTCCAGACTAATTTTTTTCACTAGAAGCACAGTGGCCCCCACTGAAAATTTTAGGGGCGCAACCAGAAAATTTAGGGGCACACACTATAAATCAACATGCTAACCAAATATTCACATTTCTACTAATTTCCACTGTATTACTAATAAATACTTTAATGATAGATTCAGAAAGTACAATGTGTGGTTTCAAATTCAGTGTCACATCACAAAAAAAGGTCAAATTTACTGGTTGCACATGTGTGACTGGATGTAAAATTCAGTGGCGCACACTCTCAAATTTTGTGGGCAAAATGCCATCATTTGGTGGCAGTCTGGAGCCCTGTAATATGTATCATTTAGGTACAGATATGTAAACATTTAATACCAGTATGCTCCTCTGATGTACTAATATCAGCTTTTTTGTTGCAAATGTGTACTTTACTGATCCAGTGACAGCTAGGGACCATTTGGTCAATGCAGCACACAAGTGCATTCATGCTATACATTTTATTATGTGTGTGTTCCTTGGAAATTTAACACATAACCTTTGTGCTCTACCAGTTGAGCTACAAGAACACTGTAGGATCTTACTACAGCTCTGGATACTATTATACTGAATAGTCTGGTGGCATTGACAAGACAAAGGACGTCCTTTACAATCTCAAGAATCCTTAAGAAAAAAAGAAAGACAGACTAGGACTGTTGTGTGTGTGTGTGTGTGTGTGTGTGTGTGTGTGTGTGTGTGTGTGTGTGTGTGTGTGTGTGTGTGTGACATTGACAGAATATGAAATGTACATTCTGTTTGTACCTGCACATCAAATTGTAATATGATTGATGGATTTGACTTTTAAAATGTATGTGTTGGCCTGAATATGCGTATAGTCTATAAATTTATGCCTAAAACAAACTTGTGTAAAAGACTTGGCTTGGGTCCAAAATTTATATTTTGCTGCCTTACATTTTTAAGTAGCCTACAATCAAGTCATTCAACATTATATTTAACATTTTAAAGTAGACATGTCATGAAAATTTGACTTTTTACTGGTTTAAGTGCTATAATTGGGTCCCCAGTGTAACAAAAAACAACCCAGTAACTTAGTTTTGGTAAACCATTCTCTTCAAGCATGTGAAAAAAATAAGGGTCTTGTGATGTCAGAAGGGGATAATACTGCCCCTTAATCTGCACCATCAAACAACGGCTCTGCCATTTAGTACTGAGATCAGCTCATTTGCATTTTAAAGGACACCCAAAAACGCCACATTTTTGCTCACACCTACAAAAGTGGCAATTTTAACATGCTATAATAAATTATCTATATGAAATTTTTAGCTAAAACTTCACATACAAACACTGGGGACTCCAAGATTTATTTGACATTTTTTCGTAACTTATAAAAATAAGTTGAAATTGCTTATTTCGATGAGTTGAAGTTATGTAAAAACATAAAACAATAGTTAGGTAAAGTGACTTGATTGTATTTTAAATGTGTCTAGGTATTTAAATGTTTAAGACATTATAGACACACTCCTGATATGAAAGGAGGCAGTAATAATATAAGATTGGCACATTCTGGCTATATTTATGTTAACTATAGCAGTATTGATTGTATTCTTACATTTAGAGGTACAAAAGCTGTCAATGGAACAGTCATTTTCTAAAAAGGTGCCGATATGTACCATTTGGGTACCAATGTGTAGCTCTGCGGTGACCCAGTGACAGCTTTTGTACCTTTCTTTCTGAAGGTGCCAATCCCGGAATACATTTGTGAACTAACAAAATGACGTATTTTTTTAATTTTTTAAATTTTAATTTAAATTTACTTCATTTACATTGACTATAACATAATTATGTGTGGTATTTAAGTTTAAAACCTTAAAAATGCTGGGCTGTTTTAACCCAAGGTTGGATAAAATATGGACAAACCCAACCATTGGTTTTAAATTATCCTGCCGGGTTGTTTTGATCCATGTTTGGGTCAAATATGGACATTTTCTCTGTTAATTTAAAGGGGACATTTCACAAAACTTTTTAAGATGTAAAATACATCTTTGGTGTCCCCAGAGTATGTATGTGAGGTTATAGCTCAAAATAACATATAGATAATTTATTATAGCATGTTAAAATTGCCACTTTGTAGGTGTGTGCAAAAATTTGCCGTTTTGGGTGTGTCCTTTAAAATGCAAATGAGCTGATTTCTGCACTAAATGGCAGTGGCCTGGTTGGATAGTACAGATTAAGGGGCGGTATTATCCCCTTCTGACAAGTCAGATTTTCATGATATGTCCCCTTTAAACCATCAATTAGGTTCGTCCATATTTTAACCAATGACGGTTTGAAACAACCCAGCATTGTATATTTAGTTGTTAGCTTAGCAACGGGGAGACAAATTTTATTAAAACAACTTTAACTTCAGTCTCTTGCCTGCTTTACGCATTAAACACAAAAGTTATGGCGTGTGGAGTTGCTGCTTATGTAGAGCATTCCAGGTCAGAGCTTATGAGGTTCCATTGTGCCGACAGCTTATTAAGTTTGAGAACAGGAATAGTATGTTTTGTGTGTCTTGGCTGGACCATCAGCTCTTGGTTTTAGTCTATGTGTACTACCATCATAATTGTGTGGTGTGCAGATGTAATGCACACCGCTCAGGGATTGAAAGCGGTGCCACAGGAGTCCGAGTGCAGTCCAGGGGTGACAAGCCAACACATTCAGCAATGCACATGTAAGGAGATCTGTCTATCTACACCAAGTCCCCAAAGGCACATATGTGTGTGTGTGTGTGCATGTGGAAAGAGAGAACAGACACTAAGCCAAGCATGTGACAGCTTCGCAACCTTGCAAACTATAAACTGATAACAAGGCACCGGGTGGAGCGAATGCATGCCATGCTCTCAATACTAAGCCTTGTATTAGGTAATGGAAAAACTAAAACGTAAAGTTTAAGGTTGTAGAGGAAGCTTGTCAGACGTTAGTTATAAGCTTAGAGTGTGATGGATAGCAACAAAAGTGTGGTTACTTAGGACAAAAGAGAGGGCAAGTGTATTTAGCCTGCTTGCATAACCTTTGTTCCTTAGCTGATAAGAAAGCACGCCTCACGGTGAGCCATCGACTGAAGCTAGAAATGTGCAGATGCATTTTGAGAAATCCCTTATGCCAAGTTCAGACTGCACGATTTTAGCCCTGATTTTGATTCGCTGACAGGTTTTGAGAAATCGCCGACAAATGCCAAAAATCACAGGCAATTCGATGCTCGTGCACGCGAGTGACAATCACACAGTGTGAATTATAAAATACGCATTCTGAGAGGATCGCCGACGAGTCGCCGACACCCGTGAGATATTTGGCATGCTAAATATCTGGACCGATCGGCGATTCAAAATCATGCCGTGTGAAATGTTTTGACTGACAATAACATCGGCGATGACCGATAACATCGGCGAGTTCAGCCAATGAGAGCGCAACATACAGGGCAGCTGGAAGTTCGGGGGGAATCTCTCAAAACATTCCATTTTTTTTACAGTGTGGACTTGACTTCTTTAGAAATAAACATGCTATTATGTGCACTTAATTTTCAGAATTATATTTTAACTTACTATTATTTATCTTGACTAGAGATAAGTTGTTATAAGTTATAAAATATAGCTGAAATAAGTCAACTTTTTTTTATAAGTTGTAGCAACTCATCTCTCTAAATCCGAGTTAATTAAACAAAAAAGGCAGCAAATAGTTTTTTACAGTGTGGTCATACCTCAACAAAGAACTCAAGCTTTTCGGCAAAAACTGTACGAAGGGATGCACAAGTGTAGCGTTGTTCCTCAGCTTATGGAAAATGAGAGTGAAACTAAGGAAACTAAGAGGCGCACTTTGACAGGTTGGCTCGATGCCTCTGCGGCTTCCATTTACCCCACTGTGTTCCAGCAAAACTTCTCTCTTCCAATAACAACTTGTGCTAAAATATTAATAATCTCTGACTTTTGTTTCAAATGGAAAACAAATAAGGGATTGTGGCTTTTCTCAAAGCAGCAATTCCTCAAAGATGAGATTTATATAGCGTGGTTTAGACAGCTCTGCGGCAAAAACCTGACTTTGCCACGCTGACTTGTGATGCTTTTACACAAATGCGTCGCTCTTGAAAAGTTTAATGGATGTAACTAAGAGGCCGCTGGCACAAAAGAGGAAGCCAACTTTTGGGGGGCTGAAAATATCTACAGTGTCTTAGACAACGGGAGTATATTCACATTACATTTGGCTACTTGAACCTGACACCTCGGCTAATTGTTACCATGGCCTTGGGAGTAAGGCTATACAGCTTGAGATTCAGTGCCTCTGTTATCTGAGAGCTATGCGGCAGTGGCTGGAAGGAATAGTTCACCCAAATATGACAATTCTTTTATCATTTACTCACTCTTACTCTCAAAAGGTGCTTAAAAGGTTTCTTCACAGTTAAAAAAAAAAACGTTTTTGGTTCCACAAAGAACCATTCAGTCACCTTTCTAACCAGGAATTCTGCTATTAAAGGGGCCATGTCACAAGATTTTTTTAAGATGTCAAATAAATCTTTGGTGTCCCCAGAGCACATATGTGAAGTTTTAGCTCAAAATACCATATAAATAATTTATTAAAGCATGTTAATATTGACACTTTGTAGATGTGTGCAAAAATGTGCCGTTTTGGGTGTGTCCTTTAAAACCCAAATGGGCAGATGAAGTGCAAACACTGATCACAATGATGGTGGTTTGTTGAAATTGAAACTCAATTGTGCTGTAAATTATTTTCTCTCTTTGCACTAAATGGCAGTGCTGTGGTTGGATAGTGCAGATTAAGGGTCGGTATTATTATAATAAGAGCTCCTTATGACCTCCTTAGGAGAGCCACATTTCAACAACCTATTTTTTCATGTGCTTGTAGAGAATGGTTTACCAAAACTAAGTGACTGGGTTGATCTTTTTCACATTTTCTAGGTTGTTAGAAGCGCTGAGGACCCAATCATATAATCATGGAAAGACAGATTTTCATGCCATGGCCCCTTTAAACAAAAAAAATTGAAGTTAAAATAATGCAAACTGAAAGCTTTAACAGCATTTAACAGCACAGGCTGTCTTTCTTTTAATGACTAAACAAAATACTATAAAGATTAATAAGCATTTACTTACAAATTAAATTATCTCCACTGTTCAATCAATTAAAGTACAAAATGAAAGCTTACCTAACCTCGAATAATGACAAACGTTGAGACAAAGAAACAGATGGTGAATGAGAGGATGAAAGAGAGAGGAGTCAAGCCCTGAAGAGCAACAGATTCATTCGTCTTTTAGGGTTATTCATCTGCTCAAGTACCGGAATCACATCACTTAAAAGGGAAATAGATTGAGTTTTCTATTAGTATAGCACACAGGGGATCATGTGTGTGGGGTTAACACGTTGTCCTTGTTCTGTCAGCATTAAACCTATGCGGTTAAGGACAATCTCAGGCAATGTGTTTCCCTTGAAAGAGTCATTTTAACAATGTATGACAGAACAGGCACCAAATTTGACTTTTAGAGTGGAAGTGCCGTTATTTTTTTTTTAAAATTGTAGTACAAATGTTAGCTTTAAGGATATGTTAAAGCAAAACATTGACAAAATTTGCTTAATGATGATGAAAGCATTAAACAAATTTACTTTTAGCATACCTTAGCATAATCCATTGAATCTGATTAGACCATTTAGCATTCTGCTAAAAAACAACCAAAGAGTTTCAATATTTTTCCTATTTAAAACTTGACTCTTCTGTAGTTACATCATGTACTAAAACCGACAGTAAATTAAAGTAGCAATTTTCTAGGCCGATATGGCTAGGAACTCTCAAACTGGTGTTATAATCAAGGACTTTGCTGATGTAATATGGCTGCAGGAGGCACAATGATATTACGCAGTGCTCAAAAATAGTCCCCTGCTATTGAAAATTACTAAGGGGACTATTTTCGAGCACTGCGTAATATCATTGTGCCTCCTGCAGCCATGTTACAGCAGAAAAGTCCTTGATTATTACGCCGTAATGAGAGTATAGTTCCTAACCAAATCTGCCTAGAAATTCGCAACTTTTAATTTTCTGTCGGTCTTAGTACACGATGTAACTACAGAAGAGTCGAGTTTTAAATAGGAAAAATATAGAAACTCTTTGGTTATTTTAGCGCAATGCTAACGGTCTAATCAGATTCAATTAAAGGCTCTCTAAGCGAATCTGCGAGACGTTAGTTATTGTTGACGTTTGAACTGTTTTCAAACAGACGGAGCGTAGCTAACTCCTCCCCCTCCCTTCCGTGCTTTCATGAACGCGCCCAACCCCCACCCCCAAATCCTTTTTGTCGTTTATTGGCTGGAATACTTTGTTTTGTTTTGTGCTGCTAGGTTTGGCCATGTTGATATTGCCGTTTGTGAAGCCTGGGCTGTCTACAGAGATCGCGTTTTTTTACAGTTTGATCAGCTGACAGGCAGCAAGCAGATAGTGAGTAGATGTTTCCGGTATGTAACAAAAAAATTTTATGGTCTAAAACGCTTAGAGCGCCTTTAACTGTGCTAAGCTATGCTAAAAGTGGTACCGCCAGACAAGGAGATCAGCTGAATGGATTCCAAAATGGTAAAAATCTAATATTTAACTCTAGGGGAGCTGGAAAATGAGCATATTTTCAAAAAAGTGGAATGTCCCTTTAAGATTCATTTCGGTCAATTGGATCACAAGTGGACAAGAGAGACACATTTAGACCTGGCATTTTGTCCAATTTCGCCTACTTTTGACCTGAATTTGTGTGGGGGTGGTCTGTGGGCGAGTCCCTCTGCTGTCGTTCAAACACAAGCTGGACAAATGACAGGTTTAAAATGACGCAAACTAATATTAGGTCAGGGTGTGCTGCTGGTTTTGAGTATTGTACATTAAGAGCTTTCTCAAAGCAATTGATGAAACAAGCTCATGCAGCTTGAAAAATGAAACAAATGAAAGAGGAGCTTCAGTTTTATCAATGAAAGCACAAAAATTGCGGTGAACAAAGTGGGTTCGTGCTAGAAGTCATGTCCAATGAATAAACATTATGCTCAGTACATTATATTAGATCAATAGGCAGAGAATAGCCGGTCTTTTGTGGCAATTCGAACACATTATCACATGCGTGTCTAAACCACTAAAGCAATCCGGTCAAATGCGTTTTCGCTACCTCTGAATGTGATCGAAAGGGGACAAGCTCAAAATGTTTTACACCTGTATTTACCGTCGTCCACATGTGATCCAACCGACCAAAATCTTAAATACCTGGGGGCGTATTACAGAAACTTTCTATCTTAGGTCTTAACTTAAGATATGATGTGTTAAGTTAAGATTTTTCACAAATTCATATTACAGAAGCAAATCTTAAATTGATTTAGGATTCTCATCTTATTTCACCAAATCTTATCTCATCTCTAGTTAGGAAATCCCAAATCGCTTAATCATGTTCAGCTATCAACTCTCAGGTCTGTTACCAAGCAACCAGCAATGCGTGAGCTGCTGCTACAGTAAACAAAAGAATTGTCCTTTTAATTTCAATGGGCCAGAAAAATACATTTGATTAAATTCATAGTAATCATAGTCTGTGTTTTTTGTATTAGTGTTTTAGCACATCATCTATCAGTTACCGTTCAATTTAAACATTAAGCTAATGTGACTTACAAAAATTAAAAAATTTATTCTTCCTAAGTGCTAGGATACTATTGTACATTTCAACATTTGATAGAGACATGACAAAAAATAGATGCTGAGTCAAGTGTGTACTGTATTCACTATAATCCCATCAAGTGTTCACGGATAAGATAACTGTTTTTTAATAATGAGGGATGACAGAAATTGAAAGATCGCTCCACTAGTGAGAAACATTGTGATTATGTGAATGTGTGAAGGTAAAAAAAACATTCAAAGAATAATCCAAAAACAAACATTGATGTTTTTCATCGTCCACTTTGTTAAAAATGTAATGTCATTCTCCCGCAGCTCTATCATAATGTGATTGTTTCAGCTGGCTCTCATTAAAGTTTTAAGTTAGGACACCTGTGAGGTTACCCTATAGTTAAGACCGTTTTTAGGATGTTTTGTCAAGTTAGGATGCTTCTGTAATACCACTTTCCTATCTGCAGTTAAGATAAGATAATGCATTTAGGAACATCATTCTGTAATAGCTTTTGTCTTAAATGAGGTCCTAACTGAAATTACCATGGTTACCAAACAGTTAAGATAATATTTTAAAGTTAGGACTTTTCTGTAATACGCCCCCAGGTGTAAACAGCCTCTATGTCAACACCTCCAACAAAACTGTGAAGGTATAGAAACCTGCATGGGATGGATTTTTCCCGCTCCCGTCTGCTCCTGCAAAAACAATCTATATATTAGTCCCATTCCCACCAGCAAACATAGATTTTTCTATACATTTTTCAGTACATTGTGCTTCTGCCCGCTCATCTTTTCCAATCTTTTCCAATATATGGTTTTCCCCACTTGTTCCCGCTGAATAAAATATAAAAGGTTTTGGGGGTGAGTTTCCCAGACTTTAATAAGCAACCTTTAGGCAAGAATCCCAGACAACCCTCTCAGAAAATATGATACAGCGAGACGTTAACCATTAAAAGGTTTAAATATGTACCGTTTAGGTACAGATACGTATATATTTGGTATAAATATGCACTTTTTAGGTACAAATGTGTACTTTTTAAAAGGGTACTGCCCCTGTGACAGCGTTGGTACCTTTATTTCTAAGAGTGTAGTATCAAGGCGGCAACTTGTGTACAGGCAAGCATCTCTCACATTTTCTATCAATGAGAAAGTGAGAAACTATAAACACTCATTTTCCAATAATTTTACACTTCGCAAGTCGTAAAAACTTGATTTGAGCAGTGAAAAAGTACCAGTACCAAATCTGGTAACACACTGGTAACAATACACACAAACACACTGGTGGTTTTATAAATGCAGTTGAGCAGTATCTGGACTTTAACAACATGCTCTCACTGGAGTATCAAAGCTGGTCGTAATTACAGCACATTGCTGAATAAAACGAAAGAAAAACGGCTGCATTCGTTTAGTTTTTCACAAATGTCTTCTTAGCTGCAGGTGCAACCTATTAAAACTTGGCTGGGAAAAGCACAAGCCAGCATACGATGCAAAGCACCACCCCGGGTTCCCAGAGGTGGGCATCATAATGGGAAATATAGGCACCTCTTTACAATGAAAAACGGTGATTCAACAGAGTGTCACTTAATCAATGGAGGAGCCCGCCGGGGAGAGACCGCTACAGCCTCTGGGCTCCCGCGAGCTACAGAGCAATGAAGTGAAAATAAAGAATGGAGGTAAGACGGAGGAGGGTTTGATAGAGGTCGGACAAATGATCGGCTCCCAAGGTGCCGCTGGAGAAGCCGGTCGGCCGCTCTCTGAGGGAGCCACTTTAACGATATCATCCATCCTTAACGGAGTGCGACAGAGAGAGGGAAAACACGAAAAGGAGAAGACTGGTGAGACTGAAAGACATGGAAATCTCTAGTTACAGACACAGACAGAGTCCGTCTCCAAGGTATTAGACAGACTTACTCAGTGGCTGAGAAGGGTACACTGCCAAGAGGAACTCTCATAGCGTCCAACTGCTTTTCACTTCAACAGCTAAAAGACAAACTGCCCTTTAAATAATGAATGTTAAATGACATTTTTAATCCATTGCGCTGTGTAATATGACTGAATGAAGAACTGATTGAATTGAATAAAGAAAAATGTGCACTGTGAATTTTTTTTGCACTTACATTTTTAAGTATAATCAACTCAAGTCATTTCAACTTCTTGACTAGTGATGAGTTGCAGTAACTTAATAAAGTACAAATGACAAAGGCGGAGTGCACGATTTTTGAAAAACGCTTTGGAAAAGGGTGTCAGGCTGCCTACCAAAATACACTTGTAGCCAATCAGCAGTAAGGGGTGTGTGTATTAAACGACATCGTTGCTTGGGTTGCGTATGCGTGGGGCGGGTCTACTGTATCAAAAGAATGTCCAGATTCTATTGGAGTGGGGGCATGTTTGTTTAGGTGATTTCAAATGCCAATATTTGGGTTTCAGAGATCAAGGACACTGCCTTTAAGCTAATTCAACCTCATTAGATGCACCGATATTACATTTTTCCACCGATAGTCGGACTGATATCTGCCGATACCGATAGTCTGGTGGTTATTTAAACTTGCATTAACTAAATTCTGTAGATTGAATTTACTGAATGTTATTTATTCATATAATGATGAATAATAATATTAAACATTAAACTAATGATGTTTCTTTACATTTTCTATAAACATTGCTCAAATTCATTGCATTTTCCGGTTATCTTTTGATTGACAAAATATATGAGCCATGACTATCGGTTGTTTTTAAACTATTGGCTGATAGTGTGAATCTGTGAAAAAATTGCTTTTATCGACCGATACTGATAATTGGCCGATATATCGGTGCATCTTTTCATAAAAATTAAAATGTAGGTTTTTTTTAGTCTATGGCAAGAGCTGATTTAGGGAAAATTGGACATATTATACCAAAATCATTTTCTATAGAATAACACACTAAGTTGTGTCCAATAACACACAACAATAAATATATAAAGAATTCAAATACAAAACATTTGATGCAATCCTTTACTTGGAAGACCTAGTCAACGACCTTAATGGAAATGTTGCGATGTAACAAAAATAATGATTGTCTATGGTTACTGTGCAGACATACAAAAAAAAACAGATCTGTAAAGGTGACATTGCAGTGCTTTATTGTGTATAAACCATTGGCTAACCAATCAGCATCATCAAACTGTAAATACTGTAGGGATGCACAGATACAAAATTTCGGTGCAGATACCAATATCCAAATACTTGGAATCTGCCGATACAGATAAATAGTAATTGTTTTGCTTTTTACTCCATGTTTCAAATTATTTTAAACAATCGGTTAATGTCTGACAGTAGGAAAAATGGCTTTTTCTGCAGATATGATTATATAATATGCCGATCGGTGCATCCCATGGTAAATATCTATTCATCCAAAAATCTTCATTCACATTTCTCTATTTCCAGCCAGTCTTATTGGCTCTACTTGTCTTGTCTGTCTTTTATTTCAAGCTCTTTTTAGAAAAGCGAGATATGGATGGTGACTGCGGTGTCTGTTAAGCTCCGCCCACTTTCAAAAAGGTCTTAGGTTGCCTTTTGTCATCTCATTGCCTCAATTCCCACTTGCACATTTCACAGCCGGCTGTCTGACAAGTGCTGCCCTGTTTGCCTTCTCGCCTCTCTATATTATTGAACTGTTTTCCCTAGACTTCCCTCATTCGCACGGGACCGATCAATCAATCGCACTTGAAACTGCCACATGCGGAGCTAAACTGGGGGTGCAATTTTTGTCTCAATGTTTAAAAAAAATGTATATGTCTCAAATTTAAATGAAGCCCTTATAGTATTTGCCATAAGATTATGGAAAAATGGAATAAGCAATTTATGGAAAAATGTGGACCTGGCGATAAAATCTTAGCTAATTATAAGATTAGGAGTGTCGAAGTTTGATTTCAATCTTTGATATGGTCTTACTCAGGCAACATTAAATATATCAAGGTTATATTGTTCTTGAATGCTTCTTTTTGTAGAAAACTGTAATCACAAAAAAAATGACGTAGTTATCACAGTCAGGCGGGGTCACAAACGGAAAAATTACGTTTCATCTGAATTCAAAATAGTTTTGCTGACTTGATCACAACAGACACGTTTCGTCTCATGACTGCGAGGGCAGCAGCGAACATTTCCTGTAGATATACTCCCACCCCCAGTATTGCACGTTATCTTGAAACAACCACCTCCCACTCATTGACTTCCAAGGAAATGACAGCGTGCATCTGAAACACACTAATCTCACGAGCTTCAGGGCGAACGGCCGCAGGCAGGATGCATGTGAATAATTTCATCATAACAGGCTGTTGAAACTCACTACAAAGATCAGATCAGATAATCAACCCCAAACATCTCTTTATAGAGCCAAAGGAACGAACACCTTTGACTTGAACGGGCATTGTGTGAGGAAGATCTATTTGATTAAAACTGAGGGGAAGCTTTAAACTAACAGCACGTATAGCAGGTTGTATTTGTTTTCATTAGTACACTGTAAAAGTGAAAGTTTAATATAATAAAAAAATCTATTATTTTCCAACGTAAATTAAATTTTTTTGAGTGTTACAAACTGAAGTAATTTTTTAAAAGTTGTTTAATGTTTTCACTTAAAGTAAAACGTATTTTCAACGGAAATATTTTTACTTTTAATAGATCTAACTTCCTTTTTACAGTGTAAATGTACGAGTAATATAGTTTTTCAGCATGAATTAATCTGTTATGTAAGGGATAATGTATAGGCAGCCGGTTGTTATCACAGAAATACAGTAAGCCCAGACAGTGTGATCTTATATCACACTGAAGGGGCTTATTTCGCAATAACAGCCGGTTGCCTGTACATTATCCTGCTTAAAGGAATAGTCTATCCATTTTCAATATTAAACTATGTTATTACCTTAACTAAGAAGAGTTGATACATCCCTCTATCATCTTAGTGCGTGCACGTAAGCGCTGGAGCGCACTGCGACACTTCGATAGCATTTAGCTTAGCCCCATTCATTCAATGGTACCAAACAGAGATAAAGTTAGAAGTCACCAAACACATCAACGTTTTTCCTATTTAAGACGAGTAGTTATACGAGCAAGTATGGTGGTACAAAATAAAACGTAGCGCTTTTCTAAGCGGATTTAAAAGGCTAACTATATTGTATGGCGGAATAGCACTTTTGGGAGTACTTCGACTCGGCGCAGTAATACTCTCCCTCTCCCATTATGAGAGGGAGAAGGGGAGCGGATTTTTCAGGCGAGTCGAAGTACTCGATACAAGACGTTCAAATGTCCTGAACATTTTCTTTAAATGCTGTATCAACACGAAAAAAACAGATTTTGAATATGCCTTAAATCTAACGTTATTCAATAGAAACAAAAAAGTATCGAACACACTATTTGGTAGCTTGTAAAGCTTATTCATAGCCGCTGTATTTTGCTACTTATGTCGTCTGTCGATTTTTCTGTGTTTTCCCCTGCTTCTATTTATGTAATGCTGCTTTGATACAATGACCTTTGGTGCAAAGTGCTATATAAATAAAATTGAATTGTAGGGCTGGGCAAAAAAAAAAATCGATTTTTCGATTAATCGTTTTTTTTATACGTGGTCGATTCAGAATCGATTCTCAAAGAGCAGAATCGATTTTTTTCCTGCAAAAAATTAACGTAAAATTAACGTTAATCAAATTACTAGTCTTCTTCACTAGATGTCACCCTCTTTTTTGCCTTGCGCGATGTTACCAAGGAGCCTGTCATTCTTTCATTCAGTGCTTAAAATGGCGGTTTTAGGTGCTTTATCGACGTTGATGCCACCTAAACATAAAAAGTAAGAGGTATGGAAGCATCCCGAGAACCGGAATCGAAAATTTAATCGAGAATCGGAATCGAATCGATTTGATAGCTTGTAAATCGAAATTGAATCGATCTGGAACATCTGAATCGATACCCAGCCCTATTGAATTGAATCATTTGTAAATATTATATATGTTATCACAAGACATTTATATTAAATTTTGGTGTAATATTAAACTGTACCTATCAAAATGATTTGCAGCATCTGGGTTACCGTGTGTTATTAGTTTCAGGCGGTTGTTATCTCAGAATAACATACCTTGGAATGTTGCAACTGGCCAATCAGAATCAAGCATTCCAGAGCACCGAGTAATAATGTTAGTTAATGCAAATAAAATCTGTGTTATTTTATTGTGCACTAATTTATGTTAACATTTACAACTTTTAATTTAAAAAAAGTATAAGTAAATGCTGAAGTTAACATGAAATGAATAAATGATGTAGAAGTACAGTTCACTGTTAGTTCAAGTTAGTTAATGCAGTAACTAATGTTAACAAATACCAGTGGCGTCCGGTGACTTCTTTTTTCGAGGGCGCTCACTGCGAAGTTTGTCACAAACTTGTATGTAGCCCCTCGTGTGTGGTTCGTAATTTCAAAATATGTGTTCTGTGCGTCGAGTGAACCTGTGTGCATCACGTTTTGTCAAAATAAGTGCCTGCTGCAGACGCGTCTAAAGGGTTTATGATAAAAGGGACGCTCGCGTTTGCCAGATACTCGCATAAGCTCATGCGTAATCTGAGTTTACTTTGAAGGGAGTGTCTTGCGTCTATTTTGTGAACGTTAGCGTCGCTTTTATCATAAATGGTTTTGATGCGTGTGCAGCAGACACTTATTTTGACAAAACACTCAATGCACATGGTTCACATGACGCAACAAACACATATTTTGAAAACACAAGCAACACAGATGACACTCTAATTTTGATATTAGGAGCATTAAAGTTTGATTTCACTTATAGTTTTCTCTTTAATTTCAATTTTTAATATTGACTCGGTCAGTATTAAATATCAAGGTTATTTTTCACACAATGTTCTTTACATTACCTAGGATGGTATTTTGTAGAAAACAGTAAATTACAAAAATTTCTTTAGCTGGGTATTTAAAGGCAGGGTCACATAATTAATTTAATACCCACTTTTAATAAAAAGTATAGTTTTTTTTCTGTATAATTGCATCATTTAACCTCCTAAGACCCGAGCTTTGGTTTGGCTTGCATGTTAGATTTCTTCCAGCAATTTGGGGTTAAGAAGAAGCAATAATTATAATAACCAAATATTTTCTTTAAAACATGAAGCAGTGTAAGTCCGCGTTTGTTTACAACAGGTTCCAGTTACAAAGAATTAAGTATTATTGTGCAAACAACAAAAAATGTGATGTCCACGAATGTGGACACACCAGGTCTTAGGAGGTTTAAATAACTATTTGAATACAAAAACTCATATGCATTAAACATAGAAATGCAAAAAAAATGTTTAATACAACACTTGCCAGAATTACACAAACATACAGCGATAGAACAACAGCATCTCCAATCAAACAAACAGTTGTGAAGATACCACAAATAAGTCAAAATGAACCATAAAAAAGCGCAAACTCCTCGATAGATTTAAGGATACATCCATTAGTCCGTGTGTAAAGGAAGAATCAGAGTTTGTCCAAGTTTAATGTCCTTCATTTTCTACTATGTCAACTTCATCATCATCACTGTCCAAACCCTCAGTTGTTATGACACGCAGTGGATTCTTCCGATTCGGTAGCGCTCTACTTTTTGCTGTATTCCTTGCTTCACTTTCCATCCCTGCTGCATGCTGGTGGTTGTCTCTCTCTCCCCCACTCTCTCCGTCTGCGTTTCTGATGCTAATACGATCTGTTTCCCGAGGCACATCCTCCTCGATTCTGAGCCCCTCCTCCAACCTCTCTCCCAGCTCCTCAATCATCCACCTGGGCTCACGTGGCTCTCCGTCTCCGCACAGAAGCTGGAGATCTTCAGTCATTGCATCTCCTTTTGGAACCATGCCATTCCCCCTGGGTTCCCCCGTATCTGTGCTTTCTTTATGCTGGGTGACGGCGCTGTCATCCACTTGCTCATCCTCACTCTCTTCCTCTGAGCTGTCGTCACTGCTCGAGTCCTCTTCATCCTCTTTTTCCTCTTCCTCTTTCACTACGAGTTCAGCTGCTTGCTCCAGTATCTCCAGCTCCAGGTCTAGATGGCTCTTCTGCAGTTTGGCGTTACGTAGAGGCTCAGCCAGGGCGATCACATGTTTGTTTCTAGTGGAAGAATAAAGAAAGGATATTCGAATGAGCCATCAAAAAAATGAGATATTAGTGATTGAATGTTAAAGACCTGCATCTCATAAGGGATTGTTTTTAAACAGGTTTATGGGTTAAAAACTGTAATTGATTTCACATAGATTTCAATGTGATAAAGATATCAAGGTAATATTCACAGGCAAGGTTACAAACCAATTTTGTTGTTTTTTCCACATTTAAGGGGGAAATTGTCATTACCGCAATGTGTCCATGACTGGATTTGGGTTCTTTGACATAGAAATATTTATAATAAAAAAATCTAAAAAATAAAAAGCTTCAGTGCATGTTATAATATAAACATTTACAGTAAAGAAACATGTGGTGTTTGGTGATCATTGGTAAGTGTAGAGACTTATAAGGAATATAAATGTGTCCAAGACCAATTTTCTCATCCTCCGCAAAATTTTTCAATCATTGTTTAAGCCCTCAAGGAACTAACATAAAAAAAATTGTTGGAAGGGACATAATTGACTGTGACACTCAAGATGGCTACCCGGTAAGCAGTTTTTATTTTTTCTCTTCAGATAAAAGTTGAAATTTAGTTTTTCATAGTACCTAGACAACGTTTTAGTTCTCATTACCGAAACATGAGTTTGTAAATGCATATATTTAATGTAATATCATGTTGCGGTAATGATAATTTTTGAAAATGATAATCTAAAAAATGTATATAATTCTATAGGAAATATTTCTTAAATCCTCTAAAAATAATGGTTATATAGTAAATTCAGACCTTAATCTTATATGTGCAACAAACAATTGGCTTCAAGGGCTTTTTAAAAATTCTGATGCTGGGCACCTGCTGAGAATCACCCTCGTGTGTGAGATGTACTGCAAGTATACAAAGGCAGAAAAAAACACAAAAGTAACAGAAATGTACAAAAAGAAAATGCAAAAATATGAAGGTGAACGGGAGACAACATTTCATGCGTGAAATGAGACGACCAAAGCAGAGCACAGTATTAGAGTTGTGTATGTGTACACAATAGGACAGATGTTGATGCAGTGCATATTTAAAAAAAAAGTGTGAAAAATGCAAGTCTTTGAATTTTGTGCGTTGGAGGCAGTTGCTGAGCTATCGCAAAACATTTTAAGAAGGTTTAAAAATGTTAACACCGGCAGTATGTAAAAAAAAGTGTAACATAACAAGATTAAATGGCTGAACACCAAAATAAATACATCACTTTAAGTTTCACTAAACCACACGTCGCCACAAAGTTCCCCTGGGGATGTGCAATATGCAAAGCGACCTGACAAAGCTTCGCTCCGAAGAAAAAAAACATTGCGACAATACGCTCCGTATTCTCAATGCAAGGATGCCAGTAGTACAAGAGACCCAGCGGCATACATTATTCATGCCGCAAATGCATCCCAGTGCTGCCAAAACTCAAGTGGCTACTATTCATAGCTGCAAGCCACTAGAAGCCTTCATCGCTATGGTGATTAGTAAGGGGCCGGGGGGTCACGCTCCCTTGGAGTCTTGGGGTCGCAGCCATTCACAAAAAAATAAAGCATGCGAGTCTAGGTCGTCCCGTCTCTCTGTACTTCAATTAACCCACTGCTGAGAACCAAGATGTCACCTTATTATTGCGCAGGCCAAATGATCTCCTGAACCACCAGCAGACAGGGAATCACAAAAGGACAGCACATTTCTAAAGGATACGGTGTAGATAAAGAAAAAGGTGGTGTTTCAATAAAGGAATTTTGTAACCCCGCTGGTAGAGCATTGCGTTTGCAACGAAAAGAAACAAAACAAAATGTGTCTCTTGAATGCACTTTGAGACGCTTCCCTGATCTCATGGTAAAAAGTAAGTTGTCTGGTTGCCTAAAAATTGTGAGTTAAAAATATTAAATAAAAAAACAGTTTTGTTGCGTCAACTAATTTTCTTGACTAAATTTTAAAGCTCCCCTAACACACGCTGTGTCTGCTCATCTCAAGTAGTATGACATCCTTCATATCTCCGAAGAGCTTTAGTTTTATCCGATTTATAAAAAACAGATCAGCTCTAGCGTTTGTTTCCGGAAAAGCACAAAATCCCAGAGGCGTCCAGTGGAAGGAGTGACTCCCAAGCAAGCAAAACATTATACCACTATATCTGTATAACTTATGATTCAATACAGTACATGTTAGTGTCAGTTAGATTACATGCACTTACATGCTAATTACCAACAAAACATGGACATTTGATGCAGTTTTACTTAATGCCTGCGACTCATGAACTGGTTGGGACTGTCCCATTTCAATGAAATCCAGGAGTAAACAAACACACATGCATAAATCCGCTGCTACCCAGACAAACAAACTATGGGCTCTATCTTACACCCGGCGCAATGCAGCACAATGCGCGACGCAAGTATCTTTTGCTAGTTTCCACTTTGCGCAATTATAATTTTCAGCTTAGCTTAATTTTGTTTAGCTCCACGTTGTTTAAATAGCAAATACATTTGCACCCCCTTTTGCGCCCATGGGCGTTCTGGTCTGAAAATGAGGTGTGTTCAGGCGCATTGTTGGCGCGTTGCTTTTTTGAGGCAACTAAAATAGGCTACGCCATTGACCAACTAAAACCTGATCTAACGTCTAAAGTCAATAGCACAATATGTTTTTTTGTTATTTAAAGAGCGCATTAGTAATATGCGCCTATAAACAGGACGACAACGCGGGTTTGCTTATCACATACGTGAATGCGCAGCAGCACAAGAACGCTTTTAAATATGAAAGATTAAAGGATTGAATGTAAAAGATTATTATTGAGTCTACTGTACATAAATGAGGACCGATTATGAGACTTTAGAAGATGTAAAGAGCTGCTTCACCTGCAGCCTGGTAAGTAAATAAATGCTTTGCTTTCAACAAATGCATCTGTTTTTAAATGTTTGATGAGAAACATTTTTAAGTAATGCTTAAAAAAAACATGACGCTGTCCATTGCTGAAACGTGCGGAGAGCCATTTGTAAATTCTTTATCTCCTGTTTGTTACAAATAAAGTATTGTTAGAGTACAAACCTTTTCTTACATACTTGTAAATTATTTTTTGATGATATTGGATAGCCATACATTTAAAGCAATTAAATGCTTTTTTTACTTCATGACTAAAAGAAAACGGGTTTTAAAGGTTTTTCTATAAAAAACAATTTCAATACAAGTGAAAAACAACACAATTATTTAACATTAATCTTAAACTGAGGATCTTTTTCCTCCGCTTAGGTTTTCAGTTTACAAAGTCCGTCATCTAAATAGGGATTAGACATAGCGCCAGCGCAACTGGCTTTTAAAGGGTATGAGAGCTGAGACTCTCATTGGTTTATTGCACTTTACGCCCAAAATACTCCCATTACTCATTAAAAATATAGAACCAACTCTTTTCAACCATGCGCTCGGCGCACAAACCATTTTTTCCGTCGTTAAATTAGCAAAAGTAGATTCGGACACGCACACTTAGACGTTGCGCTGTACGCTTTAGACAATGCGCTTAGATCGTAAAATTGGGCCCATTTTTCCTATATCCTTTCATGCCATTGTTAAGTCTTGATATAAAACAAAGCTGTCGCGTACAGTGATGCCTGTGACTTCTACTCGAAAGAAGCGTCCTCGTTTGCTCTCACTCTGATTGACGTATGGAGGTGCTTTTCCGGGGGAAGTGCACATAAAAGGAATATAGGGTCAATGACACATAACAGGTACCATGTTCGAAAAAAACTTTCCGAAACTTGTAGAGGCAGCGTGAGTTTTGGCCCAAAAATACTTTGTCACATGCTCAACTGCTTTTTTGACATTTGCATTTGTTTGTAATTAAAATCGCATTCATAATCAAGGAAAATCGACTCTGATAATGTATGAGATTTTGCCTAGCTCCTCTGTGAACTACAGCTCTGTGTAGTAAATGCCGCTCCATCTGAAAGCAGGTGATGGCGATTTACTAATAATCAAGGAACCGGCTTTACTGATGAAACATGCATGAGAATCGCAGCCGATTTTTTGCACAGCCCTATTATTAAGTCAGAATGTGTGAAATAGCATTACCCCCCCTTTCGCCCGAGTGCCTCTCACGTAAATTATTCGATTATGGCGTCTTACGTTTCTTCCAGACCACTGAAAATCACCACAGGTTTATCAATGCCATCAAAATTACTATTTTATTTTTGTTTTTTTGTTGATAAATTCAAAGCGCCGCCCTTGTTTACAATGCGTGGAATGGTGCACTGGGATTTGCTGAGCAGATTTATTGCATTCTGCAGAAAAGGAGGACTGGCGTTTGTCGCGGTCTGGAAAAAAGGGAGAAAAGATGACAGAATAACATGCGGATATCGGATTTTGCATAAAATGAAGCATTAACTTTTTAATACTGACCTGATACAATACTGATTTTGGCCGTAAATTTTTTTTAAAACATGGCGTTTATCGCGTTTTGGAACCAAACTCTTCATTTATTAGTACGACCACATTCTTGCACATTTTTGTACGATTTTCCTTGACCCCTGTGATGTTGGAGTTAGGGGGATGGGGTTTCGTTATTTTTTTTTTATGATAATCATATGTTTTTGCGTGATTAAAATTCATAGGAATTCATAGAAATTAGACAGATCAGGCTGAACAAGGCAATACAATTTTTAGCATCAATTGCCAGAAATCACATGTCTACCTTTATGATGGACAAAAGCCTGGACCAAAAAGTCCATGAAAATATTTTTTGACACTTCCTGGAGAGATATCCCGTAAAAGCGACTGTGCTTCAAACGTTTGCTGTGTTTCTTTCTTCCCCGTGGGAAGTCATTATTGAGTTAGCATTGTAGAAGCTCGCTTGTTTTCTCTCTCTCTCTTTCTTCATTTGAGCTGTAAGAGAATGCAGGATTGCGGTGGAAACAAAGGCCCCTTTTGGGGCAAAGGATAATGTTGTACACAATTCAGTCATTACGATGGCACTGTTGCGGTTCGCCTTAATTAACCAAGATGGGGCGTCTTTCAAAGTTTGGAGAAAGGGGGAAATAAAAACAAGCCTGCTGTGACGAAGACGCACTAGAGGGGGCTTAAGAAACGAGTGAAGACCTTTATGTCTGGAGAGATGGAGTGAGCTTGTGGTGAATTACTTATCTGCTTCAAACAAAGCACTTAGACCTCTTCAACACAGAGCTCTTAAGACATAAAAATCAAGGACTCGACGGGATGAAACATACGACTTTTGAATAAGATAATTAGTCAGCATTGACATTTGTACAGCACAATTTTTTATCATTTCTTTGATGCTGAATGTCTATTTAGACCTTAATCACAAATAAAGTCACTGAAACCAATCAAATGAATCTGTTTAAGATTGAATTTAAGGTACACACAATTCATTACTACACTTACTGTACATTTATTTACAGTATATAATCATAGCAGTTTCCTTCAGCACCTTGCATGTCCCAGGAAAAGAGAATTCTGGGAAACTGGAGGGACGAGGACATCATCACAGTCCTGATCAACTTTACAATCCAAAGTATTGGAATGGTGCTAAACCACACACTGAAAGCAACTATGATCCACTTATCCGTGTGAGCTCCAAGACCAGGATAAGTTTCCCCACACCAGCAGGATATTTTAATCCATCTCTCTCTCTCTCTCTAGCTGGGCCTCCATCACCCTGATTTTATGGCAGTGACCCTAAAATTAATATAATTTTAGAAAATGTTATATAACTGGGACCCCGGCCCCCCTATTTGGGAACCACTGCTGTAGCTCAATGGGTAGACCATTGCACTCACACCGGAAAGGACACAGCTTCGATTCCCCGGGAACACATATACAAAAAAATATGTATAGATTGAATGGACTGTAAGTCACTTTGGATTAAAGCTTTGCCTGATGCATTAATGTAAATCTGACCACTTGTTTTTCATAATCAACATGGAGTAGATGGAAATTATCTTTCTACAGTTTTCCCCAATGATTCCAAAGCTGATCAGTATGAATAAACGCACGCCATTCAACTGAACAAGTCTAAAAAGAGTGAAATGTCAGATCACAAAACTGAAAAGGTCATGAACAAATTCAAAGCCATGTAAGTAGCCATCAGTGATAACCAAACTTACACTGATTTCACTCTTTTACGATTCACTCAACCACCGAAGTGAAAACTGACAGAGTTTTTTCAGACATCTTTACCGTGTCGTGATTTAACGCTAACTGACAACAGAAATGTCCACTCCTGGGCAACTCCGCAAGCTTTACGAAACCTCTGACCCATGTGGCCCTTGGAGGCCTCCGCTCCCTTCAAGCCAGGGGCCAAAGCCTCCTGGAAAAAAAATACTCAAAGAAAGCAACTTTCTCATCCTTAAGCTCACCTTTAACAAGTTGCCATGGTTCACAATCCAACTTGTGCAATGAAGGACTTAAAGGGGACATACCAAAATTTGACTTTTTCCATGTTTAAATGGTATAATTGGGTCCCTAGTGCTTCTATCAACCTAGAAAATGTGAAAAAGATAAACCCATTAACTTAGTTTTGGTAAACCATTCTCCACAAGCATCTAAAACAATAGGTCAGGTCAAATTTGGCTACCCTGGTGATGTCAGAAGGGGATAATCTGCACTATCCAAGCATGCCACTGCCATTTAGTGCGGAGATCAGCTCATTTGCATTTTAGAGGACACGCCCAAACATGGCACATTTTTGCTTACAACCACAAAGTGGCAATTTTAACATGCTATAATAAATTATATCTATATGGTATTTTTAGATAAAACTTCACATACGTACTCTAAGGACACCAAAGATTTATTTGACTTCTAAAAAAAAGTATTGTGAAATCAAGCTTCTTTCATTGCACTGAAATACAGTAAGTTACACCTCATCTTATCTGGTTTCTGAAACGGTTTAATAGTCGTCACACTGGAGTGATTCCGAAAGCTGAATGGGAGGAGGGAAAGATAAGAAAATGCCAGTGGTTTTTACCGTCTGGCACAGAAGCTCAGGGTTTGGCAACAGTAGAGCAACATTGAAATGAATAAAAGACCTTAACCTCTTTGAGATCTTGAGTTTCAACTCCTGAAAAGTGTCGTACGATACCAAGGACAACTTTATATATCAAAGTTTTAATGGAAAAGCTTACATTAGCCTACAGCCAATGGCAACATCTCGTACGGTCAGGGGTTTTCTAGAAGAAAGCTATGTTTTGGAGCCACTCAAAAGATCATTTTATACCATGCACAAAGTCAGGTATTAATAAAAATTTTAAGTTATAAACGCAGTCTCTAACCATAGGAGACTGATAGGAGCAGACAAAAGCCAATTATTGTTTTGTCTGATCTATTAATGAAAGAATTTATTTATATTGCATTTATTATTATTTATTTATTAAATAATATTTTATTTATTTTATATATTATTTTATTTATTTATTTAATTTTATTTCAGCATTTTCTAATACATTTTTAAAATCAAAAGTAAATTTTAACATTAGTTAATGCAAAACAACCTGACACGCACATGTTGAAAAACTATATTGAGACAAAAAACGCAGAAAGGTCTTCACAAGTACCCAGATTGGGTCCAGGTGCGGACAACAAAATATAAATCACTAAAGGAGAAACGTGAAGTCCATACACTGATTAAAATGCTCCAAATAAAAAAAATCGCTATCAATAAAATATTTGGAGCATTTTACACATTGTGCGGATTTCACGTTTCTCCTTTTGAAAAACAATATTGCTCATTGTTAGTTCATGTTAGAGGCATTTACTATGTAACAAATACAGCCTTATTTTATTTTATACGTATATTTTGAAAAAGGTACTGTAAGTAAATAATCTACATCATCAGGGTTTAGCCACGAAAAACAGTTGGGAACGTCTGCTAAATCACTTAGATATAAAATAAACTGCCTGACGTTGTTCCAACTTTACGTCAAAGCATTGAGCGATCGCGGCTGCTTGTCATGCCTGCCGTCAAGAGCGGATTCATGGAGCGATGTCAATCAAACAACCACAGAATGTAGCGTCCAACTTAATCCACTTTGTTTTGTTCCCGATCGGAGGGTCCGTGCTGCGACTTAAATCACGCTCCAAGTCTAAGGTATCATAAATTCCAGTACGACATTCCGGCGCTCTGGGGAATTTCAAGACCGGGAATGCGGGTCGGATCACAAAGAGACTTTATAAATCACGCCCTGGGGGCAGCGATCATTAATCCCAGCATTCATCACGAACAGCTGATCACGTCTGACTGCCGATAAGAGATTTGAGAAAAAACTGCTGCCATGGAGGAGGCCGGATAGCATCTATAACCCGGAAAAGATGGATCGCTCAGCCGGACCGTGGACTTCTTCTGAGAGGAACTCTTGGAGGAGAGCGTTGTTTAAATAATCTGTCAGATGCTAAAAACGCTGTCACAACAAACCTGCTGTGATAACAGGGAGTTGTCTACACAAACCAGTGCTGTGGGGATTTGATCAAAAGCTACAGCGCTCCTGCCGTCGCATCACATGACAAGAGTATCTCTGTCTGAACTCAAAGGAAAAGTTGCATTGGTGTGTTTAGATGACTAAAGACACTAAAGTGAGGTAAACTGGAAATCAATTTTTGGCGTGATGTTGGGAAACACCTCAAGGCAAGTATGACTGGGTAACAACAAAGGCAGCACAATGCTGTGCTTTTAAAAGCCCATCCATTTTTCTTTTGTTCTGCTCAGTAAAGCGCTGAACAGGCAGAAGGAAGTAAGAAACACAGGCATTCATTCGCAGGTCAATGATGCTGGCGGCTCAGGCGATGTATTTCGTGATCAATGGAGGGTGGCTGGGGAGTCAAGCTGATATTTAGCTCGGAGAGAGCAAGGGTTCAAGGTTTGACTGTTTAGCATGACCTCATGTCAACTGCTGGTAGATTTTGTAACTACACAGTGTGATGTGACAGGCCATTAAGCTAGATGAAATATATAAAATTATATAAATATATATATATATATATATATATATATATATATATAAATATATATAAAATATATATATAATATATATATAAAATATATATATATATATATATATATATATATATATATATATATAAAATATATATATATATATAAAATATATATATATATATATATATATATATATATAAAATATATATATATATATAAAATATATATATATATAAAATATATATATATATATATATATATATATATATATATATATATATATATATATATATATATATATATATATATAAAATATATATATATATATATATATATATATAAAATATATATATAAAATATATATATAAAATATATATATATATATATATATATATATATATATATATATATATATATATATATATATATATATATAAAATATATATATATATATATATATATATAAAATATATATATATATATATTTTGAGAGTGGCATGGTTGTTGTTGCCAGACGGGCCGGTCTGAGTATTTCATAATCTGCTCAGTAACTGGTATTTTCACGCACAACCATTTCTAGGGTTTAAGAAGAATGGTGTGAAAAGGGAAAAACATCCAGTATGCGGCAGTCATGTGGGTAAAAATGCCTTGTTGATGCTAGAGGTTGGAGGAGAATGGGCCGACTGATTCAAGAGCAACTTTGACTGAAATAACCACTCGTTACAACCGAGGTATGCAGCAAAGCATTTGTGAAGCCACAACACGCACAACCTTGAGGCGGATGGGCTACAACAGCAGAAGACCCCATCGGGTACCACTCATCTCCACAACAAATAGGAAAAAGAGGCTACAATTTGCAAAAGCTCACCAAAATTGGACAGTTGAAGACTGGAAAAATGTTGCCTGGTCTGATGAGTCTCGATTTCTGTTGATAGAGTCAGAATTTGGCTTAAACAGAATGAGAACATGGATCCATCATGCCTTGTTCCCACTGTGCAGGCTGGTGGTGGTGGTGTAATGGTGTGGGGGATGTTTTCTTGGCACACTTTAGGCCTCTTAGTGCCAATTGGGCATCGTTTAAATGCCACGGCCTACCTGAGCATTGTTTCTGACCATGTCCATCCCTTTATGGCCACCATGTACCCATCCTCTGATGGCTACTTCCAGCAGGATAATGCACCATGTCACAAAGCTTGAATCATTTCAAATTGGTTTCTTGAACATGACAATAAGTTCACTGTACTAAAATGACCCCCACAGTCACCAGATCTCAACCCAATAAAGCATCTTTGGATGGGGTGGAACGGGAGCTTCATGCCCTGGAAGTGCATCCTACAAATCTCCATCAACTGCAAGATGCTATCCTATCAATATGGGCCAACATTTCTAAAGAATGCTTTCAGCAACTTGTTGAATCAATGCCACGTAGAATTAAGGCAGTTCTGAAGGCGAAAGGGGTCAAACACAGTATTAGTATGGATATATATATATATATATATATATATATATATATATATATATATATATATATATATATATATATATATATATATATAGCAGTGATGTTCTAGTGTTGCCATCTTAACAATTTCGACTGACTCTAGCGCGATTAGTCACATGACATTTACAACTCAGATGATTGGCTCAAAAAAAAAAATCTAGCTCCAGTTTCCTTCCACGGAGACCTACACCAGCATACGAGCTGCCATTGAGATGAGAGGAAATGCAAACGGATTGCTCTCTCCAAATATTACCAGCCACCTTGGGATGGGGACACTTAAGGAAATATAAATACGAGAAAGCGCTTTACCCATTCTGCCTCTCTATCTCTATAACTCAGAGGTCCAGACCTAATTGAGTTTTCCAGCACACTGAAGATGGATCTGTGCAGTGCTCTGTGGACCGTGTAAGAAACCTCTGTAACAACTACCATACGCTCTCCAGCTCGCTCTCTTTCTCAGTTTTGACCCATTGAGAAAACAGGCACACTTCAACTCTGATCCCTGACATTTTACACATCTATTATTAATTAGCTGTCAAGGCCTCATTCTGGCCAGAAAGAACAAGAAACTGAAGGATTTCTGTCTAGGATCCCTGCAGGGTGTTTAAAATTTCTGTATCTGGGCACGGGGCCTATAAGTTGAGACGTACATTTTTCAACCGGATTTTTTCAAGACAAGCGTACAACTTTAGCTGAACACCAGCCAAATGCACGGTATAGCTGTAATTCGCATTTTAAACATGGAAGTGATTAGAAAATATGGCTTGCATAGATCATTGCGATACCGCTCTTCATGAATCAAGTTTGAATGCTATGATTCTGTCTAACCCTATTAAATCTGATGTGTTGTCTATAAAGTTTACCTTAACTATTTGCGCTATGTTAAAAAAATGTAAATTGTTCCTTAAATTAGACAATTTGTGCTTTTTGACAAAATTATATGATTTATTACTAGAGAGATGCACCGATATATTGGCCAGTGATTGGTTTAAAAGTTTAAAAACAGCCGATAGTCATGGCCGATATATCTGTCAATTAAAAGAGTACATGTAAATGCAATGAATTTAAGCTCTGTCTGTGTAAAGAAAATGTAAAAAAAACATCAATATTTTAATGTGTCATATAAGTCATTATATGAAAGAATAACATTAAGAAAATTTAATTGTTTGAATTTAGGTAATGTAGGTTAATATAACCACCAAACAATCTGTATCGGCCGATATCAGTCTGAAAAATCGGCAGAAAAGTTCAATATCAATGCATCTCTATTTATTACGGTAATATATTGCTTTCCATGTGTAATATCATAAACGGTAATATATTGCTGCTGTTTTTGTGGAAAGCATCAGAGTTTATTGATTTGCATGTAAATGCATTAAATTCCCGCTAATTACACATTCATTGTTGAAATTTTGTATCTTTCTAAAGCACTTCTTATAAAATTTGCTTTCCTAAGTTGAATCACTTCATTTTCCTCATTTTTGGATAAAAGCGTCTCCTAAATGCCTAAAAGTAAATGTTTCGTGAGACTCACGAACAGCCCTCTCTTGTTCTCAAATCACTATAACACCTGACCCCTTAGAAAAAATAAACCTGTAGTTTAGCTTACAGCAGATATTAATGAACTCTCTATCATTAGCACTAAATCAGATTTTGGAAGCGGTTCAATTTGCTCGAATACTTAATTTTCGGGTTGGCTGATTTAGATGACATTTTGCTGGACTGAACTTACTTAACCCCTTGGATCCAGATGCAGTAGTCGGTGATGTAGAGATCGTTTAGGATATACGCCGGATCGTTCTCTCGGAATATCTTATGGATGGCCAGCAGGCATTTCAGGACGCAAGCTTTTCCTGTGACAAAGATAACATATAGTGATTAGTTACACAGCATGTCTGCATTCATAGACAACCAAAAATGCGTGATATTCATATAAACACTGTTTTGTGTGTAAGCATTAAAATGCATTAACACACTTAAAACGAGATACATTACATGAGCAGCAAAATTTATAAAGATATTAAGTAAAGGATAATCTATAGGCAGCAGGTTATATAGGCTTGTATCACAATGAAAGGTCTTATTTCGAGATAATATTATCCTGTGTATCACACGGCTATTTACCTCATAAGTAAGGTAAGGATCATTAAATATTTACTTGAAATATTTTATTTGCTCATTTTTAACGAATGGACCTAGGAAAACTTTTTTTTCGGTTTTAAAAAGACAAGACATTCAAATTTCGCAAATACACTATTTGGTTTAATCATTTATAAATTTAATGTCATATATGGTAAATAAAAAATATATTTATATAGAATTTTTGTGTAATATTAAACTGTACCTGTCAAAATGATTTGGCGACTAGCCAATTAGAATCAAGCATTCCAACAAGCTGCGTAACTTGTTTGTATATTACACAGTAAAGTAAATTTACATATTTTTACAGACTGCCAAACTGTTTTGTTGTTTCATGCAAAAATAAATTTAATTTCTTTTTTAAAGAAAAAAAATGCATTTCCTTAAATAAGAAAAAAGAAAATTAAATAGCAACTATTGTCAGATTCACGTTTTTATTTCCTTTGGTGTGTAAGTGTGTATAAGAACATGTTAACGATATGCAAGTGTACCCCAAAGGAAAAGATGACGCAAGTTATCGTTTCAAATGTGAATCTCTTTTCTTGGACTACAACAAACACACAGATTGTAGGCAACAGTTTACTTCCTGGGATTGGTGATGTAGACAAGACCGACATTATCATAATTCCTCCCGTTTGGACTTACAACCTGTAAGTTAACTCCTGTAAGTATTGCATTGTGACCGAATCTTTCAAACATGGTAAGGAGAGTCACATTTCCGGCTGATATCAGAGGTATTCAGGCCAATCACAATGTACCGATTAGCTGACCAATCAGGGACACAAAGCTTTCCAGATTGAAGAGCTTTGTACAAAATCAGAGCGTTTGAGGAAAGCAGTATATCTGGAGCTACAAAAATGTACGGTATGTCGAAAATAATGTGTTTTTAAACATAATTCAGGCGACACAAAATAACAACGTATTTTTAGCAATGAAATAGGTGCACTTTAACAAATCTTAATATATTCAGAAATTTTGCATCTCAAGTACATTTACCTTATTTTAAAGCAACACCATGTTGTTTCCATGTAAAAATGACTTACAGCTCCCCCGTGTGGTTGAAAAGCGCAACAGTGCCTGGTATCAGACACTCTTCTGCAGGCAGGGGGAGGGGCGGGGCTGTGTTTCCTACCCTCCACTGCCACTTTCAGAGTGTGCTTGTAGCAGCTAGGAGGCTGCTCAGGTTGCAGCAACAGTACAATTTGTCCAGTTAAAAGTTGTTCTATCACTGAAATAATTTTAGAGACAATTTTTAAAGGTAAAAAAACTACATAGTGTTGCTTTAAGGGTGTTTAGATATTTTTGTAAGAAAAATGACAAAAATGCTTATTTAAAAAAAAAATATTATGCAAATACAGCTTCAGATCAACTTTTGCTGGCGCATACTGCAAATTCTGTGTATAGCAGATGTTTTTTAATCATTCAAGGCGTGTGTTTTACATTCCAGCATCTGTGAGACACAAAATACAAACACGCATACAAACACCTTAAGGGTGCTTCGCGCATTTATGATATTTGTTGTTACAACACCCGTCTCTTAAATAAGGTGTAAAAATATCCCTCAGCGCAAGAGCGAACCGCAAGAAGGGCCGCGAGGATTCTCAAGCCGCCCACAAAATAGCCTGGCAGCCGGTGCAGACATTCCAGGCTCAGAAAACAAACAGTGCACTCGCACCGAGGAAAGCCTTACACAAACATTTGGTTCCCATTTAAGCTGGAGCTCTCAGGCGGAGAAAACGCCAACAAGCTTCCAGCTTCAAGACATGCGAGAGAAACTCCAGGAACGCTGCTTTTTTTCTTTCTCTGACCTTCGTCCGTCTATAATTAAAGGGTCTTTTAGTTTTCCTCTGCATTCCCTTGGAACCTTGAAGAAGAAAGCTTTGGGTTCTTCCGATGACCAGCTGTGGCACTTCTGCTGTGCATGCTGGGTTTGGATTGCATGTCGTGGTGGTTAATCACATCCTGCAATCATGCGTCCCGGGGGAAGAGAGCATGAGGAACTTGAGGAGGTTACGACTGAAGACTAAAGAAAAGAGGAAACTGCATTGTAAAAAATGGTCCCTAGCTGTCACTGGGCAGAAAGTAGGGAAGAGCGGAGCACAACCTAATGATTTTTGGTTTTGGCTCAATCATTCAAAAAATATTTGAGTTTGATTTAATTATATTTTTACACAAGAAACACACACATCTCTGCTACAAATAAACATTTGAAGTTTTTTCTAGTACTTACTTTTTTCTAGTTTCTGTAATAACCATACTACAGTTAAAAAATTAAATTCTGAGATAATGGGCATCAAAGTCTGATTTTAGCAATTCATTTCATTATGATTTCAATCTTTGATGTGACCTTATTCAATCAATATTAAAGATATAAACAAAAATAAATTTGACACACGATTTTTGATAAGACAGGCACATTTATTTTGTTGGCAGCCAGCAATCATTTGTGTGTAGCCTATTTAAAACAACGTCAAGAATTACGCTAACATTAGCAGTTTTCATATCGTAAGTGCTGAGGGGTTAGTGGTAGAGCTGCAACTATCGACTATTTTTTCAACCGATGAATCTATCGATTATTTTTTCGATTAATCGAATAGTCTAATGATTTTTTATACATATAATTCCCCAACAAATAATAAATGTAACATCTGCCATTAATGCTAACATTTTATTTAAGCATTTTTCTTAATTAAACAAACACACAAACCAAAATTTTCAACATGAAAAATAAAGTGGCAGTGCCACTTTAAAAGAGGCATTATTCACCTTAAACAATAAAATAGGCATATATTAATATTTTAAACATTAGTTTATGATTAGTACATGCATTAACTCAGCATTAGTTCAGACTGAAGTAAAAATAAGTTCATTGTGATTCATGAACCCTTATATAAGATGTAATGGTTATATTATTACTGTTAATATTATTACTATTAGTAGTACTGCATTCTCATTTAACTTTAACATTTAACTTTTCTTAAGTTCCGGGTAAAAAACAAGTTCAGTTAGTGTGATCTTCTAATATTTTATAAACAGCGTTTACGCCGCTGTTACTTTAAATAAACGCATGTCAGGAATACCTTACAAGACGAGCTTCTGTAATATCTGCGCACATATTCGCAAAAAAGACGTTCATTGGGAACTCCGCACTGCCAGCTGGCTTTCAGTGCACGCGGGCACATGCCTATCAGTTCTCAATGTGACAGTAACTTATTATTTCATAACTTCTTAATATAAAAACATGTCCTGCTCTTTATTTACTGTTTCAACATACTGCCCAGAAGCGATGCAATGTCGCGTCTGTCAGGCGTCTCGCAGCTCGTATTAAACGAAGATGTAAACACAGCTGCACAATATGTATTGATTCTATTGTTTATAGAGTAAGTATAAAAACTTACTGTAATAGTTCAAATTCTTACGCTGACGTCTCGTCATTTTGAGGTCGGAGAGCTCCAGGTTTTCTTCTTTTAAGATGATCATACACAGGTGTTGCGCTGCTGTGGTATGCCATTTCAGTTTTACACAGTATGTGTTTTATTTGGTCTCTGCTTAAAGTATTCCCACACTTTTGATCGCGTTCTGTCTGTTTGGTATAACACTTGTATCACCTGGTCGGAGCTGAAGCCGCCTTCATTTCAAAATGTAAACAGTGCGACGCATCGACGCATTTCCGGCAAATCGACGTAATTACGTAATCGACGTAATCGACTACATCGACGCGTCGTTCCAGCCCTAGTTAGTGGTAACACAGCGTTACAGTTAACCCCGCTGGGTCAAAATATTTTCAAGCCCACTAAAAAAGTTGCTAAGAGCTGCAGACATATTTCAAAACAATGCTATGTTTAAGTCAACAAGACACTGATTAATATGACATAGCATTGGATTTGGTATCTTACACACCAAACTTAGAAACCAAAAAAAAATTACTTTCATGCCACCAAAACACTCGTTCATCAATAACTCTCTGGAAAAACATTATACATTTCCAATAATTTGCAAGAGATCGTCTTTTGGCGGCATGAAAAAATACCGGAAAAACAAAATGCTCAACCCTGTGCAACAATGTAAACAGTCCGTGTTACAACTAACCCCATGTTAGTTTTTGCCCCCCGCACCCCTACACCTTAGCACCTCAGAAGTACCCACTGGTACAAAATAGTACATCTTGGTACCTCAAAGGTACATATTGGTATCAAAATTTGTACCTTAATGGTATATATAAGGTATTGCCTAGGGACAGCGTGGGACCATTTTTCTGACAGTGTGGTGGGAACCAGGTCTACAATGAACTAACCCCTAAAGTGTTGTATTCTTAAATAACCAATAACATAAAAAGGGTAATGGTGGCTTATAGAATCTCACAATCTTACAATCAATGACACTAGGAGTGTAGGATCACAGTCATAAGTTGTATACCCCTAGTTCATGTCAGTTCAAATACACCAACTCAAAAGTGTCATAAGAGAGCTGTTTAATGCACAATAAAGGAAATGAATCATGCAGACTTGTTGTATAACACTTTAATGGGCACTAACTGGTAGTTAAGGCAACCCACTAGGCAAAATATGCAGTTTCTTTGCACCCCCAGGAGCAAACCGCTAGCCCAACAAGGCGATAACTCCCATCCAAAGCCATCACACGAATTACCGAATGTTCAGATAATGTACAGCTGTTTAAATTTACCCACAATGCCTCTCTTAAGCCACTCCATCATTCCAGCCTTCCTCCATCTCCTTAAGGGCTTTAACTAAAAGATCTTCTGGAGAACAACCAGACAAGCTGCCAGAGGGTTGTACAAATATTTACCCCTGGATAACATTTCCATCGGCGCTTTGCTCTTGTCGCATCATTAATGGGCTTGTTTTCCTACTACCTAACAGTTTGCCTTCACAGCCGCTTAAATGAAGTGCCTCAAATTAGAGTACACACACACACCTCCGTTCCCGCTTCGCTGACAAATTAATTACACAGCAGTCGTGGCGTGACATGCCGGCCCGCTTTCCGAAGCGAGTTACGGGTTTTTAAAGGAGAGCCTTATTGCTTGTGGGGCGTCGGTGGTTGTAAATCTACAAATTGTAGACTCTAGTGAAATGTCACAGAGACTCTGTGTGAAAATATAAGCAAGCGGGAGGAATACGACCCAGGGGGATATTAACAAATCTCCACACTGCATAAAAGACTGTAAACTACTCTTACTGGTAGCGACTTATTTGCATAAAGCTAAACTTTGTCGCATTGGGGATGATAGCTTATGTACGTTATGTAAGTTTTATTCACAATCCATATTTACATTACGCTCTCTTTATTAAGTTAAACAGTGCACCTTTAAAGCCCGGGATAGACTGCACTGTTTTTGCACTCCCATAAGATCATTACCTTATCAACTTAAGTTTAAACTTGAGTACGACAAGCATGTAAAAGAGAGACACAATCTCATTAATTTCAATGGAAGCTTGGCGACTTCCGGCGACACAAGCGACAGTAATCGTTGGCAACTGGATGGGGCGCGCTAAAGTTCAGAAAAGTTTAACTTGATGCAAATTATGGCCAACTTTCGGGAGCGCCTACCAATGAGAACGAAGCAGTGGAGTGAGTTCATGTCATCCGTCTATCGTAAATTACTGGAGTAGACGGTACTCATTTGTTTATGACAACCAACTTTAGAAACGCCTCCTAACAACCTCATTGAAAGAGACGAGTGACACGCAGCGACAAAATCGCTTATAATGTGAATGTACCTTTACCACGCTTTTAATTGCAGGTATTTAGTGCTGAAATCACCACGTGCTGTTAATCTTGAAATAGTTTACACAGCGCTTCTGCCTCTTCTACAAGCTTCTTTATTTTAAAGGTTGTTGCTCGGTTTAAGATATCAAAGACAGCTGAGTCTCCTCCACAACATCCCAGATTTTTGTCAGAAGTAAGAAGACAACTCTCGCGGATTTCCTCAATGGATTTGCCTCCCACTTGACAAAACAGTCAGACAAAACACACAAGACATGACCAATCTGTTGACTTGTCTGTCAAAGTGAACGTCTTTTACCACAGCACCCTGCTGTTCAGAGAAGAATGCAGAAGGCTGTGTTAAAGTCAGTCCCTTGTTCCAAAAGTTTTGTCTGCTGTGGGTAAATTTAGGTTGCGTGTCAGGCTGTAAACCCTTTAAAGTTGACATGATATGGTATTCACACATTTTTCTGTAACAACATACAACACAGTGTGTAATCAATAAAAAAATACAGTGTTTATTCTGTTTCTTGAAAAAGAGTGAATTTGGACATACAAGCTTTCGGAAGGACAACAACGATATGTGAAACGCACACTTTCAGACCATTTTAACTCTTTCCCCGCCATTGACGAGATATCTCGTCAATTAAGAGAAAACGCTTCCCCGCCAATGACGAGATTTTCCGTCTTTCAGCAATACCGCTATTATCCACCAGGTGGCGCCCTTCCGCAACTTTTTAAAACCGGAAGTATTGCTCTATGGCAAGCTGCTGCATGTCCGTGTCTGTTTAAAAGATCGCTCTGAATGGGATCTCTATGAAAAGTCTGTCATAAAAATGGAATTATTTCTGCTTTTTGCTCAAAATATGATGTTTTTGCAAAAACCTTCCCATATTCAAAAGCTGATTGCAAAAGAACCACTAAAGGTAGGATGAAACGGTTTTTTTTGTTTGAAAGCAGAGGGTCTGTTCTTTCATTTGGTATATTGTATGTTTATATATTTAAAGAAGAACATTTTCTGGAAGGCATTAAACTTTGGTGAAAATCATGAAAAACGCTGGCGCTGGCTGGCAACTTTTTTTAAAAACGCTGGCGGTGAAAGAGTTAAACAATAAACTGACACAAAGACATTGATTAGTCTTATTCCACATACAACAATGCCAGAACGGTCCTCTTTCTCCACACTTTTAAACACTGGAGCGGTAGTTTCGCACGTCATGCGTGACCTTTCCACATGATTATGTAATACGTAAGGTCACGTTGGCGCATCACACGGCTAGTGCAAGACGAGAAGTTTTGGTTTAAAAGTACATATTTTTTATTTTTGTTGGCGAAAATCGCTTTAGATAAGACCCTTATGCCTCGTTTGGGATAGTTTAGAGCCCTTTGAAACTGCGTTGAAACTGCTATTTTAAACTGCATTTAAACTGTAAACTATTGGGGTCCAAAAAAGGTAATTAAATTGAGAAAAATCCTGGAAGGTTTTTATTAATAAACTTAATTTTTTCTCGACTAAACAAAGAAAGACAACAACATTTTGGATGACATGAGGGTGAGTAAATTATCTGGATTTTTTTAAAGAAAATTGACTAATCTTTTAAGTTGGAGAAGATAACGCGCATCATCGTTTACTTTGGGATTTGTACCTTTGCATTTTGTTTACATGCACTAACACACATTTACATACCTTAGGAAATGTAAAATCGTGAATCAGATAATAATTAATTCTTTAATATCAATGGAAATATACTTATAATGAGATATTTTACTCATATAAATGTCTAGGGGTGCCACTAATTGTCCAGTGTTTATTAAAGAAAAACATTTATTTCATAATGTAATCCCCCACACACACTTTCGATTGTTTTACTTCAATGAAACATCATATTTTTGTGATTTTTTAAAAATGTAAAGTTCAAAAGAAGAAACAGTTTAGATTTCAGATGAGCTTTCTTTGCTCATAATTACCAAGGGTGCCCATATCTTTGTTCATATGTATATAATGACTGTATATAAAAGGAAGCATTTAAACTGTGTTAGATAATTTGCAATTGTGATATTACAAAAAACAGTATGCTGTTTCCAAACAATTGGCTACACTTTAACAATTATTGCTTTGTCTTTTATCATTGAAATTTTCTAGGGACCCCTTAACCGTCTTTTGGATGAGATGTTAAACCGAGGTCCTGACTCTCTGTGGTCATTAAAATCCCAGGATGTCTTTCAAAAAGAGTAGGGGTGTGCCCCGGCATCCTGGACAAACTTTCCCGTTGGCCTACTAATTATCCCCTCATACTGATTGGCTATATCACTCTGTCTCCTCTCCACTAATAAGCTGGTGTGTGGTGGGCGTTCTGGCGCAATATGGCTACCGTTGCATCATCCAGGTGGATTCTGCACATTGGTGGTGGTTGAGGAGAATCCCCCTTTCATATGTAAAGCGCTTTGAGGTCTGCAGAAAAGCGCTATATAAATGTAATGAATTATTATTATTATTATTTACTCATTCCCTGCCAGCCTTTTTTGAAAAGTTGCCACCCAGCTTTTTGTGATTTTCACGAAAGTTTCACAAAATGCCCTTTAGGAAAATTTTCTAAAAATATATAAACATTTAAATATATCAAAAGAAAGAACAGACCCTCTGCTTTCAAACAAACAACCAAAACGGGGGAAAAAAAACATTTCATCCCATCTATATTTTGTCAGCTTATAAACTCTTAAATATGGGTATTTTTCTTAAAAAAAATTTTTTTGCAAAAAGCTGAAATAATTGCATTTTGGGAAGGAATTTTTTTATCAAAACATACACAGAGTTTAAAATTAGTAAATTGCTTAATTTTTTTTATAAATTGGGTAATCTAGTGGATAATTGCAGTATTACAGATTATTACCATATAAATTCATCAGGAACACTTTTTTTATGCAAATGTTTCTCTTAATTGATGAGATAACTCGTCAATGGCGGGGAAAGAGTTAAAACCTTTAGAGTTTGAAAACCTATGGCCTAAAACAAAGGCTAAAATCTATTTGTTTATTAATTAAGATTTACTGTCCTCAAAAAAAATTGTAGCGAACTAAGAATAACACCAAAGAATAACAATCACTAAGAATAACACCAAAAATGTGCACCAAGAAAGTAAACAGTCAATGATGATTTTTTGCCGTAGTGTAGTTACATTGCCAATATCATACATTTTAACCATACCACCTTCTGCAGAAATGTGAGACCTTCAATGTGACAGTAGCAGGGATTCTCATAATGAAAGGGAAAGCACCACAGGGTTTATGGGGTGAGGAGGAGGTCATGCGTTTAGCTGTGACCTTTGACCTCATACCATGGTGGCCTTAAAAAAAAGACTTTGGGTATAACAGGGTAGAAAAACTCACCAGATTGAAAAATACGAGCCGCGTCTTTCACTGCGCTTGTGATGAGAGAGAAATGACGATAGAGAGGGTAACACAAAGACCTTCTGCCGAAAGACACCAACACATCTTGTATCGAGTGATAGGTCTGTAACACACACACACATACACAAAGACAGACAGGTTTGTTTCAACATATAAGTGATAATAAATGTTTTCATACCAGACTTCTCCTAAACACAACTCTCACACAACCTATTAACATTTTTACCTTTATTTAAATCACAATGACAAAAATCAAACTTTGATGTTCTTAATCTCAACATTAAATGATGAGACTTAAGCCTGGATTTCAGGTGGGGTCATATATTTTCACAAGCGTAGCCAAAACTGTACACACACACAGCCTATAAACTGCTCCAAATCTGTCTTTGCATATTACATCAATCATCTTAAACTCTGCTAGTAATTACAGCAATTTGCTGTAATTATTCCCAGTGCCTTCCCGTTTTATTAGAAGGGTAAATACTAGGTCAACTTTTTACACATTGGCAAATGGTGCGCTTAATTGTATGCGCTTTAATCTCTAGCCTCCGAGTTCTTCACCGCCTCAGCGTCCGCAGACAAGCTCTTTGGGGAAAGAAAACATGTCTTTCTTCCCTCTCGTGCCTCCTTGTCTTGTTTTCACCCTCCCACAGGCCCCTCCCCTTCGCTTTTCTCTCAGCAGCTTGTTAAGAGAGCACCCGGAGTCATTCGAGCATCTCATCACAGCTCATGCACTCCCCCAGGCTATTAAACACTGGTGTAAATAAGCTTGCTGAAGGATTGGGGGGGCGGCTCAGGGATGCTGGTCGAGGGTTTACAGAAGAGAGAGGCGGGAGTAGAAGAGAGTGAGTGAGACAATGAGGGTGTCGAGGATAAACTAAATTTGCATTTCCTAGAGGAAATACTAGCAGGACCGGGAAACAATGTAGCTTTAGGTTAGATTAAGTTTTGGTTCTGCATAAATTAATCGACACGTATCATGCAACGCCACACTACAAATTTTTTTGGGTTGTTTTAATCCATGGTTTGGTGAGTAATGGGCAGAATCAACAGTTGGGTAATAAATAAATTTAAGCTTGGTTGTTGCTATCCAAATATGTGATGTAACAACAAAAACAACACAGCACAGGTTTATTTATAACCCAACAATTGGTTCTGTTCGAAAATGTTACACTGCGTGTGAAAACCTAGCTAAAGTCATTTATTTTGTGCTTTACTGTTTTCTTCATCAAATCATCATACATAATGTAAAGAACATTTTGTGAAAATATAACTTTCATATATTTAATATTCTCCTAATCTCTAAATTATGAGACCATAACATGGATTTTATAGGCATGATCAACAACCCAAAATATTTTACAGTGCAGAATTTCATTAAAATATCGATAAATCCTTTAAAGGACAAGTTCGGTATTTTAGACTTAAAGCCCTGTTTTCAGATTGTTTATGGTGAAATAGAACGGTTTTGACTGAAATTTCGACATTTGCGGCTGCCCTGAGAATTTTTGCGTGTTTGTGTTTCATCTCACACCTCTGCAATGGGTTTAATGGTGCACTGGAACAATCCTTCCTAAAATGCATTAAACTTTCGTTTACAAAGACGTGAAATTCACCGAGTGGTCAGGGGTGTTCACTGATATGCTCACACAAAAATCGCTGCAAAAGACGCATTCCAACAGGTTTTATCGTAGTTTTTGCCAACTCCATTGACTTGTATTATATGTCCTGTGAGGTACGGTATTACTCCGCGCCGGGAACTTTGTTTCTATTCTTGCAATTGGCAAAGGCGGATTAGCGCCACCACCTGGGCTGGAGTGTCTATTATTCAAGCTCTAAGTGGAAGAATTTACGGGTGTGAGGCGTTTGGAAAAATAGGTCCACAAGTTAACGACGAATGCTAAAACAGCTGTTGGAAAGCATCTTTTGCAGCGATTTTTGTGTGAGCATATCAGTGAACACCCCTGACCACTCGGTGAGTTTCACGTCTTTGTAAACGAAAGTTTAATGCATTTTAGGAAGGATTGTTCCAGTGCACCATTAAACCCATTGAAGAGGTGTGAGGCAAAACACAAACACCCGAAAATTCTCAGGGCAGCCGCAAATGTCGAAATTTCAGTCAAAACCATTCATAAACAATCTGAAAACAGGGCTTTAAGTCTAAAATACCGAACTTGTCCTTTAAATATGATGAATCTGTTTGAGAAACAAAACTGCATAAATATTAAGACTGTATACAGCAGTGGTTCTCAAACTTTTTCCGCGTGCAGCCCCCCTTGTGTACGGTGCACTGCTTTGCGGCCCCCCCAGAGAAAATTTATGACAAAAAACTGTTCTAATATTTAACATTTTAATTAAACAAAACATATTAAGTTTCACAAAGTAGTGCTGTTGGTTTTTTAGGTTTAATTACACAGAATTCATGATAAATGCATGTATTTTATAAAATATCATAAAACTGGGGCCCACCTGGCACCATCTCCCGGACCCCAGTTTGAGAACAACAGGGATACAGTATGTGACCCTCGACCACAAAACCAGTCATAAAAATAACATTTTTGAAATTTTTAGCTGCATAAATAAGCTTTCCATTGATGGCTTTGTTAGGATAGGAAAATAATTGGCTGAGATACAACTATTTAAAAATCTGGAATTTGAGGGTGCAAAAATCTAAATATTGAGAAAATGAAAATTGTCCAAATGAAGTTCTTAGCAACACATCTTACTAATATTAAATACATTTTTAATATATTTACGGTAAGAAATTTACAAAATATCATAATTGAACATGATCTTTACTCTTTCCCCGCCAGCGTTTTCACAAAAAGTGAAAAATAATCAGCGTTTCAGCAATTTTCAAAAAAGTTGAATGCCTTCCAGAAAATGTTCTTCTTTAAATATATAAACAAACAATATATCAAATGAAAAGAACAGACCCTTTCCTTAAAAAAAACAACAACACGTTTCATCTTAAAGGTATAGCGGAAGATTTTCGTTTTCCGGGTGGATCACCACTGTTATTGGTCATCCCAGATGTCAATCATTCTGATTATATGTTGACGTATAACCGTCGCACGTGCTCGCCTCTACGTTCGCTTTCTGTACATGCGCACTTTCACGTGTATGTGTGTTGTGCTACGGTTTCAACCATTCATTGAAGGTCGCGTTCTCACTGTATTTTTTTCAAAATGTCTGAGGGAGAAAAAGTGTCTACGACTTGTATGACAAGAAGAGAAAGGACTATAAATAAAGAAACAAGACCAGATGTTTATGGAAGACTATTTCACACGCTGGCGTGAGCTAAAAGGACAGGTTGGGCTTCCCACGCGAAGTTTCTACTGGAAAGGTACATTTTGTCATGCTATTTGGAGAAATCCATTTAAAATCACTGCTGGTAAAAGTTGATGTAAGCTATGATTTGCGATGCTAGCCCTGGCACAAGTCACGAACCGCACAGACACGGTAAACATGCCGACAGAAACTTGTAAACAGAGCGAAGAGAAGAACTGAGCACTTGCACGCTCTCTCTCTGTCTCGTGCACGCGTTTAACAGGCGTTCCCTCTCGGGAGCAATTTTTAAAAAATATCGAGGGGCGGTTCTTTTAAATAATTCGGGAAAATCTTCCGCTATACCTTTAATGTGTTTTATTTTTATCAACTTTCAAATATGGGTAGGTATCTTCAAAAATACCAAATAATTTTGAGCAAAAAAGTTAGAGATCAATTTCAGAATGACAGTCAAAACATACACAGAGTTTTTACTGTTTTTGGATCAGCGGATGCTTCAGTGTTTTATAAGTTGGGTAAGAGTGCCACCTAGTGGATAAGAGCGGAAATATGGATTGCCGTAAAAACTTGCACTGAATGGCAACCGAAATGATTTGGCTGAAAATAGCAAAAAACTAAGGGCGCACTCACATTATCCAAACCAAACCATGCCACAGCGCGCTTATTCCCCCTCCCTACTCCCCCAGAAGCACGCACTCACACTGTGCTTCAACTGATCCGAGCCCGGGCGTGCTTTCGTCATTAAGATGCGATTGTTTTAAACAAAGCAGGAAGTAAAGCGTGCTCTTAACACTGGAACCCATCGGTGGTTTTTATTTAGAGTCGTTTGGTGCGTGATGACACACAGCCCTCTCACATGCCTATCATATTGCTTAGTTAACCTGTCGCATGTCCAGCGTAGACATTCATGTAACCCTGCTGCGCGCATCATAAGGTTTTAACGAAGGCAGATGAAGGCGAGTGGTCGCGCAATTGACGTCTCTTATTTGGAAATTAACTCTGGTGCGATTAGCGATCACACTGCGCCTTCCGTGTCTGAGCTTAATCAGTATTTACCATTTACATTTATGCATTCAGCAGACGCTAATCCACAGTAAATTTTAAGTGCATTTAAGCTATACTTTTGTTATATACATTTTTGTGTATTCCATGGGGTTCAAACCAATGACCTTTGCACTGCTAACTCGATTCTCTACCAGGCGAGCTACAAGAACACTATAATTAGTCCGAACAACCTTGGAATTTTGCACAAAAAAAAAAATCAATAAAGTGCCGCCTTGAGAGATCTGTAAAAGAGAAACAATGTGAGACAATGAGGGGGCAGACAGTGTTGTGTGTGTGTGCGTGTTGAGAGCATGCAGTTGGAGGATGTCATTACCGCTTGTCCATTATCAGTATTGCAGTGAAGTGCTGGCTCTCAGCATGCTGAGCTGGGTGAGGTGTTGGGTTACTTGCCCTCATTGTCACACTCGCTGTGAAAATGTGGGGGATTAGGGATTGCCGCCGCATTTGGCCTGGATGCATGCACACGCAAAGTTAGTGCCGCTCGTTCAAACCACGCATTATCAATTTCGATCCAAAAAAAGTACATGATTTAATAGAAATGCTTTTTCGTACCATAATAACACACTGGCATTCTTTACAATAAGACTATGCAACCATAAGGTACTAGAAGGGGCACAACTGTAAACTACTAAAAAACTTGAGACGTGAACATAAAAACCATTAATCTAGGATCACGACCTAAATGCATAAATCATGCTTTGTGCAGTTAACCGTGCAATTCCAGGCCTCTGAACTAGAACCGGATCTAGGATCAGGTTCCTCTGCCTCCATAATGATCTTAGTCGCGAGTCTGAGGTGTTCACACGAGCATGGTTTATTGAGCAAGGGTGGTAATATTTGATCAGATTGTATCTCGATGAATGTGCTAGGCCCATATCTGACAATCTGCACTCACATGAGCCCTTCGTGTTTACGGTTGCTTGCTCATTCAATAAATCATTCATTGAAATGCGCAAATGTGTTGTTTTGGTTCCACTTAAATTGATCACATACCTCAAACCAGCTAAGGGTACCGCTGAGTTTCCTGATGGTCCAAGCCGACTCTACCTGCAAATCACAACGGCATCAGTCAATACAGAAATCAATGACTCTTTACACCATACACTAGACCTTTTGCGAGTAGACGTCACAGTTACGTCACTGCAAGCTGCGCGCGCAATGTGGTGGCAGAAAAACAGTGGAAACGAATAAGACACGAGTGAAACGAACAATATAACTCACTAGATAATGTATTGTTGTGCTGTTGAGTCAGAATAAGAACGCCAAAAAAAGATGACCTTCATTTTAATAATATACCGTCGTCAAAGACACCATTTGAAGATAAAAGTAGGTGTTTATTCTTTTTACCTTATATATCTTAGCCTATGTCTTCTTCCTGTTTGTTCTAAAATTATGATGTTTAGTTACTTAATAAATATAGCACACACGCACGCACGCACACACACACACATGATGTAAAGTGTTATTAAACATAATAGTAGCAAACACGTAGGCTATATACACTCACCTAAAGGATTATTAGGAACACCATACTATTACTTTGTTTGACTCCCTTTCACCTTCAAAACTGCCATAATTCTATGTGGCATTGATTTAACAAGGTTCTGAAAGCATTCTTTAGAAATGTTGGCCCATATTGATAGAATAGCATCTTTCAGTTGATGGAGATTTGTGGGATGCACATCCAGGGCACAAAGCTCCCGTTCCACCACATCCCAAAGATGCTCTATTAGGTTGAGATCTGGTGACTGTGGGGGGCCATTTTAGTACAGTGAACTCAAGAAACCAATTTGAAATGATTCGAGCTTTGTGACATGATACATAATCCTGCTGGAAGTAGCCATTAGAGGATGGGTACATGGTGGTCATAAAGGGATGGACATGGTCAGAAACAATGCTCAGGTAGTCCGTGGCATTTAAACGATGCCCAATTGGCACTAAGGGGCCTTAGGTGTGCCAAGAAAACATCCCCCACACCATTACACCAACAGCCTGCACAGTGGTTACAAGGCATGATGGATCCATGTTCTCATTCTGTTTACGCCAAATTCTGAACCTACCACCTGAATGACAGAAATCGAGACTCATCAGACCAGGCAACATTTTTCCAGTCTTCAACTATCCAATTTTGGTGAGCTCGTGCAAATTATAGCCTCTTTTTCCTATTTGTAGTGGAGATGAGTGGTACCCGGTGGGGTCTTCTGCTGGTGTAGCCCATCCGCCTCAAGGTCGTGCATGTTGTGGCTTCACAAATGCTTTGCTGCATACCTCGGTTGTAACGAGTGGTTATTTCAGTCAAAGTTGCTCTTCTATCAACTTGAATCATTTGGCCCATTCTCCTCTGACCTTTAGCATCAACAAGGCATTTTCGCCCACATGACTGCCGCATACTGGATGTTTTCTTTTTCACACCATTCTTAGTAAACCCTAGAAATGGTTGTGCGTGAAAATCCCAGTAACTGAGCAAATCTGTGAAATACTCAGACCGGCACGTCTGGCACCAACAACCATGCCACGCTCAAAATTGCTTAAATCACTTATCTTTCCCATTCTGACATTCAGTTTGGAGTTCAGGAGATTGTCTTGACCAGGACCACACCCCTAAATGCATTGAAGCAACTGCCATGTGATTGGTTGATTAGATAATTGCATTAATGAGAAATTAATCAGGTGTTCCTAATAGTCCTTTAGGTGAGTGTATAAGAAAGAAATAATAGCCAAACCAGACAACACCACACAAAAACAGTAAAGTGGTAAATGTTAATCTGACTAAGAGCATGTTGCATGAAAACCACAGCTAGGTGTTTCAAAGCACATGTGCCAACCACTAGACCCTGGCTTAAATAAATGTATAAAAAATATAAAAGAGCGCATTTTACTAAAGGGGGAGGTATTCCCTTCATTTTTACTTTTTAAGAGTTGGATTCCTCATGCTAAATATAAGCAAAAAGTGTTTTTCTGTGCCAAAAGCACTTCACCCGGGGTTAATAAAAGTTTTTGAACATCAAAGATTCATATAGTGCATATACTGTAATGTAAACGCATGAATCATAAGTTATCCGGAGATAGTGAGATAATGTTTTATGTGTGTGTGTTGCTCGCTCATGAATCGCTCCTCCCACGGTACGCTTCAAAGGGGTCGGGTTTATTCGTAAAGAATCTGTACAGCTGATCTCTCTTTTATGAATCTTATAAAACTAAAGACTATTTTGTTATATGAAGGAAGGATGTAATATTACTCTATAGGTACTTGATAAAAAGAAATAGCATGTGTCTATAATTTTCACTGAATGTAAAATATTACATGTGTACAACTGTATACATTTAGCATATTTTTATACTTTTGTTGCAATAACTAGCATGTGCAGTGGCTTTCCAGGATGACTGTCTGGAAAACATTACAGGAGCGTATCAACTTCCTTGAACTTTGATGAACATGAAAACGCCAGGGTATACAATCTCAGCTTTCAAAGCAGAAGACATCATTGCGGCAGGCAAGCGTGAACTTACGTTGTGCTCTCCCTCCGTAGTGCGCGCGTCATAGATATACGCTAGTATGATGTCCACCAAACTGAGCCAGACGTGGAAGCGTGCTTTCTTATCGAGGAGGTATGAACGGTTCGTGAATTTCCTCATCTGCTCTTTTTCTTCTTCTGTGAAAGTAACTGAGAGAGAAAGAGAGAGAAACATAGGATTGCTCATCAAGTTTCTTTATTCCCTAATATCATTAGAAGTAGAGTCAATGCCAATCTCCCCATAAAAACAAGTTAAAGTCTGAGCCATAGCAGTGTATGATTGATGGCTCCGATCCGCTGAGAGCTTTAGAAAACAAAAAGAAAAACTGAAATGTTCAATGCAATTATTTTTAAATCAGAGCTGGAGATGAGACACAGAAAATGTTTGGAAGCATGCGAATAGAGTTACCGCACAATATAAGCAAAGCCACCGAGTTTGATTGATGCCCTAAACTGACTGATAATGCACCAGGGAGGAAAGAGCAGAAGGGAGGTGGAGAGGAGAGCGACTGGCAGAGCAACAGAAACCGAAAAAATAAAACAGTCAGCGGTTTGGTAGCAGCTGAAAGTGATCCCCTGCTTGGCTACGGCGCTACCCCTGATAGAGCCCCTCATGTGCAAACTGTATGTCCATATACATATTATATGGGTTAAAAACGCAATACTGGTCTGGGGCATGTTGTGAAATATGAAACGTCATATTCTTAAGATTCATAACTTCTCTAACATTATTGTCCAGTAAGAAATGTATGACTAAATGATCTGTGGTGTGTAATGACTCCTAAATTCGGTGCTTTTTCAAATGGAAATACAAATGGTATGATGCACTTGACATCATAAATGAGTAATAATATATCTTTAATTTCTCTCCTAAAGTAACATTTAAATGATATATTTCAACCGAAAGAGAATTGCGTTAGCAGTACAAAAGGTCATGGGTTCGAACACACATACTGATAAAAAAAGTGATAACATTGTATTTTATGGCGTCATTGTTACACATTACATCCAATTACAACAGTAATAACAGTAAAATAAGCATAATTACATACAACTCACCCTAAACCAAATAATCTTTACACTTACGTTAATCATTATTTTACTGTATAATTACAGTGTAACAGTGACACCTTATAATAAAATGCCTTAGAGGGCATGTACACCAAAGCGTTTAACCCCCTGGGGTCCAAAAACGCGGCGCCATGTTTTGACGTGTTTTCTCCTTATCATAGCAGAGAAAATACTCCATCATTAATAATCATACACTTACGTGTTTGACATTATTTAAAACTGTGAAGGGTCTTTGTTTAATTTGTTTACGTTCACAATAACAAGAGATCTTTGTGTTTTTGTCAAATAAAGAAAATATACAGGGTGCGCATTCAGACATTTCTGTCTCCGTCAGCTGTCTCTCAAAAAACGTTACAAACATCAATTGAAACTCTGCGAATACTCGTCACACAAACATGATACACATATCCAAAGAAAGCCTGGAATGTCCGATTATAATCGAAAACAAATATTGCCTGTTTATATAATCTGCATTGAAGTAAAGAGAGAGTACAGTTTTTCCTGGCTGAGCTCATTATCTTTAATGCGGTCACGCCCAGGGGCGGTACCCGCTGTTGACATGGTAATGAGAGGACAAGCAGTTCAAACCTTAACAAACAAAGCGTAAAGTTTTATCAGATTTAAACACTTTACCGCATGTTTGGATGATAAACTTTATACACACATGTGAGGAATATCTTCATTTATGTCTACCTAAAAAGAACAACAATGGAGGACAGACTGGAGGAGGATATATTCCAGAAAGTAAGTAATTTATCCTCATTTACATTTGCTATCATGTAATATGCTTATGGCTTGTGCAGTTCAGCCTACACAAGCGACCTCAGCAGACTGCGCGCTTCGGACTGAAAAACTTTCACATTGTTTACAAACGAGTACGCGTGATCTCACGTAATGGCGGATAACGATAACATGCTGTACAGTGGTAATCAGTCATCTTGCAAACAGACACTCGCACAGCAGTTGCCCCTCCCACAAGAAGCGGATTTTGCTTCGGACGCGCGTCAAATGCTTGCTTTTTCCGCGCGTCTACTCCGCTCTACACGCGCGAATGCATCCAAATTGTTCAAGCGGCAAACCACGCGCGGTAGACGCTATTTTGACGCCCAAACCGCGTTTGGTGTAAACTCAGCATTAGACAGTTATTCACTTTCGTATCCTTCATGGCAACTTTCAGTAAGGCTGCACTGCCAGATCTTTTAAGTGTGTGCTGTAATATGATCCATATATTGTTTACATGCTTGTTTACAAACAAGGACGCGTGAAGTCATGTAATGGCGGATAACTATTACATGCCGTACAGTAATAAACACAGTAATTCACTGTCGTATCCTGTAATTTCTTTATTTTTTTATAAGATTTTTCCCACACCTTTTTTGCTGATCCGAAAAATGATCAGATCCATGCCTCAAAAAGCGTAATGTGATCTGAACCATGATTTTGGTGATCCGCCACACCCCTAATTCAAGCTGTTGTAAAGCATGAAGAAATTACTGTTACAGGTAAAACTTTTATATATGCTATTATGATATGATGCTCAAAGATGACTTTTAAATGATAACATTTATGACTTTGAATGGAAATGTAATGTAAATGAAAGCCAGGCGTGTGACTTCGGACTGTTTTTGTTTTGACCCATATGAACACTTCACTATGCACATCTCAAATGCAACTAGCACTAAAAGAGGCCGCAAGATTCTTGGGACATGACGACAGAATAACTTCTCTGTATTTTCTCTTTCTACCTGATATACCCTTTAACACAGCTGCCTAGCCTGGCAGGAAACCTTGAATCCTGAGAGAACCAAACCAGGAGCCGGGGTTGAGGGGAAGGAGAGAGTTCATCTTAGGGTACCAAAGAATATGCCACTTCTCTTTTTACAGTAGTGTTTCTTTCTCAAATGACTAGTTTATTAATATATCATCTGACTTAAATATCATTTGACACTACACGGTCATCCAGACCACTAACACAAACATTTGTTGTAGTGTACATAAATTGAAATTGTGAAGGGACCAAGACTGTGAATATACCAGATAGACACAGAAACACAGGCAGACTAGCGCTTGCGCACTCATACAAAACAAAAAGGAGAGACAAGAAGGAAAGTAAGAACCAACAATTTTACATACATTTATTTATCAGTATGTGTGTTGGGAATTGAACCTTTGACCTTTGCGCTACTATCACAATGCTTCAACGGAGCTACAGGAAATGTAGTCTTGAATAGGAACACATAAATATTAACACTATGCATTATTTACGGATCATGATTTTGGGGAGAGCGGGACCAATTAAAAGTCAGGGCTAATGAGATTACCACCACACTTATGTCTTTTAAATATCTAAAAATGGCATAAATACACAGTGACTTACACAAAGCAATCCTAAAACCCAAAAGGAAAACGAAATCCAATTAACTTTAATGACTTAACAAGCCGGATACAGACAGGAAACACTCAGAAAAAGGAAGAGACGGTTTGGCAGCGGATTTCAGCTGCACGCATTTGAGCCAGACTCTTCAGGGCGATCCGTCCGGGGATTATTGGCTATTAATCTGCCCTATGTATCCAGCAGACTGAAAAGAATACAGAGGCGTACAGAAGCAGTGTCTCCATACCAATTAGCTCAATAACATGCTGACAGATTGACATCTACTGACATGAGAGACAGGCAGACGTTTTGGCACACACACACAAGGAGATCTTGATTTATATCTTATCTATACCTCTCTATCTGTCCCTTTTGTGATAAAACCAGCTGTTTAACCCCCTCACCCCCTCCTCTGCACTAACATATGGTAGCAGCTCAGAGTAATTTCCTCATTCTGTAATCGGCAATGAGGAATTACGAGACGATTCGAGTGATAAAGAGCAAACTGGTGTATCTGCCCATTTTTTTCATCCCAGATTTTACAATGGATGTAGTTGCAATTGAAAGACAGATATACAGAAAGACATACAGAAAGATAGACAGAAAGAAAATTACAGACGAAAGACAGAGGGTCAAGAGAGATAGAGGTAGAAAGAGAAAAACTGAATTTGTACTTAAAATATTAACAAAGAAACCGAAAGACATACAAACAGATAGATAGAAAGACAGACAGACAATTAACTTCAATTACAATGGATGTACTTAAAAAGCAAAACAAAGCAAACAGACAAAGAAGACAGACAGAAAGAGACAGGCAGCCTTTTCAATTAAAATAAATCTACTTATAAAGAAAGGTAACAGACAGACCAGGACGAATGAAATAAGTATTTGATATACTTACATTTTTTATCCAAATTGACTCACAAAAAAAAGAAATTTATTTTTTTATCCAAATTGACTCAGAGAAAGAAAGATAGAAAGGAAGAAAGAAAAAAAGAAAGGAGAAATATCAAATGCATCTGTTAATCCAAATTGACTTACTAAAAGACAGAAAGACAGACAGACAGAAAGTATGCATTTAATATTTCACTTTTTATCCAAATTGACTCGAAAGAAAGAAAGACAAAAAGAAAAAAAGACAGAAAGAAATACAGAAATACAGAAAGAAAGAAAGAAAGAAAGAAAGAAAGAAAGAAAGACAGACGCATTTGATATTTCACTTTTTTATCCCAAGTGACACATGAAAAGACGGAAAGAAAAAACAGAACCGAATGGATGGACAGACTAAATAAATTTTGAGTAAAATTTTTAGCCAAAGAAAGAAAGACAGAAAGAAAGAAAGAAAGAAAGAAAGAAAGAAAGAAAGAAAGAAAGAAAGAAAGAAAGAAGGAAAGAAAGAAAGAAAGAAAGAAAGAAAGAAAGAAAGAAAGAAAGAAAGAAAGAAGGAAAGAAAAAACAGAAAAAAGAAAGAAAGAAAGACAGAAAGAAAGACAGACAGAAAAACAGAAAGAACTAAACGGACGGACGGACGAATGAGGGGATGGAAGACTTTTTCTACATTTTAATGCAAATTGACTCACAAAAAGAAATAACCGAATGGATGGACGGACGGACGGACAAGCGAACAAAAGAAATAGGATGAAAGACGCATTTGATATTTCACTTTTTTATCCAAAGTGACTCACGAAAAGACGGAAAGAAAGAACAGAATTGAATGGACAGAAGAAATTTTGAGTCAACTTTTATCGAAATTGACTCACAGAAAGAAAGAAAGAAAGAAAGAAAGAAAGAAAGAAAGAAAGAAAGAATGCATCTTTTTATCCAAATTGACTAACAAAAAAACAGAAAAACAGACAGAAAGAAAGACGGACACAGACAGAAGGACAGAAAGAACCAAACGGACGGACGGACGAATGAGCGGACGGAAGACATAAAATGAAAGATGCATTTGATATTTTTCTACATTTTTATCCAAATTGACTCACAAAAAGAAAGAAAGAAAGAAAGAAAGAAAGAAAGAAGGAAAGAAAGAAAGAAGGAAAGAAAGAAAGAAAGAAAGAAGGAAGAAAAGAAAGAAAAGAAGGAAGGAAAGAAAGAAGGAATGAAAGAAAGAAGGAAGCAAAGAAAGAAGGAAAGACAGACACAGACAGAAGTACAGAAAGAAAGACTGAAAGAACCGAATGGACGTTCGGACAAATGAGCAGATGGAAGACATAAAATGAAAGATGCATTTGATATTTTTCTACGTTTTTATCCAAATTGACTCGAACAAAAAACAGACTAAAAGATACAGAAGACAGAAAAAAAACAGACTGTCTGTGGGCACAAGAAAGGTGGTTTGCACCTCGCTAACTGATCTGTGTGAATCACCAACAGCCTTTCTTCAGTGTGACTCAGTGGTTATAAAACAAATGACAAATACATTTATACACGCACGCAAGCACGCACACATATATATAAAAACTGTAAAAGTCAATGCATGAGTCTAAATGAAGCTCAGGGCTTCAAACGGTCTATAAATGCTTCCTCTAATCCAACACAATAACCAAACAAGCTGTTGCTACTTTTCTAAACCCTTGAATCGTTGAAAGATCAGTTTTTAGCAATGGTTTGCCATCTGCTGGCAGACACCGGGAATCTCCAGTTCCAGAAATATTCCTGCTTAGACTGCAAATTTGGTGACCTTAGATCCCCTGACCCACTTTCTCATCTACACCCAATAACATAATAAGAATCAAACACAAAATGTTTAAATAAATAATGAGAATTTAATTTAGAAAAAAATTACTTTGAAGAAGGGGATTTATTAAGACCGGTAAAGTTCTCACAGGTATCAGTGTGTTCTGATGGGCCCGGGTCCAGTTCTCTCCACCATGGCTTAAATTTCAGCACTGTGTCTATCACCTCCTTGTCCTCGTACAGGCTTACGCTGTATCAATCAAACAGACTGTCAATTAACAAACTGAGCCCCAAATTTTGATTTTTAGGCATTTTTATGCAGTGCATATGATATTGTATGAAGTCTATGTCGTAAGATACTTTAACACTCCATTTACCATTACAATTTTGATATTCTAAAATCAAACATTTAAATAATTGAATTTATGCAGCAGACTTACAAATAGTGGTCAGAACAAAATATGGTGGTCTCTGCGTCTAGTCGATCGGATCTCCTGACTTCAGGAGCGGTGCTGTCTGGGTCCTTCAGATCAATAACTTCGCTCAATTCATCCTGTTAGCAAAGAGAAAAACATTCAAATAAACACCTACGATTGAAAAAATACAACTTACAGGATAACTCCTTGACAAACAAGTAGTGCTACTACACTCTTGTATTAGAATAGATTTAGATTGATGAGCAATACACACCAAAAAGTCAATATAAAACGGATGTTCTTACTTGCAGTCTGGTGAACACACCCGATCTGAGGTTTCCAAATCCATATTTGTGGTATTCATTCAAAGTCCCCTCTGGGGGTTCATTGTAAACCTCTTGTTCTATCTGCCAATCAAACTCCTCCTCCTCCTCTTCATTATCCTCCTCCTCCTCACACGCCCCTGAAGCTCCTCCACCACAGACCCCTGAGAGATGATGATGAACATAAAATTTCAAAAAGCCGCAGGAACTGATAGGTAGCTTTTGAGAACCAACCTACCTTCACCTGTGTCCTCCACCAGAGGTTGGGCTGATCTCGATCCCTTGGGAGCCAAGAGACTGGTGAGCATCTCTAGCCCTTCAAAGTGTTCTCCAGCAGTCTCTTTAGGGACATGCAGTGTAAAGAGACCTGGTGCATTCACAAACACATTATTACGCTGATTATGCAGCTCTCTGCTTTGAGCAAAAATACGCAATATTGAAAATGTGGGTGAAGCTTGCTAATGTGGATTTGCATGGGCGGAGCTAATGTGTTTTGTGTGGTTTCTAGATGGCGGCACAGCCCACAGTAAATAGAAAAACACCACCTAATTCCTAATAGCATTCTGGTCACACTGCGAGTCTAAATGCTCAGAAAAGCCAGCCTGACCTTTACTTTACAAATTGGCGATTTTGTAAAAATTTGTACAAAATTATACAATTATAAGAAAAAGCAAAAATTAAGCAAATTGTACTAAAACATACAAATTAGAGTGTATAAATCAATGAAAAATAGTTTAAAACTGACATGAGATAGCGTTGTAATATTTCATGGTAATTCGTACATATTTTACAATGCCACTAAACCTATATTGGGCGACAGCAAATTGTATTAAAACATACAAATGAGACTGCGAATTAATACGAATGAGCTGCTATATAATTTTTTTTAAACTAACATGAGATCGTACAACGCCATCTCATGGTAATTCGTACGTATTTTATGACGACACTAAACATAATTTGGGCAACAGCAAATTATACTTAAACATACAAACGAGACTGTACAAATTAATACGAATAAGCTGCTATTAAAATTGTTTTAAACTGACATGAGTAAGTACCATGGCATATCATTGTACTTCGTACGTATTTTACGACGCCACTAAACAAAAATTGGGCGACAGCAAATAGCAATAAAACATACAAACAAGACTGTGCAAATTAATACGAATGAGCTGCTATAAAAAAAATGTAAACTGACATGAGATCGTACAACGCCATCTCATGGTAATTCGTACGTGTTTTACGACGATACTAAACATAATTTGGGCAACAGCAAATTATACTAACACATACAAACGAGACTGTACAAATTAATACAAATAAGCTGCGACGTAATATTGTTTTAAACTGACACAATATATTACCATGAGATAGCGTACTTCGTACGCATTTACGATGCCACTAAACATAATTTAGGCGACAGCAAATTATACTAAAACATACAAACGAGACTGTACAAATTAATACAAATAAGCTGCGACGTAAAATATTTTAAAACTGACACGAAATATTACCATGAGATTACGTTGTACTTCGTACAACGCCATCTCATGGTAATTCGTACGTGTTTTACGACGATACTAAACATAATTTGGGCAACAGCAAATTATACTAACACATACAAACGAGACTGTACAAATTAATACAAATAAGCTGCGACGTAATATTGTTTTAAACTGACACAATATATTACCATGAGATAGCGTACTTCGTACGCATTTACGATCCCACTAAACATAATTTAGGTGACAGCAAATTATACTAAAACATACAAACGAGATTGTGTGAATTAATACGAATGAGCTGCTATATAAATTGTTTTTAAACTGACATGAGATCGTACAACGCCATCTCATAGTTATTTGTATGTATTTTACAACGACACTAAACATAATTTGGGCAACAGCAAATTATACTAAAACATACAAACGAGACTGTACAAATTAATATGAATAAGCTGCTACTTAATAAAATTTAAACTGACATGAGTTAGTACCATGAGATATCATTGTACTTCGTACGTATTTTACGACACCACTAAACATAAATTGGGTGACAGCAAATAGCACTAAAACATACAAACGAGACTGTGCGAATTAATACAATTAAACAATCACATAAAATTTTTAAAACTGACATGAGAAAGTACCATGAGATAGCGTTGTACTTCGTACGTACTTTACAATGCCACTTAACATAATTAGTGCGAAAGCAAATTGTACTAAAACATACAAACGAAACTGCGAATTAATACGAATGAGCTGCCACATAAAATTGTTTAAAACAGACAGGAAATATTACCATGAGATAGCGTTGTACTTTGTACGTATTTTATGATGCCATTAATCATAATTTGGGCAAAAGCAAATTGTACTAAAACATATAAACGAGACTACGAATTAATATAAATACGCTGCGGCGTAAAATAGTTTAAAACTGACACGAAATATTACCATGAGATTACGTTGTACTTCGTATGTATTTTACGACGCCACTAAACATAATTTATGCGACAGCAAATTGTACTAAAACATACAAACTAGACTGCGAATTAATACGAATGAGCTGCCACGTAAAATTGTTTCAAACTGACATGAGATAGTACAATGCTATCTCATGGTAAATCGTACATATTTTACGATGCCACGTAATATTGTTTTAAACTGACACAAGATATTACCATGAGATAGCATTGTACTTCGTACGTATTTTACGAGGCCATTAAATATTATTTTGCCGACATCAAATTGTACTAAAACATACAAACGAGACTATGCTAATTAATACGAATGAGCTGGCATGTAAAATTGTTTAAAACTGACATAAGATCGTACAACGCCATCCCATGGTAAATCGTACATATTTTATGACGCCGTTAAACATAATTTGGGCGACAGCCAATTGGACAAAAACATACAAACGAGGCTGTGCGAATTAATACAAATGAGCTGCCACGTAAAAAAATTTAAAACTGACATGAGATATTACAACGCTATCCCATGGTAATTCGTACGTATTTTATGATGACACTAAACATAATTTGTGCGACAGCAAATTGCACTAAAACATACAAATGAGACTGTACAAATTAAAATTGAGCTGCCACGTCAAATAGTTTTAAACTGACATGAGATACTACCATGACATTGCGTTGTATTTCGTACACATTTTACGATGCCACTAAACATAATTTGGGCAACGTTGGGGTTAGGGGTGGGTTTTCGTTATTGTTTTTTATGATAATTATATAAATTTAAATGATCCACTTTTCAAATTCATACGAATAAGCAAACTAATAAAAAACATACAAAATCTCGTGAGATCAGGCTGGATAGTACTTGCAATATTAGCTTTAATTACTATAAGCTGCTAGATATATCAAAATTATTAGAATATCGCAAATGTGCATGTCGTAATTTGCATATCACAGTGCGGCCTGCAATAAGCAAATGATTTAACTACCTCAAATGTTAAGTATAGTCAGAGTTTTAGGTCAATGCAGACAGAGAGACTGGCAAAAAATGTATGTCGTTCTACAAATTAGCACATATTGCATTTTTCTTCAGTAACGTGCAGCCCTAAATGGTAATAATTAATCAACCGTAAGACCTTATGTAAACATATTATGTAAAATGAGAATATATAATATATATATACTGCCTTCTCTGCAATTAGTAGATTTAAGAAAGATTTATAATTACTTGTGTGAACACAAAAAGCAATTAAAGCTTCACTGCTTTATGAAAGAAAGACGACTGCTCAATTACTCGCTGGCTGTCTATCAAACAGGACACGCTGAAATGAGGCCAATGAGATGTCAAGCAGAGGATCTTGTGGCCATTAGGTATAATTAAAAGTGCTAATTGTCAGCTCATTAAAGACGTGTCGGGACTACAGCACATCGGTCAGACACAATCAAGCTGCTGTTTCTGCTCTTTCATCCTGAATGAAACATTGATAACCATGGCACGAAAAGAGCAGCAAGCGTAATGACAGTAAAAGTGCATTGCAGTACAATAGAAAAGAGATTGAAGCGGTGAGATGGACTCTCTATGATGGACAAAGTTTAAATGAGAGAATTTCCGGAAACTTTCCATGGGGACTTAATCTGGGGAATTTTGGAAATATTCCATATTGGAAACTTAATGGAAATTTATGGGAATAATTTGGAAATGTAGGGAAATGTATAAACATTTTGTTTGGTCATAAGCAGACATGCATGCAAGCAAATACAAATTCTGAAGAATCCTGATACTTACGCTCATTAAGCCTGGATTTATTTGATCAAAAACCCTTTAGAAATCATTCTAATATGAACACACAGCACAAGGGAATTTGGAGATTTTTAAAGTTATCTTAACCCCAAGTATTTAACCTGTGCTTATGTTTGGCCCAACCCGGCAATATATAACTTTTTGACATGTTAAACATTACAAAGATTTAATGTTAAAATGACAATAATTGCCTCGACTGTAGTATTTCCATTTATGTGAATGATTTATAATTACTTGTGTAAACAAAGTAAGCAATTACAGGTTCTTTATGACAGACTACTGCTAAATTATTCACTGGCTGTCGATCAAAGAGGAGATGTTGAATCACGGCCAATGAGATGTCAAGCACAGGATCCTTTCATTCAAGCAAGTAGCTTATAAATGTCATTCGTAAATCTACATTCTCCGAAAATGATTTGACAGCCCAACTGTTGTGGAAATTGTAAAATCAACTGTTTTACACAAGTAATTATAAATCATTCACATAAACATAACAAAATTTATGACTGAATTGTTATTTGTAGGTGAACGGTGCATCTGCTAAAGCTTGTAAAAAAATAAGCCAAAGTCATTTTTTTGATACAGTAGTGGCAACCTGCAGCACAAGCTATAACAGGGAGGCGTGGTTACCTTTATCGATATCAAATGAAGCTCGCTCTCGGCCATCTTCTACTATTCTCCCAGGAAGTGTCAACCTACGAGGTAGATAATCATAAAGATTTACTAATATTGGTAAAATAAAAGACAGATCTGAAGACATAATCTGATTCTCCATATTGCCAACACATGCAACACATTTGCAATACATGCAAATGTGTGGCAATACATGCAACACATTTGCATGTATGGTCTATGCAGGATGATCTATTCTATTGTGTTCAATTTAACCGATGACGAGTACTGCACAATACAGCCAAAATCTGCACAAACATCTAATAAAAAAAACTGTCGTTAACATATATTTGACATGGCAATTATGATCATTTGCAGGTCACACACCTGAGAAAGTAAGGCTTGGCATAAAACTTGAAGTCCTCTTCCTGGATGTAGATATCAAACTCTGATGTTCTTGTGTAGGGTACACGGATTATCAGAATGAGGAAATCTGAATCCTGACTCACTTCGAATGCTGGCGTTATCATGATTCAGATGCCTATACCCCGTGAAATAGTGCAGTGAGATGTTAGTTAAAAGCAGTATTAACCAGATACTTCAAATTGGGTAGCAAAAAATAAAGTTTAACTGCGTTTCTTAAGGCAGTCATTCGTTGTAATGTTTGCCAGTAAAGTTATATAGGAGAGTGTAAAAAAGCATTTATAAAGAACTGTTAAAATGTGTAGGTCCAAGTGAGCCACAGTGGCAAGAACAGTATGTGATGTGAACCTTTTGGAATTTCATGTTTTCTCAATAAATTTGTCATAAAATGTGATCTCATCTTCATCCAAGTCAAGGGAATTGAAAAACATAACCTGTCTAAAAATAATTTCACAAAAAAATCTAATCTTTTGTGTCTTTATTGAACACACTCATTTAACATTCAAAATAGCCGTGGAAAAAGTAAGTAAACCCTTAAAATTAATAACTGGTTGACCCCCTTGGCAGCAATTACCTCAACCAGGAACTTCCTGTAAGTCCATTCTTCCTGAAGAATTGCTTTAGCTCTGTCATATTCTTTAGACATTTCATGTCATGTGTATGGCCCTTTTCAAGTTAATACATAGCATCTTTCTAGGGTTGAGGTCTTTGATCTCACTTGGCCACTCCAAAAGGCAGATTGTGTTTTTCTGGAGCCATTCTGTTGTGGACTTTCTCCTGTGTTTTGGGTTGTTGTCTTGTTGCATCACCCACCTTAGAACAGTTTCAGCTGATGTACAGACATTCTCACATTTTCCTGAAGATTTGTCTGATATACTTGAGAATTCATCTTCTCCGCAATGATTGCAAGCTGGCCAGGCCCCGATGCAGCAAAGCAGGCCAAAATCGTGGTGTTTCTTTCACCATACTTTACAATTGGGAGGATGTTTTCATGATGATATGTCATGCCCTTTCTACGCCAGATGTACCACTGTGTGTTTTTTCCAAATAGTTCAATCTTCGTTTCATCAGTCCACAAAACATTTTGCCAATATGGCTGTGGAGTGTCAATGTGCTCCTTTGCAAACCTTAGGCATGCAGCAATGTTCTTTTTAGGAAGCAGTGGCTTCCTTCGTGGTGTCCTGCCATGGATGTTTGTCAACACCCTTGACTTGAAGATGAAGATCAGATCACATTTTATGACAAATTTATTCAGAAAACCATGAAATTCCAAAAGGTTCACATACTTTTTCTTGTCACTGTACCTCATGTAGTATTTGAGACATAAGAGGTTAGGCATGCATGCAATTGAAATTTATATTTACATTATATTCACATTTAATACATTCGTAATGTGATTTACAGTGTATTTTTAATCATTATTTGTGTTCCCGGAGGATTGAACACATGATGACCTTTGCATTCCTAATCCTAACGCAATGTTACCAAAAGAACTACAGGAAAAGCCACATGAAAAACTCCCGTAGCATATTTACTATAATAAACTGTATTAAAATATCGAAATACCCAAATGAATATTAAAGTACACTACAGTATTTATTACAGTTTATCAATTCACTATACGTAATACTAGAGAATACTGTAGTATACAATAACAAAGTGCAGTAATTAATTATAGTAATTTCTATAGCAATTATTATATAATTACTAAAGTTTTCTATAGCAAATACTACAGTATACAACAATATTTTTAATGTGGGCATATTTATACGGTTCACATTTACAAACGTTCAGTTTACTAATAAAGCATTTGATTTTATTTAAATAAATGTTATCTAAAAAAATCATAAAGTGAATCTCCTTATATAATTGTAATCTTACTATGAATAAACTATCTGACCCAAGACCATTACAAAATACAAAACCTAACATTATTTAGACTAAATAATTTTTTTAAGGAATAATAACCTGGTACTATAATATAAATCATATGACTTGATCTCTGGATAAGAAAATCTAATCAACCAGATACTTTTTTTTACATACAGTCAAAAAATCTGAGAAAATCAGAGAAGCTTACGTCGCCATCCTGTGGCTGCTCATATTGCACTCAATGACAACACGTTTGGCAAATAGTAAATTAAAACGTACATGAGCTCAGTATTAAATAAAAAAACGCCAACACAATACTCTTTTTCAACAAAAACGGTTATTTATACTGTATTTACCAGTTACACAACAATGTGTGTGCATATATTGAAAGCAGAATGAAAATCGATGCCAAATTTCCTCATAGGCTCCATAAAGACTGGATACACGTGCACATAATAAACACACGTGAGAGTTTAATCTCCATAACGTTACACATCAGAAGCTGTCAAAATAGTGTCTGCACAACTAGTGTTATGTAACTTATGCACTATTTATGCTAACATAAAGCAGCACGAGCTGTGTTTATGATCGGTCTATTTCTAAACTCTGCAGCACTGTATAAGACAATAGCAATTACATACTCAATTTGTAAAACAAAACTGTTTACCTTCACGTGTCTCCTGTGAAAATCACACTGGAAACACAAACAGCGTATTTTAAGTGAAACACATGGTCTGCTTCCTGCTTTCTCTACGGCTCGCGTTTTTACCGTAATACTCCAAATAAACAGGGCCAACAAACCTCATTTACACTAAATAGACTATGAAATGACTTAAAATGACATTGTGTGAGAAAAATATCATGCAAGGAAGCAAATAACAATACAGTATGCGACAGTAGCTGCTGAAATCACATTAACTGTTAAATGTTAACACTAAAGAGCACTTTAGCATTCTTTTACTATTTACTACAGTAAACTGGAGTATACTTTAATATTATATAGTAATAAATAACCACAATTTGTAAATGTATATCACAGCATTGTGTAGTAATGCTTATAGTGAATCGATAGTAAAATACTACAGCATATACTTTAATTATGGCTGTGGTAAGGTTCAAAAACTCTGAAATACTTGAGATTTCACTCCAGTTAATAAGTAAATTCTGAAGAAAATGAGCTTGATTTAGTAAAAAAACTTTTTTTGTTATGTATATCATTTATTTTTAAAGAAATATTACAAGAGTTACGGTACACAATGAAGGTCCGCCTTCAGAGACACTCGTTTAGCGTGTGTGATATCGGCGCTAAGCTGAACGGCATCGTCTTCATCATCACAGCACAAATGAAGTATGGCTGCACACGACAAATATATCCTGACGATTTAACCACAGCCATGGTTAAAACGTTTCCACGCCGACGGGACACTTTTAAACCATGAGAATTCATTGCAAAATCGTGACGATCGCGATATGTTTCGGAGTTTTCCTACTTTTGTACTTTTTCGGGGGGAATACTGCGGACGAGCCGCCGTTGAAAGAAGTTGCCAAAGAAAAACATTTCCTATCCTCGCGCGATATCGAGGACATTGCACGGATAAAAGAAGCGAAAGAAACCAACAAAGAGCCGCAAATACCGCCGAAACTAATCCGCAAGCCTGACCGCAAAGAGGCGAAGTTAAGAGGGGGAAATGTCATCGCAAAGGCTCGGTAAGATTCTTCAAGTGTATTTATGCTTAACTAGTTCAACGTGAGCAAACTGAGAAAATATGTAGTTTGTTTACGGTGTTTTATTCATGTCTGACTATAATTTATGTGTTGTTATTATTATACGTATACATATATTACAAATGATGCAAGCAGAGAAAATAATGCATGCAGTAAACGCACGATTTTCTTTATGCGCCCTACATCCAGCTATTTAACTCCTTGTTGATATATAAACACTGCATCAATTTGAATAAAATAAGCGTGTCTAATTTTAGTGCATGGTAAAATACACATGCACATTAAATATAATGTATGCAGTGAATCAGTGCACGTAATGAATGCACGATATTCTTGCCTTTAATTCATCAATCCAACTCCGCCACGTATTAACTAGGCATCAGTTTGATTCTCAAGAGCATTTTTGACCTCAGAGTAATACAATGCAGTCAAGCTGCATGCAAATCAATGCTTTAATAATAAATTCCAAATCACTGACTTTATTGCACAACCTGTCCAACAAGACGTGCCTGCCAAAATTCTGTTGTGACAATGCCATATTTGGCAAAATTGTTGTTTTCAATAAACTGAGTAACTGATTGTGCAATAGATTTTTTTAATGCAAGACAAAAAAAACATGCATGATAACATCTTGGCACCCACAAGCAAATTACATTAGATGTTTTTGATCAGAGATCAGTGTGTTTCGAGTTTCTTCACAGGCAATACTTCTGTGACCTCCTGCTTACATCTCAGCCACGATTATCTCTATTGCATTTTCATTATTGCTTTATTAGAAAGGTCACCTTGAATGCAATTGCCTCATTCCCAAAGGGTCGCATAAGCTTAAGCAACAAAGGTCGAAATCAATAATGTGTTGTTCTGAGTGAATGCACACAGTCCCTTGTGACTCTACAGATTGAGTAGTTTATTCATCAAGACGGTCCGCCTTTTTCTGGGACATTATTAAAAGGAGCTGTCGCTGTCCTTTAGGTGAACCAAATATGGGTTCATTTGTACCTGTTTTTTCCCTGCTTAGAGATCTGCTAAAACCAGGCAAAATCAGATTAGACCATCAAGCTGCTTTAAACAGGTTATTTTCAGCAAGATAAGCAGGTGAATATATAGATAGTTTGAGCTTTTTGTGCTGCTATTTTGATAGTACAAAATCAATAGGATAACATCGGCACAAGCTTAATATTCATTGCTTGCTCTCTATCAGCAGGGATGTTATCGCAAGTTTGACAGCTGCACGTAAACGGCACTAATTGTGGCTGTGAGATATCTCGACACTTTGACCCTTCTGGTGGGTTTCCAGCAGCGATCTGTCTTAATGTCCACACCCCGGTTACTGTTCATTGCTGATAAACCCACCATGCAATGGGCCTGTGGCAAATTAGTTAAACAAAGCCATTTCACAAACCGGAGGGATGAGAGGGTGTGATTTGGAAAATGGCTCTATGTATTTAATTTTTGGCTCCCTGTTTATCTCCCAAGAGGGGGGAGCGGTGAAACTTTGCACAACCTGTTGTTTTATTTAGAAGCGATGAACTCTTCCGCACAAGTTTGTCCTTTTTTAAGCGCATCCTACAGACGTGCTTCCTGCCTCACTGGTGAAAAACAGACAAACGTGTCTGGAATGATGCATCACATCACGTTCCTGGGGCCAGCGGGGTCTATTTTGTTGCTCTAACATACACAAAACGTTTGATCCCAATCTGTAAACTGCTTTCATCTGGTTTGTACAGATATTTTGAAGTTCCGTTTTTTTTAAAGGGGACTTATGATGCAGTTTCATGATTTTCTCTCTCTTTGGATTGGTAAAAGCTGTTTGTGCATATAGAAGATTAGTAAAGTCTCAAACCCAAAGAGATAAAAGTGAAGGCTCATCTATGCCTTTCTGAAACGCCTCATTTAAACACGCCCCACATATCTACGTCACTGTGTGGGAACACCACCCAAATATATACGCAAAGAAATACGTAACTTTTTTTCCCGCTGTAGTATTGTTGCTGCCGTCGCTATGTTGTAAAGAAGCTGTGCTTTGGGAGCTGGTATTATAAATATGGTAAGGGCCGTAACATTTCCACCACACGCTTGAGATATTTGGCCAATCACAACGAATTGGATAGCTAGCCAGTCAGCGCACATCACACTTTTCAGAACAATGAGTTTTTTAAAAATCAACCTGATTCAGAAAAGCGGGCATAGAGGAGCAACAATAATTGTACGGTATGTGGAAAATAATGTTTTTTGAACCCTAAACTAAACACGTTGCATTACACCAAATAATGTTTTTTTTTATAGCAACGGTATATGACTAGGGCTGTCACGGTTATGACCTTTGGCTGACGGTTAATTGTCTAATAAATTTAATGACTATGACAATTAATTTCAAAACATTGTTGTGATTATTTGAATTAAATATTTTGCAGGGTTTACCTGACAGTAAATATTAAAACACATAACACATGTATTTATTGTTATATGTCTTTATTTTTTTATGCAGGCACTGCAGCTCCCCCTTGTGTTTTTTAAAGAGATGTGCAATCATTGCGGTGATCTGAAATCATCATGATGAGGTCAAACTATCGCGATGAGCCAATTATTTAATCATGACAGCCCTATACAGTATATGACCTGTTTAAACAAACAAAAGTAGTGCAGTGGTGCACTTGCAGTGTAGGACAAAATTTTATTTTAATAGTTGGACTGCTGTTGTAGACAGATTAACGTGTAGTGTTGGGCTGAAATGACGTGTCAAATTTATTGATTAAGTTTGTCGATTTGCATGTGATGTGTCGATGAATCGTCTCTATCCCCAATGATCCACAATGTTTTTCAGTTTCTGGCCGGAAACACAAGCCTGTCAACAGTTTCAGGCTCAGGGGTGAACACTAAGTATTAGGCATTAGGGCTGCAACGATTAATCGCGTGTACCGTTAAAAATGCCTCTGAAATCGATTCAGAATTTGTGGGTTTTTGCATTTTTAGTTTTCGTCCAAGAATTTTCATTTCTGTGCAACACTGCTAAGTAGTATAGCTATAGTTAAACTAGATAAGTAACTGATTCATCATAAAATAAATCGATAAATTAATCCTGTCAAAAAAATAATCTTAAATTGCCGCCATATAAGATTTTTTTATGTAAGCAATCACTTTCTTGTATAACTGCACCTATTACTTTACCGACTTCATGACAGGAGGTGAAAAATTGTGACTTTGCGCAGTCAAGGTTAGTAAGTGATTTTATCAGACTCTCACAAGTCTCATGTTTGTGATTTTACTTTCAAAATTTGAAAGTCATGAGTTCGATTTCCAGCAAATGCATAAATAAATAAAAGGGTGGATTAAAGGGTGCATAAATGTAACACACATGACCAAACAACACCACTGCAGTCTTTGTAGCAGGAGCAATAAGTATCTCCCAACAGTCCAACAAATATTTCGCTGTCATTTGTAATGCAGCTGTAACTAAAGGCAGCTGACACATGGCAGTTGCATTATTATGAAGCAATAAACATGTCGTGAATGGAAGAATAAGAGCCTTTTCTTTGTCTCGCTCACTTTCTCCCCGTAGCCTCTCTTTCATATAGCTCTTGCAAACAGTTTCTGCACGTAAAGCAGAATATATTATTTCCGTTTTCTTCTGTGCTCGCCAATAAATCAACTTCTAGTTTGCAGTCTTTGAACTGTAGATGTGAAACTGTTCACTGCGGGCTTTGAAAGTGAAGTATGCTACGCAAAAAGCTGGGCAGACGTTCTGAAGAGGAAGAATGTGCTAAGAATTTGGCCGTAGCGTATGAAGTGCATAGCTTAAGGAAAAATGCTGGCTGAATTTAATACACACAGCCTTGAAGGCTGGCCTTGGACCATCCAGCATATTCAATTCTGATAATGAATCATTGGACATTTCACTGATGTCCTACCAGTTATATTTCTAAAGTCACTAGTCTACACAGATTAACAGCAGGGGTTTACAGAATATCATACAATTTTTAAATGAAATCTCTTGCTTGCATTCTAAAAATACAGTTTTTTTCAACCCAGTGTTAGGACAAAAATGGTTAAATTACACAGAAAATGTTTATGTGACAAAACAATGGGTTAAAATAACCTAACATTTTGGGTTAAAACAACCCAGCATAGGTGGGTTATAATAGCTGGGTTATTTTCAACCTAGTCTTAGGTCAAAATGGGTTCAATTAACCCAGAAAATGTTTATATTTGACCCAACCATGGGTAAAATAACCCCGTAATTTGTGTTGAAACAGCCATGCATAGGTGGGTTATTATAGCTGGGTTCTTTTTAACCCAGTGTTAGGTCAAAAAGGGTTTAATTAACCCAGAAAATGTTTAATTTTGACTAAACAATGGGTTAAAATAACCTAACATTTTGGGTTAAAACAACCCAGCATAGGTGGGTTATAATAGCTGGGTTCTTTTTAACCCAGTGTTAGGTCAAAAAGGGTTAAATTAACCCAGAAAATGTTTAATTTTGACTAATCAATGGGTTAAAATAACCTAGCATTTTGGGTTGAATAAACCCAGCATAGGAGGGTTATAGTAGCTGGGTTATTTTCAACCTAGTGTTAGATCAAAATAGGTTAAATTAACCCAGAACATTTTTATATTTGACCCAACAATGGGTAAAATAACCCAGCAATTTGGGTTGAAACAATCAAGCATAGGTGGGTTATTTTAGCTGGGTTCTTTTTAACCCAGTGTTATGTTAAAAAGGGTTAAATTACCCCAGAAAATGTTTATATTTGAACGAATGATGGGTTAAAATAGCCTAGCATTTTGGGTTAAAACAACCCAGGATAGATGGGTTATTTTCAACCGAGTGTTAAGTTAAATTGGGTTAAATTAACCCAGAAAATGTTTATATTTGACCAAATAATGGTTTGAAATAACCTAGCATTTTGGGTTGAATAAACCCAGCATAGGAGGGTTATAGTAGCTGGGTTATTTTCAACCTAGTGTTAGATCAAAATAGGTTAAATTAACCCAGAACATTTTTATATTTGACCCAACAATGGGTAAAATAACCCAGCAATTTGGGTTGAAACCACCAAACATAGGTGGTTTATTTTAGCTGGGTTCTTTTTAACCCAGTGTTATGTTAAAAAGTGTTAAATTAACCCAGAAAATGTTTATATTTGAACGAATGATGGGTTAAAATAGCCTAGCATTTTGGGTTAAAACAACCCAGGATAGATGGGTTATTTTCAACCTAGTGTTAGGTCAAAATGGGTTAAATTAACCCAGAAAATGTTTATATTTGACCAAATAATGGGTTGAAATAACCTAGCATTTTGGATTGAATAAACCCAGCATAGGAGGGTTATAGTAGCTAAGTTATTTTCAACCTAGTGTTAGATCAAAATAGGTTAAATTAACCCAGAACATTTTTATATTTGACCCAACAATGGGTAAAATATCCCAGCAATTTGGGTTGAAACCATCAAACAGGTGGTTTATTTTAGCTGGGTTCTTTTTAACCCAGTGTTATGTTAAAAAGGGTTAAATTAACCCAGAAAATTTTTATATTTGAACGAATGATGGGTTAAAATAGCCTAGCATTTTGGGTTAAAACAACCCAGGATAGATGGGTTATTTTCAACCTAGTGTTAAGTTAAATTGGGTTAAATTAACCCATAAAATGTTTATATTTGACCAAATAATGGGTTAAAATAACCTAACATTTTGGGTTGAAACAACCATGCATAGGTGGGTTATTATAGCTGGGTTATTTTCAAGTCAAAAAGGATTAAATTAACACACAAAATTAGTTAAATTACAACCCGGTTAGTCCCTTTTTGACCCAACAGTGGGTTGAAAAATAACCCTTCATTTTTTAGATTGTACTGTAAGTACTCAAATTGTGTATGCATGTAAATTTCTTTACAAAACTCATTTCCATTTTTAAAAATAGATGAGTTGGGTAGGATAGTAATAAAAAAAAAACAAGCGAAAGTGTTTTATTACTCCTGAAACTGTACAGTACAAATTGGTTGGATGAATGGCAAGATTTTACAGATCAGTAGTTTAGGCTAATGGTGTTTTATATTAAAGACACTAAAATATGTAATTTATTTAATTTTTGGTCACTGCATACTTTCCATACTTCCACATGTGTTGTGTATAAGTGTGTTGTGTTATTTTTTATTCTTGTAACCAGGGACCTTTCTTAACAAGTAGTACAATATTTATTTCAGCCTTCATCTGGGTTAAATTTTTCCAGATGTACCAACTCATACTACAAGAATTTTTATAAGCTTTCTGACATTTTATTTAGATTAATGAAAAGGGTACAGACTTAAGCAGGGGATTAATCATATTCTGATCCCTTCTTAAAGGTAAACATTTCTGAATCCTGGACAAATTATCAAAGTAATGAAAAAGATTTAATCTTGTTTAATATCGTTCAGTGCGGCCCATCCATGCACTTCCTGTCGCCTAATTGACTGTGGTGTAAACAAGGAAGGCTTTTCCACAGGAAACTTGCCTTCAAAATCACTCTTCAGACCTCTATTATTAGACATAAATGGCAAAAAATTGGACAGGTATGGGGATATTCCCAATTCTTTTTCTGTCTTCTGTCTGTTCTTTATTTCCCTCCTGTTTGATTTAAAATGGGAGTGTTTGTCCTTGGCTCAATAAAAGCTTTTTGATGTCTGTCTGAATGGCTTCATGCCTCCTTTGCAGTGTGATTTTGCTTCCTCTACTAAAGCCTAGGATAAATACAGGACTTTTTTCTCTAACTGAGCTTTGTGTTAGAGAGCTTTACATCCCTGGAGTGATGGGGACTCGAAGTGAATCACAAAGACAAACCAATAGCCATTATACAAGAAAATATGATATTTTAAAGAAAGCACTAGGTCATCCAGGTCATGATAAGCACAATTGTTACCCATGTACACACATCTGCTGATCTCTTCTGCTGTTGTCTTAGAGCAAATGGATTCTGGTGTAATATATTTGGAGTGTAAAAGTTCAATAAATCAATCATATAAGAGAGCATTGTCTCATGGTTTGACCCAACTGATGTGTGCCAGATGTTTTTGTTGTTGATGTCATGCTTTCAAAGGACTTCAAACAATTTTTTTAACCTCTAGGCAGAAAAGTGAGGTGGGGCGCCCCGGGTTGAAGGTCACCCGACCAGAGGATGTCATGCACCTGGCAGTGGTGGCATGTGGGAACCGTCTAGATGAAACGCTTACCATGGTCAAGTCGGCGCTGCTCTTCAGTATTAAGAAGATCAAATTTCACATATTTGCAGAAGAGGATCTGGCTGAACAGTTTCAAAAAGGGGTAAGAGTGGACACTAATATTTGTTTTGTCCTGCAGTTTTTATGGTGATAGTAATGTCAAAGTTTTACTTATTGAATTTGTATAGCCTTCCTACTTTTGTTTTTGACTTGCGTATTCTTATATATATTTGTGTGTTTTTTCTCAGACCTACCATAGTAGTTTACATGCTCAAAATTTTGACAATCCGACTTAAATTAATTTGATTGCAGGTTACGACTGTGCAGTTTACATGGACCCTTAACTTTGCAATTTGCTTAAAATCGTTGTTTACATGTACATTCTATATAATCCGAACCAAGCGTCTGCACAAACGCACAGTCAGGGTTGCCAGATTTGTGTATAAAACCAGTCCAAAGGACATTCAAAAAACTTTTCAGAGTCCAAATACCAATAACTGCCCACAACAAAAATCTGCTTTCTTAGACAATTTAAAAATATCCAAAATTTGAAGTCCGCAAAAAAGCAGAGGACTTGGCAACCCAGAGCATAGCATCTCTCGTCGAGTTCACGCTTTATCCCTGGATAAATGTACAAAGTCAAAGTTGAAGAAAGTTGAAGAAGTTTTCAGATATAGGGGATGAAAACACAATTTTCCGCCAGCGACAGGCACGTCACTATTTTATTGCTTTACATAATGTTATGAAAGGCATGAACGCTGCAGAATGTACAGCACATGACATGAGGTAAAATTTGAAAAAGATCAATTAGTTTTGGTAAACTATTCTCTGCAAGCATGTGAAAAAATAGGTAATTGAAATTTTGCTCCCCTTATGATGTCAGAAGGGGATAATACCGCCCCATAATCTGTGATATCCAACCATGGCACTGCCATTTCGTGAAGATAGAAAGAGAGAGAGAAAATATCATTGACAGCAAAATTGAGTTTCAATTTTCAACAAACCACCATCAACCGTGAACAGTGTTTGCATTTCATCAGCTCATTTGCATTTTAAAGGACACACCCAAAACGGCACATTTTTGCTCTTACCTACAAAATGCCAATTTTAACATGCTATAATAAATTATCTAAATGGTATTTTGTGCTAAAACTTCACATACGTACTCTGGGGACACCAAAGATTAATTTTACATCTTTAAAAAAATCTTGTGAAATCTTTAAATTATTTGTGTTGCCATTGCCTTACTTTAGCATTTTCTGTGACAAGGATCATGTGATATGTAAATATAAGACGTGAACGTAAGCACAATTCTTCTGCACATGTGCACAAGGTATTTTTGCATCCGATGAAGGAAATACTATGATACACGTGTTCTTCTCAAAGCGTCAACGCACATTTTTGCATTTTTCAAGACTATATTGAGGTAGATTGGAGCTGAATCAGTGGGGTTTCATGACCCTTTAAACCCCTAGGAACTACATGTATGGTTTGTAGCTTTGCCGTTTGATCTTTTCCTACAAACCTTGTTGCTTACAGTGTCTCACTACAGTAGGAAAGATATTGAAAAGCTAGATTGTTACATCCATTCCAACCTTTATGAGACATCTTTTGATCTTGGTTTTGTCCTTGGGCCAGCACTATGGAAATGAGAAGAAAGGCACTGTCATATTTGTTATTCATAAGATTCTCCTCAAGATAATTTAGCAGCTTCTTTCAGCAGTAGTTGTTTGGGTACCAGCTGGAAATGACAAATTTAATAATGACCCCAATTTAATCTGTCAGCCCAAGAATAACAATGTTGCTTTGGTTGGAAAAGCACATACCTTGTCCCAAACTGAGCCAGTGTATTCTTCCGGATGCTCAATCAAATATTTTAAGATTGAAAAATTAGATAAGTTCACATTGAGCCACTTTGTTTAGTTGATTTCTTCATGCTGTGTGTCTTTTAGCTGACACCTGTCAACGTTTAATAAATGTTTGGATGCTTATGTGTAATTTGCTGGTTAGCAAAGTGTGACGGTCTTGACGTTGACTGATTCATTCAATTTCCTCTCACAGTTCAGCCAGTGGCCTCGGACGGCATCCTCAAAGTTTCAGTACAGCATCTATCCAATCACGTTCTCTGTTGGGAATGCCGAAGAATGGAAGAAACTCTTTAAGCCATGTGCCGCCCAGCGGCTATTTCTTCCTGTAAGCCCCCATTGCAGTTTTTTTTTCATTTGTATGTGTCTGTAGCCACTAACCCAACTTTTCTTTCCTTGGATATCAGGTTATTTTAAAGGACGTAGACTCGCTGTTGTACGTGGACACGGATGTCCTCTTCCTTCGTCCTATGGATGACATCTGGAAGTTTCTGAAGGATTTCAACAGCACTCAACTGGCTGCCATGGCCCCTGAACATGAGATCCCCAAGATCGGCTGGTATAGTCGCTTTGCAAGACACCCCTTCTATGGAGTGACCGGGGTCAATTCGGGGGTCATGCTAATGAACCTTACAAGGATTCGTAGCACTTTGTTCAGGGTAAGTTTGGACGGGTGACATGCAATGCGATAAAACTGGATTGCTTCCATTATAGTCAAACAAGTTGTTGACAGATTTGTTGGGTGCACTGTAGGGATGCTCCGATCAGGATTTTTGCAGCCGATACCGATCACCGATTTGTAATCTTTGTGATCGGCCGATACCGATTCCGATACCGATTTTTTTTTTTTAAAGCTGATATGCAAGCTCTTTGATGACTAACTGTTACAATCTTTCTAAATAAAATAATACCACGGATGTTGCCTTTGTTATATTACTTGCAGTAATTAGGTATATTATTGTTTTAATAGAGACTCAAATAAATAAGCACAACAAATATTTATTCTGCAAAGAGAAATTTAATATGGCTTTAAAAAGGCTTATGTCTCCTAAAAGTACTGAAAATAAAACACTTCACAGACTTTACTGTATTAATTAAATATACACGCATTCGTATGCAGTATAAAAATTCTTTAGTCAAGAGCAGAGAGTGATTTTATTGAGAGATTCATTAGGTTACTGCAGCTTTAAGACGTGAGAGAGAGATCGCTCTGTTCACGTGCACTGATGACAGGCTTCTGTGTGTGTGGGCGGCGGCTGAACGCAGACAAGCAGCTGTGAGGAAAATAAAAGTTTAAACGCTCAAAACTTTAAGACGCATGCAAATAAAAAACTTTTGGCATGAGGATGCAATTGTCCGTGATAGATATGTGTTGTATACGCTGTTTGATGGGGATGTGAAGACGCCTCGTGCTGTTTACCGGAGCGCGTCCTCATACGCATATCTAAAAGCAAAGAGAGACATACAAATCAGACATACAGGTTGTAAAAATGCTTATGATGCTTTACAACCTGTTGCTCATGTGCAGCGTGCAGATTTGTATGTCTCTCTTTGCTTTTAGATATGCGTATGAGGACGCGCTCCGGTAAACAGCGCGAGGCGTCTTCACATCCCCATCAAACAGCGTATACAAAATCTATCACGGACAATTGCATCCTCATGCCAAAAGTTTCTTATTTGCATGCGTCTTAACGTTTTGAGCGTTTAAACTTTTATTTTCCTCACAGCTGCTTGACTGCGTTCAGCCACCGCCTACGTAAAAAATGTCTTTAATTGCAACCGCATTCAGGATCCTTTTGATGACAAAAGTAAACAGAAAGATCGGTTTATGAGATCGGCAGATTTAGCGAGCACCGATCGAGTCATTTAATGCCATTATCGGCCGATACCGATCGGCGGCCGATCGATCGGAGCATCCCTAGTGCACTGTATCCTATCCAAACATTACACAATACTTTAAGAAGCAAAACTCTCTTTTGAGTATTATATAAACAGTTTACGTGTCAGGACACATTTCCGTTGAACCGCTTAAGTGTGTTGTACCTGCTAACTCCACCCACTGGGAATCTGTTTGGTCCAAAATCCTCTGTAAAAAACTTTTTATAATGTATCATTGTTTGCTTTATTGTAATGGCTTTTTACTAGTTTTACTACAGATTCCCTCTAATTACTTTTTTCCGCTGCGGTTTATTTCTCTTGCCGTTTTGCTTTCAAATGTTTTGATTTTTTTATCGCATTTAAACCTTGTTAACCTCAGGCTGTTTTAAGCAGACAGAAATGAAAGCGTACAGATTGTCATCGCTGCGAGAGCGGTTGGCAGCAGTCAGATTAGCATATTGCTGTTACTTGGCTGAGAGCTATAATTTTTAACCCAAGCACATTTTTAAGATTGTCTGAGGCAAGAAATTGTTCCCTCTGAAAGAAAGCCCAATTTCCATATCAACAGCTGTCCTAAAAATTGGCTGCCAGGCTCAGTGTTGAGGAAAATAACCTGCCACTATTGATTTTACAGAACAGCATGATCGTCAGCGGTCTGTCATGGGAAAATCTGCTTCACCCTCTCTATCAGAAATACAAGAACCACATCACATGGGGAGATCAAGACCTCCTCAACATCATCTTCCATTACAATCCAGGTACATATGTGTTTGTTCGTAGATACAGTATGTGAGATTATTGTCACAAACTAAAAGCAATGTGTCACTGTTTTTTTCCAGACATGTACCATGGTAATACTATTCAATTTTTTTATTAATATATGTATACCAGTGTATTTTTTAAATATGTACTTGGGGTTGTGCTAAACTATATCTATATAGTCTGTGGGTTGCCCGACTTGTTCGTAGGGGCTTTTACCCAGGACATAGTATTTGTGTTAGGGAACAGCTGCACAAAGCTCAGAGGAATATAACAGAAGGTAGGGGTCTCTCTCAAGAGAAATGTTATTAAAAGTTGAACTATTTTTAAATGGACACATCTGTCACGAACACTCACATCACATCACTCAAAAGACAGCGCTGCAACAACCAAACACATGTCTATTTATCGTATATGACTATGTTGTACTAGTGGTTTAAAGGGGATGATGATGCTGAGTCCGCACTTGGGGGCCATATTTGCAAGTATTTTGCGACCGCTCTTTTAAAGACACTTTAAAGAAGCTTTAAAAAGTCATGAGTGTTAACCCAAGATCTTATTTAGGGAGTTTAACCAATCCATATTCAAACATCCTACTCCTAAGTGCTAAAACTTCCCTACGACATCTTAATAATGAGTAGCCAGTTGTTGGACAACTATTCAGTCTTTGAGACTCATCCTATATATATATATATATATATAAATCTGCGTTGTAAAAATTAATTTACCTATTTCTATTCTTTGTCGTCTCACATTAGTTTTTCCCCCTGATCCAGACACCAAACAATACAACACTAGTTTCATTGTGTTGTTCCTCGCAGGCTTAAATGTCATTTGAAAAGCTGTTATTTTTCTTCTGAAGTCCTGAGGCTTTATATCAAACCCACACACCTACAAACCAAACATTGCTTTTTCAACCGCTGAGCTAGAAGTGACACATTTTTGCCCTCTTCCCGAAAAAGACCTAGTTTGACATGGGAAAGTTTTTACAGCTTTGTCTTTTTCCCCTTCTTCCCTTTAAACACTCCTGTAGACCTAAACAGGTATGACAGATACTGACATTTCTAAATGTTGTAAATTAGCGAGACTTGGCAAGCACAGCGTTTGAGACTCAACTGTAATGGAACGCATCCAGTACACTCATACAACCGCATGCGCCAAACATAATAACGACAGTATGTCAGGTACGTGCACGCACAATTAAATTTACCTCCTCCCAAAAAAACAGACAGTTTCAGTATGGATGGCTACAGATATTTTTGGAAAAACGTGTATGGGCGAGTCGTCTAGTAAGTAAGGGGGTGTTCACACCAAAGTTTTTGAAAGTATCTGAAGCTGCCAGCTTTCTTTAGCTGAGTGCTTTGGTTTCAGTGATACTTCTGCTTTGTTTACCAATCGTTGTACTATGCGCCGGTTGGCTGTTGTGATGTTTATCCCGCCCCCCCCCTCCACTGTGATTGAACCGACATTGACGTGCTGAGCTTTTCACCCAAAGATTAATATTTTTCAACCCGGCACTCAATGCTGAGCGCGGAAACACCATCGAGCACCAGCTTTCACCGTGGAAAAACGCCAGTTGCTGGCTTTTTGAAAAAAATGCTGCACTTCCGTTGGAAACAACTGAAAACATATACCGGCCACCGGCGTAAAAGTATTGGTGTGCACGACCCCTAAATGAGATAAATGCATTATAATAGCCCCATTACCCTTATGTTATGTGCAGTTTCAGTTAACCATTGTTGTATTATTATGTGTCCACAGAGTGTCTTTACATATTTCCATGCCAGTGGAATTACAGACCGGACCACTGCATGTATGGAAGCAACTGCAAATCTGCAGAAGAAGAGGGTGTGTCCGTTCTTCACGGTAACCGTGGAGTTTATCATGATGACAAGCAGCCTGCATTCAGGGCGGTGTATGATGCTATAAATGAAGTGAGTTGCTCTCTTTTAATTGAACTTTTATTAAATTAAAGCAAGCACATCAGCTTAAAATGGGTGCCCAAGTTGGCACACCAAAGTTCCAAAAGTAGGGGAAAAATAGACTTATGAAAATGTACAGTTTCTGTAAGAGTCTATTATTAACTCTTTCCCCGCCATTGACAACTTATCTTGTCAATTAAGAGAAAACATTTGCATGAAAAACGTGTTCCTGATTAGTTTTTTTATGGTAATCTGTAATACGGCGTTTATCCTCTAAATGGCGCACTTACCCAATTTATTAAAAAAACCTAAAGACAAATCTTTTTTTTTTTGCAGCTTTTTGCTAAAAAAAATTATTTTAAAGAAAAATACCCATATTTAAGAGCATATAAGCAGAGGAAAAAAATATAGATGGGTGAAGCTTTTTTCCTGTTTTGTGTGTTTGTTTGTTTGTTTGTTTGTATGAAAGCAGAGGGTCTGTTCTTTGATTTGATATATTTGTATGTTTATATATTTATAGAAGAAAACTTTCCTGGAAGGCATTTTGTGAAACTTTTGTAAAAATCACAAAAAATGCTGGCAGGCAACTTTTAAAAAAAATTATTTCCGGGAAAGTTAAAATGTATTTTTAAAGTTTGTTGTGCTAGCATTAGCTAGCCGCATTACCACCTTGGGTGTGCATTATTTTTTAATAATTCAATGTTCGGTCTTCAATTATTCCGTGTGTGTGTGTTTAGGATGAAGTGTTTAGGAATGACAGATGTTTAATATGTAACTCCCACTTTTTAAAGAGGCCAAAAGTAATGGAACAGTTGACTTAAAAGCTATTTTATGGATGGGTATTGTCTATTTGTTAAATAATTTCCTCCCTCATAAATAAAAGATGTTAAAGTTGACTTGGGCATTTAGAAGCTGTGGCTCTGAATCCACATCATGTGGTTCAGGCAGATCTCCATGCAAGTGATAAAGACCATATTAAGGTTTCAAAAACGCAACAAATCCATCATTTAGACAGGAGGAATATTAGTTGATGCCAGATCAAAAATTTGGTACATTCTGAGAGGAAAAACGCAATAGTGAGCTCAGCAAAAAAATCCTGGATGGCTATATAAGATAACAAGATTCAAAGCACACATCAAAAGTGGTCAAAATTTGTTGGCAGAGAACAATATTAACGTTTTGGAATGGCCAAGCCAGAGTCCCAAATGATGGAAAGGAAGCCTTAAGGACCTGGAGATCTATGCAAAAGTGAACTGGTCCAAAATCCCATTGGAAATGTGCAAAAACCTTGTCACCAATTATAAAAAACATTTCACAGCTGTGATGAAAAGAAAAGGCTTCGCCATTAACTATCAAGAAAGAGTGTGAATAATTTTGGACATGGGACATTTTGTCAATAAAAAATAAAATAAAAAATATCTAATTTTTGATTAATATCTCTATCACAATGTCTTACAGTTTTTACCAAATTTATTGTGTCATTTCCAACCAAAAGATGCCTTTTTGTCAAAAAAATTCACCATAATAAAAATTTGGCCTGGGTATAAATTATTTTGAGCATGTGTGTGTATATGTATACATATTAGTTAATATTACATGTGGGGCAACATCTCTTTTTTATTATTTTATACATGTATATTCTTTTTAGCTCTATAAAAAAATCTAATTTGGTTGCCTTGCCATAGCTCTATGTACATCTGTGCTACAAAGCAAAATTGAGTATTGTGTTGCACATTGGAATAAACAGAGGCGCTGCATTGTGCATTCACAATACAGTCTCCTTGAAGATCTCCTTGAAGGCTTGTACCAGGAAACTCAAGAGGAAACCTTTTGTCTTGTAGAATCAAATGATCCCATCTGCTGTGCTGATCTTACTTAGATATGAAACATAGACCTATATAAAGCTTTTGCCCATATAAACCTCCACCACATGTATTCACCTGAACTCTATTTAATTCTATTGTTTTTTCTTTTCTTTTTCAGTATCCTTTTGACGAGAACCTGTTCCAGTCTTTGTTTTTTCCTCTTCAAACCAAGTTCTTAGATACAGTTAATACCCTTTGTGGAAGAATCCCACAGGTGTTCCTCAAACAGATAGAGAAGACCATGAGGGCCGCTTACGAGAAAAAGGTCGTCCGCCACGTTCTACCGCCGCATGAGTAATAAATCTTGAAGGCTCTTTCAGTATCAGAAGGAAAAATCTCTACTTGCTGCTTGGATCCGAGTGGATATTTAATGCAAAATGTGCAAGCTGCATGTGGTCCACCAGCCTCGGTCTAAGGGTCATGAGCCAGAGGAGTTTGGACTGGATTGCATTTTAATCTTTGGAGTACTGAGATCAAATTTGATATTGAGCTTCAGTTTGGCTCTTGAGAACGGGTATGTTTGGAATGACTCAGCAGACGGATGCAGCAAAAAAATGAATGCCAACAAGACTATTATATAAAAGTAACCAAGTGCATTAGTTTGGGTCACCAACCACCTGAATGTTTCATAAAATTATTTAAAGATTATAAATGAATAGTATGAACTTATTGCGCTCTTAATATGGGTTCAGAGCCATTGTTTGTTTTGTTTTTTAAACTGTCTTGTACCATTTTTCAACATCTGATTTATTATGTCCATAATTATTGGTGAACTCAAAGTGGCTACAACACTTTGTGCATAATGTTTAATATGAAAATAAGTGTAGCCATAAAAATGAATGTAGCATGCACAAAACAACCGAAGAGTACTAACATGCCAGCATTTAAGTAATAGTTTAATAAGCACACTCTTCATTTCAAAACTCAAAAGCTGATTCCATACAAATGAATAAAATAAAAATGTTTCTCTATTTTGGTACTACGAACCTATTATAAAGGACATGATGATAAAATTTTGGTAGATTGTCCCTTTGTCTTGACTTTTACGATGTCATTTTATTTTTGTGAGAGCACTCTGAAACTGGCCAGGTTGTGTTTGCTCATGTTTAATGGGGTCTTTAACACAGAACGGGAATTTTGTAATGAAAATTGAGTTCATCTGCCAAAGTGTGACAAAACTAATGCCATTATTTAAAGTAAGCAAGCTTCCACACTCCTGTGTAGATCTCCCCATGTGTCTGTTCATCATGACAGTATTATAAAAGGGCAAACAACACTTTTGTAAATATGTTGTTTACAGTTAAGTGCACTTTTGTTTTTATAAACATTGTATTGATGGGGAGAACATGAAATAATGAAAGATAAGTAAAAATTAGGTTTATTTACTTTAGCAAGACCAGTTTGCATATATCAAGATATTTTTAAATCTATTTCATGTAATCTTGGTTTTTAATTTGTTGACTGTGTTTCTTGTGTGTATGGGAGTGTGATGTCAGTGATTTAAAAGATGTTTCTGACGTGTTTGTCAGCACCATGTGCTCAATCTTTATATGTGTGACCGGTTTCCAGGATCCTGTCACTGGTCTGGGATCAGTGATGAGATTTGTTTTTTAAACTGGAGACTGTATTATATCTTGTGTTATTTCTGTGTAAGAAATGCACCAGCGATTTGCATTGAATCAAATATGCTTTTCTGTCTTTCTGAATGTCTTGTATTATTGTCCTTTTATACAAAAGCGTGTATGTCAGAAATGTAATAAATGAGAATGCATTTAAATTAATATTGTTTTAATTTTTTTGTTTACGGCCTTTCTGAAATGGACTTAATTCGTAAAGCTGCGATTAAAAGGGACATTTCACAAGACATTTTTAAGATATAAAATAAATCTTTAGTGTCCCCACAGTACATGTGAAGTTATTGCTCAAAATACTATACAGATAATTTATTATAACGTGTTAAAATTAGCATTTTGTAGGTGTGAGCTAAAATGTGCTGTTTTTGAGTGTGTCCTTTTAAATGCAAGTGAGTTGATCTCTGCACTAAATGGTAGTTCGTGGTTGGATGGTGCAGATTAAGGGGTGGTATTTACATATCGTTACCGGCCGATAACTGCTTATTTTTAATATTATCGGTTATCGGTCTGATAGCAAAATTAGGCCGATAAATGAAAGCCAATAAATGATGGATTATTTCGGTTTGTTGAACCACTTCACTTGCTCATTGCTGGCCATGTGGAGTTTTGATTGGTGCTTTCTGTGACATAGCACGAAGATGACACGTGTTGCGGGCTCAAGAAGAGTATGCTAGTCTAGCGCAAAGACAAGATGTCCGCGGTCTGGGAGTTTTTCATTGTGAAATTAATATGAATATTTATCGGCCTATAGGCCTATATATATATATATATATATATATATATATATATATATATATATATATATATATATATATATATCGGTTATCGGCCCCCAAATATAAAGAGTTATCGGTATCGGCCAAAATTTCCATATCGGTGCATCCCTACTGGTATTATCCCCTTCTGACATCTCAAGGGGAGCCATTTTTTCACATGCTTGCAGAGAATGGTTTACAAAAATGAAGTTACTATGTTCCTTTTTACATTTTTTAGGTTGATGGGAGCCCTGGGGACCCAATTATAGCACTGAAACGTGAAAAAAGTCAGATTTTCATGATATGTCCCCTTTAAGTCATATGTATGTGGTGGAGCTTTTAAAATAACAAATAACATTTTTATAAGTATTGTTTTTATAGTAATTAAACAAGTATATAAAATCGGCTATTTTCTAAACAAAATCTTAAAAGATTTAGGTCGTGTGGAAAAATTTAGTAAGCTGTCTACCTTGACAGCATTTTTTAGACATAACTTTGTTCCATCTAGATAGACATATTTTTAAGGTATGTTTTTTTTAATTTTATAATGAATTTTATTTGCAAAACGGCAAACTACTAAACCTTAAAACTAAAGAAAATGGCACGAACCTTGGCTGATTAGTTTGAGCGCATTCGAAGAGCGGCGGCCGGAAGTGACGCAGCCGCCGCCGCCATGTTGAAATGTTTCCCCTTTCCCCTTGTTCACTGAGCTCAACAGCAGTCATCGGCTCTCGTTTTCCAGTAGGAGATAACAACAACATTAGAGACATGGAGATAGACACACTTCTGGAAGCTCTTAAAGGTGAACATCTTTGTGTGTGGAGTCGGTGTATGTGAGTTTAGAGAGCAGTTAAATCAGTGTGTGAACTGGATGATGTGAGTTAGCTTATGTTAGCATGGCCTGTGGCTAAATGGCTTTTCCTGTTTTTCGAAGTCTGTTGTATGTTCAGAGATGTGTTGAGAAGATATCGTTCTCTCGTTTCAGTTTGTCTTTTGGTCAAAGTAAAGCATTTTTCAGCCGATACAACAATAGACAGGACTGTTGTTATTGAGAGAGCTAACTTAGTAGCAGTTAGTGTTTAGTGTGTGATGTATAGTAGTTGTGTAAAGTACACGGGTTAATAAACACCTGTTTGTTTAAAACTAATGAATTATCAAATGTGATAAAGTAGGATTTTCTTTAGGACGCATTTTTTTCTTGTTTTATTTGCCGGTCTATTGAAGATTAAAGATGTCAGCTCACATTATAGGATTTTCCCATATTCCTCATTAAAGCAATGTTTATCGTTTCAGTTTAAATAGTCTAAATGGTTTTGAAGATGAAAAGTCTAAAAACAAGATTTTCAAGTTTAGCTCTGCAGTGTTTGGTTAATTATTATTCATAGATTTTCTTATATTTTCATCAAAACATAAATATAACATCAGGACTTGTTAAACTCACATCTAATGGGTCAAAATACACCTGAGAGTAGTTGTTACAAAATTTTTATCTTTGCAAATGTGTCTCTTTTTTTCATAAACATTACAGTTACATTCATTTGTAAAACACTCATTCAAATCGACAGTGCGTACATTTTGTTTTAAAGCATTCTTAATGTTCCAACAAGTGGGCTACAGGAACACTAAAACATACACTAGATAGGAACAGACATGAAATGAATTGTTTTTTATTTGTCCTCCAGATTTTGAGAAGAAGGGCAAGAAGGAAGTGTGTCCGGTTCTGGACCAGTTTTTGTGCCATATGGCAAAGACTGGGGAAACCCTGTAAGTACAGCATTTGCCTATTGAGACATGTCATTGGTTTAGGCGACAAAAATATAATTTTTTTTAAGCGGGACTGGCTCCGTGTCGGCGCCGAGGCTGGAACGAACACTTGACCAGAACTCTGTCAAGTTTCCACCAAAAAGAGCGCTGAATGCACTACATCAACAGACTCGCACAGGGTTATATTATAATTCTGCTGCATGATATATTGTATTACTACGCCTTGTGTTATATTATTACTTTGCCGCTTACGCATATAACATAGTGGGTGCTTTGCGAAATTTTTAATAAATTTGCCTGAAAACACACAATAATTTCAATGAACATTAATAAAGAATCAGTTTATGTGTAATATATATTGTCATATATATATATATAGATCTAAAGATATCTATATCTAACTATTGATGATAAATTGGTGATAAGTTGATGATAAATATATAGATATTTATTTTGTTGGCAGCCAGCAATCATTGGTTAACAATTAAAAAGGTTGTTAAGAGCTGCAGACATATTTCAAAATTATGCTATGTTTTAGTCAACAAGACACTGATTAAGATGACATAACATTGGTTTTGGCATCTTACACTCCCAACTCATAAACCGAAATAAACATTTGATGAAAAAATTTACTGACATGTCACCAAACCAAAACACTTTTTCATCAATAACTCAGTAACATTATACCTTTCCCAAAATTTGTGGGAGATCATCTTTTGGCAGCGTGAAAACAATAATAGAAAAACAATCGCTCAACCATGTGCAACAATGTAAACGGTCCGTGTTATAACCAACCCTGCGTTAGTTTTTGCCTCACGCAACCCTACATAGACGATGCATATTTTGAGATGCATTCATGTTTTTTACTTACAGTGATTTGCTGAACTAAGTTACATTCATTGCATATTGTCATTCTTCTAGGGTGTCATGGTCTCAGTTCAAAAGCTACTTCATATTTAAACTAGAGAAAGTAATGGAGGATTTCCGAGAATCGGCTCCGGAGCAGAGAGGACCAGCAAACCCCAACGTGGAGTCGATACCTTTTGAAGAAATGAAGGAGAGGATTCTTAAGATTGTTAATGGATATAGTGGGCAAGTTACTCTCTCATTAACTCTCATAGGACTAGTAATACAGAATACTTTGAAAGCTGCAAGATACAAGCTATGTGGATTCTGTACTTTTTTAGCTTTTGATCATATTTATGTATGGCTTAAAATAATTAATAATAAATGTATAATTAACTATTATATTTTTTTTGCAACCAGGTAGTGTTTCCGATTTATTCAGTATTTTTTTAAGTCACAGACTTGACTTGGTTATGTTCAATCTCTGTACTTAAAAAACGCACGAAAAGTGTAGTGATCTCCAACGCTAGTAGAACAACATTAAGGAGCCATATAAAGTGTCATTTTATATTTATTTATTTATTGTTCGGCCGTTTTTATTTTTCATTCAGCCGAAACCGCTAATGCTATTTTCGGTGCATCCCTAATCCCTAAAACTGTAGAATCATATTTTGCATTTCTTACAAAACTCTTTTCTAAGGTTTGATGATGTACAGTAGTGTTTACCCCACAGCAAGTGTGCCATCTCCTGGCTGTTGAATATAACACGGAGCATGGACAGGGTTGTTTTTTTGCCGCACATTTTCTCTCCTCACCATTTTTGTCTTTCATGTATCAGTACGCAATAAAATAGCTCTCGAGCGTGATTCTCTCGAGTTTGTTGTGAATGACATGTGATGAGCTAATTTAAACATTGCAATATTCCTATTCAGGATTCCATTTACCATCCAGCGCTTATGTGAACTTCTCACAGAACCTAAGAGGAACTACACAGGAACAGAGAAATTCCTCAGAGGGGTTGAGAAGGTAAGTGAACGGTCCACAGTTAAGGTAACAAGACATTTAGGTAAACCTGTGATGCTGTTTTTAGATGTGTGCCGATATGCAATGGCTTGGAAAGACTAAGTATCTCTTTAAAAGCCACACATTTTTGCTTTAAATTTGAACCTCACTGATATTAGCTTAAAAGTGATAGGTTATTTTTAACTGTGTGAACTTTGTATTTTACCATTTTTTTAACATTAAATCCTTGGATCTTAAGAAAACTGTGGTTGTGCTTTTTTGCATAAGTTGGCAGAATTTGTATTTATGTTTATGTTTGTCGTCTCCTTTCATCAGAATGTGATGGTGGTCAGTTGTATCTATCCAGCATCTGAGTAAGTAATGTGTATATATTAATATATTCATTAATATAAAGGATGTTTTAAATTAGGGATGCACCGAATCCAGATTTTTTAGGTTCGGCCGAATCCCGAATCCACCGTTTAAGATTCGGCCGAATCCGAAACCGAATACCGAATCCTACTCGCATCCTTATTCCATTAACACAGTAAAACACATTAATGAATTATACAACGTCCACAGCATGTATTTTTCATTTTATTTAATTTTAACTATACATTATGCCAGGATGACAAGTTGGAAAACTATTTTGACAATTACCATAAGCCTATGCATAATGAAAGCGATGCGTTGCGACACGCTCGTTTTTCCAATAAGCAAGCAGCTCCGCGCTGAAAACAATATTTAACTTTGAGTGAGAAGCTCCGCTCGTCAATGTCAGTTTTCACACGGCCGTCCAATTACAATGGAGGAGGGGCGGGACATTACCACAGCAACCAACCGGCTCACAGCTGAAGCATCACAGCTACCAAGCGCTCGGCTGAAAAACAGCTGGCATTTGGTGTCCTCAAGGCGTTTTCAGCAGTGTTTAAAAGTTTTGGTGTGTCCAGCCCCTAAAGCTCACCGAAAGAAAAAGCTCATCTCCACGTAAACACCCGATGTGTGTAATCAACGGCCGCGTGACGTCGACCAGCGTAGCGCAAGCCTAGGATTCGGTTCGGTGGAAAAAAAATCTAGGATCCGGCCGAACCCGAACCCCGTCAAAAAGCCCAGTATTCGGCCGAATCCTGGATTCGGTGCTTCCCTATTTTAAATAAAAAAAAATCAAGCGCTTTTGACTTCTTTCTAGGAAAAACGGTTGCAGTGGAGTAAACAGAATGAATGGAGTCATGTTATCAGGGAACACATCCGCCTTTACAGAGAGGTGAGAAAAGTATATGGTGCTTTTGAATAGTCATTTGAAAATAGACATAAAACTAGACTATGGCTGTGTTACAGGAAAGTGAATGGTCCAGGAACCCCCAGGCCATTAAACAGACAGAAACACTCCATGTCCGGTTCACTGGCCACAAACGGCCTTCCAGACAGCACAGAAAACAAAGAGCCAAACACATCACCGGGACACAGCCAAACACCCAGGTAGAGTTCGACCATGCTTTTGAAAACCCAGCTAAAGTAATTTTTTTGTGACTTAATGTTTTCTACGTAAAGCATCCTACATGATGTAAAGAACATTTGAAGAGTTTATTTTTCAAAACTCAATAAACGCCATTTTGAAAATAAAGTTACCACTAAAATTAGTAATGTATAGGGCTGTCACTTTTTATTCGATATTCGAATATGCATTCGAACATGACGTGAAATATCCGTATTCGAACTTTAAATAAATCATCCGGTTTTTAAAATGACATGTTTAGCGCATTTATTCGAATATATTCGGATACATTGCATGATATCCGAAATCCGTTCGAATTTGATTTTTCTCAAAAGTGACAGCCCTAGTAATGTATCTGGCGGGTATTAAAAAGTAAATTCTTAATTTTCCGCAAAATCCAATATCTGCCGTGTTATTCTGTCGTCTTTTCTCCCTTTTTCCAAACCGCAACAAACGCCACTCATCCTTCTCTGCAGAATACAATACATCCGCTCAACAAATCGCAGCGCACCATTCCACGCATTGTAAACAATAACGGCGGTGCTTTTAATACTCAGGGAATCCTAGTTTTCCTCATCTACTTTGTACTTCGTGATCAACAAACAAACAAAAAAACTAAATAATACTTTGATGGCATTGATAAACCTGTGGTGTTTTTCTGTGACGGGAAAGAAATGTAAGCCATCAACATCGAATAATTTACGCAAGAGGCACTCGGGCGAAGGAAAAATGTTGGCTGTTGCTTGTTCATCAAGCTTCTCTCATGCTAACACATTGACCAGAAGGGGATCTTATGAAAAACTTTCCATTATTTTACACTGTCAACGAAAACCGAGCAGGACCAAAACATTTTACAGCTGATCGCTGTCAAGAAAGTTGTCACTTTTTGGTATAGAATTTTTTTTACCAAAATTAGTCAAAATGGATTTATTGCGTTTTGGAACCAAACTCTTAATTTAGTGTTAACACAATCTTGATATCTTTATTATTGACGCATTAAGGTTAAAATCTATGTTAAATCAAACTTTGATCCCCATAATATTTGATTTTTTTGTTTCCCAAATAGGGATGCTTAACGATTTATCGCGATTAATCCATAGCAGAATAAAAGTTTTTGTTTACATCATATATATGTTTGAACTGTATATAATAACTTTGTATAAATAAATGCACACACATGCATGTTTATATATTTAAGAAATGTTTACATGTGTATATACATTTAAATATTTATTTATAATTTATATTATATATAAATACCAAATATATATATAAAAATTCTTATTATACATGTATGTGTGCATATTTATATATACATAATTATTATACACAGTTCACACACATATATGATGTAAACAAAAACTTTTATTCTGCTATCGATTAATCGTTAAGCATCCCTATTCCCAAATAAACGAGACTTTAGCCTGGATGTTAGAGACAGGGTCACATATCTTGTTGAAGCAAAACTAAAGAGAAGAGAGATAGTAAAATAGTAAATTGATAAAGTGAACAACAATTGACTGTTACATTAAAACATTTACAATACAAATGTATAAAACAATTTTAAACACAATGTAATCAAAAGTACAATGGGGTCTAAAATATGAAAATTTATGAGACAAATGTAAGCTTTTGCATTTTATTCTACATTACTATTGCTACTAAAAAATGTAAATGTGTCACTGATTGTATTAACTTCTTTATTCATATTAATTGTATGAACATTTTATAGATCGTATTAATATTTTGTACTTTTTTTTTCTTAAATTAGAAGCCTAAAATCTACAATGAAGTGGTCTTTTTGGACCAAGTTGTGTTAAAATACTTTTTTAATACTTTATTTTAAATAATGTTTAAATCACGCCGTTTCAAAATCACAATTCTGAATGCAATGTACAGTAGAAATTTGATTTAAATGCTCTTTTTTTTCTTAATCGATTTAAAATTGGCCTACCAAAACATTAACCTACTTGAGCACTGAAAGGTCTCCAGAGATGCCTCCACCATACATCAGAATGTGCGTATTCCTCCTTTGGTTAATGTGTCTTGAATGGCTGAATTAATGAATTTTGTTCTCCCAGATGGTAAATAATTGAACACTGATCAACTCCAACAAATATTTAAAAAAATCAGGAGATAAAGAAAACCCATACATTTCCTTGAAGCACCACTGTGCAGCTGCATGCTCATACGTGTCTTTTCTTTACAGTGATTCATCATCATCAGGCACCAGTGGTCCTCTTGGTAACTCGGTGAAGAACAAACATTTAGATGATGAAGAGGAGGAGGGAATGGAAGAGGAAGAACATGAAGTAAAGAGACTCAAATTCAACCAGGATGAGGAGAAGGACATAGATGATGCAGATGAGCAGGCGGAGGGGCACAGATCTACGCCGTCTGAGAGTTCTTCGGATAAATCGGAAGATGCCGACTCGCCCGTGTCTATGTCGCATGATACTAATGAAGAAGAGGATGGTAACCTTGCTTCTTCAGCCAGCAGTTGTGAGGACCAAGGTAACATTTTATATTTAATAAAGAAAAAGCTGAATGAAATGCATTTTACTCCATAGTTTTTTTTTATTGCTACATCACAGAGCCTTCCAGCACACAGTCCGAGTGTACGGCCGCCGATTCTTGTGAGGCTTTTGCTGAGCGAGAGGTTCCCAGTGGCTCAGACTCTACTGTGGAGGAGCCCAGCGATATGGACCAATCAGAGCAGAGAGCCCCGGCAGGCGTGGCCTCTAGCCCTGAGGTGAGAGAAGGGGAGGAGCCAAACGAGCAGGTCAGCAGCAGCAGCGGCACTGATGAAAATGCCTCTGGACCAACATCCAGCAGCAGTAGCGCAGACTCTCCTACAGAGGGCGACTCTGGGTCAGGGGCTCAGGACTCTGAAAGCCCTGAGGAGGAGGAGCCTATGGAACAAGACTAAAGGCTTGCTGACTCCTACCCTGTACAACAACCGTACACTGTATTGTGGAAATTAAGACGACACACACTTAAGTGGCCTTAAAGGCTATCGAAAGCAACACCTGACCTACCACCACGCGCCTTCTGGTGGACGCTCACCTTTTCCAACGTTCCCAAATGGACACTTTATGCAGATGTACATAGGATTTTATTTCTGAAGTGAAGGTTTTAAACTGAATAGTTTTGTACACAGTTTTCTTCCCTAATTTCATGACGTGGCTGTCTGCTTTTTGGGGAGGCTAAAATTAGTTTGGGTTCAACCATCAGTGGTGATGATCCCCGAACAGTTAACTTTAGTTTTAGTCCAGGAAAGTGGTCCTGTTTTATGTTGTAAGCTTTAGGTTGTCAGGGACACAGTCTAGGACGTATCTCTTCTGCATCGGTTTGTTAATATTTTGGTCACACGGCGTCCGACAGCATAAAAGTGGAGTTTATGGTCTTGCCCTGAGCAATGGGTTTCTTTATAGACCCATAACAGGTACACTGTTCAGAGATTACGTTCCAAACCAAAACAAGCCATAACCACAGCTCTATTAAATAATTCAGACAGTAGCCTTGTTTTAGTTTTAACATATATTTCCTTTCTAGTCTAAATTTGTGTTGTGTGTAACTGACAGAGAGGACGTTGAATTGGTTTTTTCAACCTCTCCTGCGTTTTACGTCAGGTACATTTACCTCTCGAAAGATTAATGCTGATTTCATGATTTACATTAATTTATACCAGCATTTCAATGAAAGCTGTTTTGTTATTTATGACTGCTGCAGTCATTCGTAACAGTACAATCCCGGGTTGTCTCGCTGGCTGCTGTTTTGCAGCTGTACATTTTTGATATTCAGAATTTTTAAATTTCTGTAAAGTAGTGTTTTGTAGAGCATTGTGTTTTCTGCCCTTGGTGCATCCATATATAATTGTATTAATTTTTTTCTGTATATACTGAATGCGTGTGGTTTCATTACAGTATTCAGAAGCAATAAATGTTATGGTTTTAAATGTTTGGATGACCCTTTCATTTCCTTAAGTTTGTACATTATTACAAAAGTTGGTTGTGTTTTTCCAGCTACCATTTTTTTCTAGTTTTTTTTTTATTAATGCATCAAAAATTAAACCAAGTGAACAGATATAACCTTTACAGGAATTAGATTACACGGTCTTATTTTAAATAACTATAATTTTTTTCTGGACTCAATTCCAAATACATACTGACTGTTGAAACGAACAAAAAGAAAACCAAGAAAATCGCATTCATGACGATTTATGGTGATTTGTGTTTCCGTTACACCATTGCCTACAACAGGGATGGGCAACTTCGGTCCTGGAGGGCCGGTGTCCTGCAGAGTTTAGCTCCAACTTGCCTTAGCACACCTGCCAAAAAGTTTCTAGTATGCCTAGTAAGACCTTAATTGGCTGCTTCAAGTGTGTTTAATTATGGTTGGAGCTAAATTCTGCAGGACACCGGCCCTCCAGGACCGAAGTTGCCCATCCCTGGCCTACAATCGGTCCAATGAAATGCCGTAGCCAAGGCGACATCTAGTGTGCATATCTATGTATAAAGCAACATCGCTTTTGGAGTCGTGTGATATTGCTCTATATCATCACGGGCCGGCTTTGATTGCCTCTGGCACTCGGCCGCAGGCCTAATCACAGCCGTGATGATATAGAGCAATATCACACTCGAGCGATATTGTTTCTCAAATTCATGCAAGTTGCCCAAATCACTTTGCAAGTGCAAATCCTCTAACATTAGTTGTTTTGCTTCAATTCCTAAATACAAGTTTGCTTTCTTATTTAGTGCCAGTCACGTCTTAACAGTTTCCTGTTGAATCAGACAGAGCAGCGATTTGAGCAGGTTATTACAGGGGAAACAATGTTTTTCACCTGTCTGCTTATGTTTGCCAGCCTTTTTCATAGCTGCATAAGTGTGTGTTGCTCCCGTAAGCCGGGTTGAAATTTACCCAACCCTCTCAGAGGAAATAAAAGTGGATTGTCTAAATCCTGCCCCGATGCTGCGCATGAGGTTACGTATAACTTTCGTCTTTGAACGCACATCCCTTGGGAAATAACCCTGCCTGCTGTGGGAATAAAACAAGTCTTAAATAAATGAATTGTAATTTGATCCACGAGTCCGGAAACCAAAGCACTTAATGATGAACTCTACAGACTGTTCCTACTATGTCTACATAGCTCAGTTGACACATAGCAGTTTCAAAGATAATGTCAATGTTTTTTTTATATGGGTGGTGGATCTCACAAATGCATGTCTATGTCAAACTGGACCCTCAAATCAAATATTGCTTAAAAAACCTTTTTGGCTCAATTTTTTTATTTTGAAGCCCCCTATAACCTAGGAAATTCATTTTTAAACATGTTTCTAGCAGAAAATGAGTTGCCAGTGTGTGCAGAAACAGCCTGTACCCTACTGAAAAATCCAGCTAAGACAGTAGCAGTAGCTGGTCTAAGCTGGTCACCCCAGCCTGGCAAAGCTGGTCAAGCTGGTGGGTCAGCTGGTCAGTCAAAGTTCGCCGTATTCCAACCCTTTTTAACGTAAGATAAAACACAGTAGTGTCATGCTGGTGTGCTTTATAAAAATGTTTTGGTTTATGCAGGATAGTCTGTGTGTTAAAAAGTCCACAAAACTTTTTTTTTTGATCTGCACTCTGGTGTCAGGTCTTAAACTTTTCTTTGGTTCAGCTCCCAAGAAAGGAGACCGTCTCTGCCTTTTCTTTATAACCAATCAGGCCAATTTCCAATTCATAATATGCAATTACCAGAGTCGTGCTTAATAAGCGGCATGACTAATTTTCACATTTTTCCCAATAGAGGAGGTGTTAAAAGTGAATGAGGCATAGAGAAGTTTTGGAAACAGAACTTTTTTTTGGAATTGGTCATTCGGATATGGTATTCCAAAGCAAGAAGTCATTATCTTTTAATCAGGACAAAAATAAATGCAAAAATGCAGATTAGGAGAACAAAACATGACTTTGTAACAAACGCTCAATATAAATGAAAAAACAGTCTGACAAAACGTAATTTCAAAATAAAAAATATCTTATGCCCTTCATGCAAATTATTAAATTTGTATTTTAGACCAGGATTGACTGGGATTGGAAGTTCATAGCTAGGTCACCGTTTTCAAAGCTGTGGCCCACATCTCAGGTTCGAGTGAGGGTTAAGCCTCACCATGCAGAATCTCTGTATCATCCAATAGAGGGTGGTGTTTGGTCTCTCAGCCAGCCATTATGGGTTTACCCCCCACCTCTGGATGAAGAGACACGCTGACTGCCATAGGGCTGTAGATGTAGGCTGCTTTCCTCCTCCGTGTTGCCGTTCTTTTAGTCCTCTGGCTGGCATGAAGACTGCTTCACTGCTGGGTTCACCGTGTCTAATCCAACCTTCTTGAAATTCCCACTTGGGCATCAGATTAAAGAGTCATTTTAAAGTATGGTAAAGATGAAATGAGGGAAACTCCAAACTTAAAGTGACTTTTTCAACTTTTTAAAAGATTCTTAGGGCCAGATTTACAAAACGGGACAAATTAGCGTGAGATCGTAATTCCAAAAAAGCGCCAACCTGCGGTTATTTTTCTAAAAAAGGTGCAAATTAAAGGGGACATTTAACAAGAATTTTTTAAGATGTCAAATAAATCGTTGGTGTCCCCAGAGTACATTTTGTGAAGTTTTAGTTCAAAATACCATATAGATAATTTATTATAACATGTTAAAATCGCCACTTTGTACAAAAATGTGCAGTTTTTGGGTGTGTCCTTTAAAATGCAAATTAGTTGATCTCTGTTGGATAGTGCAGATTAAGGGGTGGTATTATCCCCTGCTGACATCACAGTACCTATTTTTTCACATGCTTGCAGAGAACGGTTTACCAAAACTAAGTAACTGGGTTGATCTTTTTCACATTTTCTAGGTTAATAGAAGCACTAGGGACCATATTATAGCACTTAAACATGAAAAAAGTCAGATTTTCTCGATATGTCCCCTTTAAATAACACAGGCGCAACAGCTGATTTCCATAATGACCAATGCAATCTACTAAGAGCAGCGCAGGTGCGGGTGATCTACTAACACCTGATGCGCTTGAGTTCAGCACCACGTACATTGCAGCTGAAAATTCAGTGTGTAAAATCCCAGCTAATGAAGCCATAGTACACTGAAAAGAAACAAAAAAGAGGAGATTTACAAGAAGAGAAGAGTTTGGAAACATCTGCTATTGTGTGACTTCTAGTGACTCCTCTTTTATTTCCTCCAGAAAACAAAAAATAACATGGCTTGGCAAACAATATTTTTGATTAATATATTCCTTTAACTGTTACATGTTAAAGGAACACACCGACTTTTTAGGACTTTAGCTTATTCACCGTATCCCCAAGAGTTAGATAAGTCCGTACATACTTTTCCATCTCTTTGTGTGCCGTAACATAACTCTGTTTGACGCACCCACCGCTAGCCTATGTTAGCATAAAGACTGGAAGTAAATGGCTCCAGCTAGCATACTGCTCCCAATTAGTGACAAAATAATTCCAACATTTTCCTATTCATATGATGTGATTTGTATAGTCACAGTGTGTACAAATAAGCAGTATATTTAACGAAAAAATGAAATGTGGTCCCTAGTCTCATAGAATAATCTGGTTTCCCGGATTAATATGCATATTTGAGCCGCCTTAATTAAAAAAACGTCTTGCACTGACATATCTTAACAAATATCAGTGCCACGGTTTTGTCTTAAAATGCACATCAGTAATGTTTTTTTTGTAAGGTATGTTACTTAAATGTCCTAACGTTACTTAGGCCTACACCTGGATTAATGTGAACCCAGTCTGGGAAACTGCCCCGTAGTGTATTGCCTTTGTTTGATATCTAAAATACACTGGTGTACTTACCCATTATCTTACAAACATGAGTCTGTTGCCAAGCAAACTTGTTAAATCCTGTGAAGATGTAACCCTCACTATTAGTAAAAAAAAGGTACAAAAGCTTTCACTGGGACCGACCTGAACTTCATGTTCACAGACAGCAGACGCTGTTCGGTTGTCTTGCATATGCATGAGCTTTCAGTACCTAAAGGTATATCATTAAATGGTAAAATAACTCATAAATCTTCCCACGTGTGCCATTTGGAATTTCATCAGAGACTCAAAAATAAGAAGCTTGGCTAGAGTTGAAGTAGCAAGAAAATTACCGCTTTCATATTGCATAATGCATCCGACATCTGTTTTTGCCGCATAAACAGGTGTGGGAACATATTGAACGCAGCCTGCCAAGCCCATTTTTTTGGCTTGATTCTTTACACGGTACTTAAGTGATAGAATCAATGGCAAAATGCCCACCATGTTTGCAAAATGCCCTCGTTCCCATTATACGTACACACATAGGCCTACATGTACAACAGTCACCGTAATTACTATGATTACTGTTGCTACTGTAAAATCATAATGCTGTCATTTAATAAAATGTTTTTTGACAGTGATGGATAATACCAAGATAACCATATAGCAATTAAGATATTTTGGTATAAACTATGGGTTACCATGGTAAATTATTACGTACTGCATGACAGATGAGCCTTTTACTACAAAACCAACTTTGAATATAAAACCTTTATTATATATTTTTGGGTTTTATTACAAACTATATTTTATAAAACATGCTGTATTCTGTATAGTTTGCAGTATGTTAATATTGAATTTGAAACAGCCTTAGGCTGTTTGACACATTAACTGTTGCCAGCGTGTCTCCTGTTTTATGATCTTCCTGTTAAATGTTTGAAACAAACACACAGTTTTTAGAGGTTGCATTCAGATGTCCTTAAATAGCATATAAAGCAGTCAAGCAAAGGGGGCAGGGGTGTACACGTTATGATGAAAATTAAAATATATTTTATTTAAAACACTTTTATATTTTATTTAAATAAAACTTAATTTTCAAGAAACTATGACGGAGAATGAACACATACTAGATTATTAATGAATTAAATGTTTTTACCTCTAATGGGAATAGCTGCGTGATGCAGTGCAACTAAAGGGTTAAAAAACACAAACTAAAGAAGATGTTGTAGAATGCAGGCCTTTTTTGCAGCGCATTTGTTTTTTGTTTTTTAACGACCTAGTTAAGGCGGTAGGGTTTCCCAACTTAGGCGGGTCGCCCGAACTGAAAAGTGCTACGGGGAGCCCTGGGTACATATAAATGGTTCTTCTATTACATCACTGCGAAATACCTTTGTAGCACATTTATTGTTTAATGGCGTTCTAAGCGAATCTGTGAGACGTTAGTTTTTGTTGACATTTGAATTGTTTTCAAACAGACGGAGCGTAGCTAACTCTTCCCTTCCGTGCTTTCATGAACGCGCCCAACCCCCACCCCCAAATCCTTTTTGTCATTTATTGGCTGGAACACTTTGTTTTGTTTTGTGGTGCAAGGTTTGGCCACTGTTGTTATTGCCGTTTGTGAAGCCTGGGCTGTCTACAGAGATCACGTTTTTTTACAGTTTGATCAGTGGACAGGCAGCAAGCAGATAGTGAGGAGATGTTTGCTGTATGTAACAAAAAATGTTTTATGGTCTAAAACGCGTCAATTCGCTTAGAGCACCTTTAACAGTGTACGCATTTAGCATTGGGTTTTGATTTAATACGAAACAGCTGACACGTGCACTGTAGGTCAACTCATGCAATCTTTACAATCATTTACTGTACCAGTGTATTCTGGCCTAACACAGCATCTAACATGCAATAAAAATAAAGATTTCATCTTAGCATTGTTAAAATGCAGTCCTTGTTCAGAGAGCTTGTGTCTAACTCACAGTAATGCACACATTGATATGCCTCATTACTGGGTCGGTGGACTCGTGTCCTCTGTTGGAGTATTACAGTGTAATGAAGTGCTTTAATTGACTCTTATGGAGGCTGTTCCATCGTTGCTTCATTTATAGATGCACCCTCAGCCACTCAGACTAATAACCGAGGGCCTGGTTCAGCACACAGATAGGCTTTTAGCAGCCATTTTGTGAAGGGAGTTCAGCTTTTTGCAAAAGGTTGTTAAAAGTGTAAATGGGAGACTAATAAAAAGGCAATTTGGCCTGATATAACAGGTGCGCGCCCGCGTGTGTGTGTTTGCATGTGGGCATGTTTAAAGCCGAGTAACATTGGAGTTGGGAAATGGAAATGCTTTGTGTTTTGTTTGTGCAACACAACAAATTTACTTCACTGCAAACTGACTAAGATCAAGAAGTTCGATTTGTACATTTGCAGTTGTAAAAAGCATATTGACTTATAATATAGAGACAGAGCGCAGCGCGTCATAACCTGAAAACCAAGCCCACCGGGGTGGGGAACAATCCAACCGTCTCCATTGACTTTGTATTGCGAGAGGCCGCCTCCTTGTCATTTCTGGCTTATAACCAAAAACAGAATATTGCCTAAAAGCTGCTGTGTGACTAGGTGTACAGCTAACAAGACAAAAAAACCTGAAATAAGTTTTTATAAACTGTAGAGCCGTAAAACCCAGCCTTTAAGGAGAAAAAAGTGGATCTCCGACTACGTTTCCCCCTAGTGGACGCAGTTCACCTAATATGAGTACTATGAAAAGTTGCCTGTTTCCACTTTTGTGTCTTTAAAGGCTTATAAAAACTTATTTCTGGGTTCTTTGGCTTGTTAGCTGTACATATTGTCACACAGCAGCTTTTAGGCATTATTCTGCTTTTAAGTTTAATCTGTAAATAAGTTTTTATAAGCTGTCGGCCTCAAAAAATTAGCGTTTAAAGACACAAAAGTGGAAACAGGCAACTTTTCATAGTACTCATATTAGTAGAAATGCGTCCACTAGGGGGAAAAGTAGTCGGGAGATCCACTTTTTTTCTCCTTAAAGGCTGGGTTTTACGACTCGACAGCTTATAAAAACTTATTTCAGGTTTTTTTGTCTTGTTAGCTGTATATTGTCACACAGCAGCTTTTAGGCAATATTCAGTTTTTTGTTATAAGCCAGAAATGACAAGGAGGCGGCCTCTCGCAATACAAAGTCAATGGAGACGGTTGGATTGTTTTACCCCACGGTGGGCGTGGTTTTCAAATTTGCATAACTGCGCTCTGTCTCTACACCCACCCCATCGCTGTAATATAATGGCGAGTGGTACAAGGCATGGTTGGGTCAAATATAAACATTTTTTTTTACTTTAATTAAGCCAATGGCTAGATATGTCCATATTTTACCCAACCATGGGTTGAACACAGTGTCTTCACGGGTCCACTAAAATCCGAAAACCTGAGGTCCGACCCAGGGCCGGAGTGGGACTCATTTTCAGCCCTGGAGTTTCATGTCTTTGACCAGCCCACTTTAGTTCACAACTGACTATATTAAGTCCTTAGTAGCCTTTATAAGTCTGCAATAGTGCAAATTACATAAATCAAAGTAAAAAAATATATTTTTTAACTAAATGTGCATTGTATCACTTTTTTTTAGTAATTTGATGTAAGGAATGTTTGTATAGCAGACTGTGTTATGTTTGTTGGTCTGCATCAGTGTTGTGTAACAGTGATGTAATCTTTACACTTGAAGGTAGATTTAGTTTATCGACCATCAGAACTAATAACAGCTCCCTTGAGGGGTGATGCAGTGCTGATGGTAAACCCCACAGTGCAACACGCTGCTTCAAAGCCCAACTTAATGATTGCCCTACTCCTAAATCTTCCTGCTTTCTGACAAATAAACCACTCGCTGTATTTAACAATATTGATTTTATCGATGTTCACGTCAGGTTCTATAATAACCACCAACCTCTATTACGAAGCTATTTGTGCACATAGCTGTAATTGTGGTTACATCACATAATAAACTCTAGTAAGTGACCTGTATGAGCCACTATGTGATTACAATACACTTTGTATCTAAGATTGAGTGCTTTGTCAGAGGTATTCATAGTGTGCTGAAGTATACACTTAATCAACTGACTACATGAGATGCACTCACTGCAATAATCAAGGCTAAATTGGTGCACATGCTTAGATTGGAAGTCAAGATCGATTGCCCTCTTGTGTACCACAGGTATAGGGTTTTGTTATTGCATTGCAAAACATATATCAACATCAAATAACATCATTTTTTTAATGATTAATACTGAATCCTCATTTTACTTTGTTGCAGTGCAGTGCAGTTTTTCAATTTTTTTGTTTGTTTGTTTAAATGTAGCTTAAATAAATAGATTGCGACCATTTACCTTAAAAAATTGAGTAAATTGAATTAATAATTTTTTTCAGTGCACCTGTAGCTTTGTGACATTTTAGAAACTGACTCTCACTACGTCATAATTTTCCCAAAGTAGTGATGCAGTTGCTTTCCAAATGATATATAGTTTGTCAAGATTGTTTAGGTTTAGAATGGGGTATTAGATAAAAATTTACATGCAAAATATTAAAGGAATAGTCTACCCTTTTGCCATATTAAACTATGTTATTACCTCAACCTAGACGAATTAATACATACCTATCTTTTTTCAGTGCGTGCACTGTACAGCGTGTTGTGAATGTGTTAGCATTTAGCCTAGCCCCATTCATTTATATATATATACAAATTAAGTGAATTTGTGCTTAAAACAAACAAAAATATCTGCCAATGGGGTGAGAACATTTTGCTTGAATTAAGTGTTTAAGAAAAAAGAAATCTTATTTCACAATTTTTTTTCTCACCCCATTGGCAAATAATTTTGTTTGTTTTAAGGACATTTTCACTTAAATTGTATATTATTTGTATTAAAACTAGACATATTTTCTTGGGTCATTTTGCTCATCAAGAAAAAGCATCTTAATTTAAAGGATAATTCCGGTATTTAACACTTTGAGTCTCATTTCTGGTTTGTTTTGGATGAACTACTGTGATGGACACTGAAATTTTGACAATGGGTCGTGTCTTGACTTTTTGACTCGTTTAGAAGCGTCTCTTGACTGCTTCAGAATGGAAGTCAATGACCATGCACAAACATGTCATTAAAACAACTCTTAACGTTCATTTTCAAAACTGTGCTACTCACCGAGTGGTTCGTGGTGTTCATTGATGAAAACAAGTTGTGTAGCGAAATACAGTTTCTGTCGTGTTTTATTTGGTATTTTGTAAAATTCCATTGACTTTTCATTGCTCGCTGATATATCACTCCGCCGCCGGGAAACGGAAAAGGGGTCTGTTTACATGTGGTTGTAGTTTTTTCGCTCGGTTTCTCTCAGAAGAAATTTTTCCCATATTTGATGGCTCAGTGACCAGCTTTAGGTTTGAAGTTGAGCTCGATTGTGACTGTCTATACGCTAGACACCGAGCGTACTTGTATGGCAAAGTGGTTGTCGACATCAAGTGGTCGGGAGTGTGCTAACGCTTCAGACTCCAATATAGAGCGGAAGTATATACGCGGTTGTGAGGTATCTGAAAAAATAGTTCCACTATAGCAAATAACACGGATTGAAATCATACATTGCACCAATATATTTGTTTTTAATCATCAACGAACACCATAAACCACTCGGTGAGTAGCACAGTTTTGAAAATGAAAGTTAAGTGTTGTTTTAATGACATGTTTGTGCATAGTCATTTACTTCCATTCTGAAGCAGTCAAGAGACGCTTCTAAACGAGTCAAAAAGTCAAGACACGACCCATTGTCAAAATTTCTGTGTCCATCACTGTAGTTCATCCAAAACAAACCAGAAATGAGACTCAAAGTGTTAAATACCGGAATTATCCTTTAAGAATTTTTAAATATTTTTACTGAAAACAAGACAAAAATACTAAGTAAGAAAGTCATTTTTGCAGTGCAACGACTCAGTCCACTGCTTACCCCTCGTTTTTTAATCACATAGAGAAGCTACGGTAGCCGCCACTGGACAAACATGTCATCTGAGACAACTTAGTAAAAAAAGTTTGTCCATTAAGGGTTTCTGTAGAAAAATGGCAGCACAAAATGGCGGCTTCCATGTAAGGGGACCCTCGGTATATGTTGATAAAAACGTCTCATTCTAAGGTAATAAACACATAACGGTTCATTATGAAAGGTCTTTATACACCAATGATAATATAGTTTTGTATATATTTTTTTGCATTTATGTCAAGAGATCCTTCTAAAAATTACACACTGCACCTTTAAAGAAATGAATTAAAACTATTTTGGCCTTAAGTTATTCAGTTTACCTATCAAAATATTAAGATTAGACAAATAAAATCTAAATTCTTATATTTATAAATCATTAATAGCTGAGACAAAATCATAATTGGCTCTTCCTTACGAAAATGAAACATGTTTTTTTTTGTGGTCATAGTGTAGTAACAATGGTTTTACTACAGTATAACAATGTTTTTTTTCTGTAGTAAAACCATGGCAAATATAAGTAAGGGCTGGTCTGGGTTGGCAGTAACATTTGTTTTTTACTTTTTACTTTGTTCAAATGATTTGAAATTGTAACACCATTGGGTTGAAGCTTACTAGTTGCATACTAATCAATCATGCGAGTGCCTGGATTCATCTTCAGATAAAACAGAGACCATAAGTCTGCATCAGTACCTCTCCAAAGATTATGATTACAGAAAAACAAAATTTTTGTTCATGTTAAAACATCTATTATATCTGCATTACATTCAACTAAAAATCTGCATAAATAAACTCCTTGTCACTTAAAGACATTACTAAACAACATAAAATGATCAAGCAAAAAGTCCTAAACCTTCACCTCATCTTTTCAGCAGTGAAGCATTCCAGAGAATTCCACACAATTCCATTTCAGTCCTACTTTCCCAACAAACTCAAAGGCAGTAAATCTGCTTTGACTTAAACTTTGACTTTAACCTACAAAAGGAGGGGGTAGCCAATTCAATGGGACGCTTTACCACATTCTTACCACACTGAAAGACCTTTTAAAATAAGACATTTTAATGGATAACTTCTGTTTTTGCTCTACGTAAAGCATTAAAAACTTTTGACAAATTAAAAACATCAACAACATATGAACTAATCTGCCAAGTTTGCTTAAGTAAAAGGTCTTGCATAACTCATAAAAGCATTTGTGGCACACATTAGTCATCTGCAATGAAAGATTTACAAAACCTACAATAATATTCTGACAGTTTTACAAAAGAAAAGGATGTAAATCGCTACGCCTCTGAGGTTCAGTGTGTTTTTTAGCTTCTGAGTGACACCTCTTGCCTCAGGGTATCCAGGGTAAACGCAATGAAACAACACTGTACAAACAAGCACAGTAGCTAGTGCCGGAAAAGACCATCGGGCCTTAAACATCAGTGACAGATCTGACACAACCGTGCCTATGGCTGCTGGTGCACTTGCAAGTTTATGGTCTCAGAAGAAAAGGTATATGAAGGTACGAAAGTTATCACGGGGGTGGTACCTTTACAAAAAGTACACTTTTGTACCTAAAAGATGCATATTGGTACCTCAAAGTGGATATCTGTACCAAAATGGTATTTTTTAGTAAAAGTATTAAGAGTACTGCCAGTGACAGCATGGGAATATTTATTAAAGGGATTGTTCGGCCAAAAACGATTTACTCACCCCCAAGCTGTCCGAGTTGCATATGTCCATCGTTTTTCAGACAATTACATTTTCAGATATTTTAGAAAATGTTTTAGATCTTTCAGTTGATTAAATGTAATGTTACGGGGTCCACGACCTTCAAGTCCAAAAAAAGTGCGTCCATCCTTCACAAATTAAATCCAAACGGCTGATAAACAAAGGTCTTCTGAGGGTAATCCGCGCGGTGTTGTTTTAGAAATATCCATATTTAAAACTTTATCAATGTAAATAACTACCTTCCGGTAGCGCCGCCATCTTAGACTCCTCTGTATTCAGGAGAGAGTATTAGCGTAGTGTACGCACTTTTCTTAGTGACGTATGACAAATTCGGAGGGCGGGGGCACAGAGCAGCAGCAGAGTAGCCTCCGTAGGCTGCGTAAGCTCTCATCCTGAATGTGGACGCGACTAAGATGGCGGCGCTACCGGAAGGTAGTTATTTACGTTAATAAAGTTTTAAATATGGATATTTCTACAACAACACCGCGCGGATTACCCTCAGAAGACCTTTGTTTATCATCCTGAAGCCGTTTGGATTTAATTTGTGAAAGATGGACGCACTTTTTTTGGCCTTGAAGGTCGTGGACTATGGCTGGACCCCGTAACATTACATTTAATCAACTGAAAGATCTAAAATATTTTCTTAAATATCCGAAAATGTGTTTGTCTGAAAAACGATGGACATATGCAACTCGGACAGATTGGGGGTGAGTAAATCATGGGTTTAAAATCATTTTTGGCCAAACTATCCCTTTAACCATTTATCGAATTGTGCGTTTTTATTATGATCAATTTTGCATGCAAAAGGCCTGGATAAAGTGAGTTGGTGTGATTTTAACACGTTGGCCACCATGGGGTGAGTCTAACAAAACTACTTCAACTAATGACAGTTAAATGAGCCATTTATAACCTATTAAAATAAGTACTTTGATGGTTATTTCATGCTGTTTTTTTACTGGTCACCCACCATCGACAAAGCTAGTCTACTTGCAACAAGTACAAACCCAAGACGATTTTAAATCTTAATTTAATCTGGTCCGATCTAGTCTAAGCCTAAATACAAAAAGGATCCCATTTAGTATTCTAGCCCTGTTTAATGATGGGAATTGAGCCCTGCTATACCGCTGAAGAGAAAACAGCGCCTTGACTTACTGCGATGCGAAGCCATAAACAACTTGGCTCAGCAGACCTTTGAACCTAACAAGTCTGACCTAAGTTTAAGGGTCAGCTGTCTAGCGTGGGTACATTTTGTTTGCAGTCATGCACGGGGTCAACACCATTCCTCAGCAAAACAAATGCACGAATTGCATGTATGTTTTCAGACTTGGATCGTTTCCTGAATTGCACATTGAGGAGAAATAAAGTATCTTTATTTTCTTCAACAGTTCATTATCAATGAACAGGCTGCAGGCACATATTCTTAAAAAAAGGGGTTTTATGTTTCCAAGGACCCTCAAATATAATAACTATTTTGTGAGGGACCTCAAATCAAGTTATATGTGTTTATGTATAACAAATATAATTGGCTACGCTAATAATTCTACTTTTCATATTCAAATTTTCTGGGGAGCCCCTAGAACCTCCTGGAGGCCCCTGGGGGGTACCAGGACCTTCGATTGAAACCACCTCCTCTATGCAGAAGTTGCTATGCAATTGAGAAAGGTGCTGTGAATGTTTTTTGTAGTGCATTGCTATGCACCCATATCCCTAAATCTCCAGTATCATGAGCTCTTTTGACTTGGGCCACTGAGCGATTTCCAGAATACCTTAGCAACCTCATACACTGCCCTGGCAACCACACACAGCATCCTAGCATCACTGCTGCAACTTTTGCATGGCAAGCCCTTCCCTTAAGGAAACACAACAAGACAGGCAATAATTTTCTATCCCATTTTCCTTGCTATTGTTTTGATAAAAATGCATCTCGGAAATCTGGAGTGATAATGGGTGCTCACATCATACAATGCCAAAAAAAGAAACCTCAGTGATTTCTTCATTTCCCTTTGAAATTATAAGTTATAAGTGAAAAATTATAAGTGAAAATAAGCAAGTCACAACCTGTAGGCAGTGCCTGGTTAAGTATTGAGCACTTCTTTGTAGTATTTCAACAAACTCTATAAATTGCACATACTGTAAAGTCTGTGTTACCTCTGTCCTACTTTTCAAATGATTAAATCGCTTTTGAACATTGACAGTGAGCTCTTTCAGTCTTTAGCATAATGAAATGTCACTCTTCAGAATATAGGATCCAGTTTGACGGACATTCAGACAGCGCAGGGTTAATTAAATTGATGCCATACTTTACAATTCCTCTTGACGTCTGCATGTCAAATGGTCTGTGGGTCTTTTATTGTAGTGGCATCAGATGGGAGTTGACATTTTGGCTATCAGTCATTGTTATGTCTGATGCACTTACACCTGCATAATATACATTTTGTATTAATATATTTACATGCGTGCATGTGATTATATGGGGTCAGATAGAGAGCACCAGTGCATATACTCATGTTTTGCATTTTTTATTTTTTCCATAAATTATATGAGTGAAAAAATAAATAGAAAAATCTGCAAAAGCTAATAAGTAAAAATAGCACAAACAATCTTTTTTTATCAAAAAGCCCTGGTGTTTTCTAACCTAAAGCCTGATTGGATTTATGGTTTAAAAGTGCAGGTTACTGTTACACTGCTGCACTATGACATGCAATGAAAGGTGATCATGTAAAAACAGGAACGACTATCATACATTTTACATCAACATAATCAGTGATCCTCTATAATCAAGATGCTAATAATGTCGAAAAATGTTACTGCAGTTGCATCCATAATGCATAAGACTGAAGTTGCCATTTGCATGTCAGAGCAAAATAAGTCAATGAACAGCACATGAAAGGCAAGCAAACGGGCTAAATGTTAAGTTCAACTGCTTTTGAAAGATTCAAAAATGTAGTAAGTCAATTAATATTCAGTGCATTTTATGACTGTGACCTTTATGGACTCGGAGAATAAAAGCCCAGAGGTTATAATTTAGTTGAAACATGAATGCAATATTCTTGTTGATGGGGAAAATATGTATGAAGTTCAAATCTCTGACACAAGTAATTTTTAAATCCCACATTTTCATACAAATCCATATTTCCTATTGAAACCGGATGTTTTGGTAGCACAACAATATTTTTAAGATCCTAAAGTAACACCATATTGTTGGCAGGGTTATTTTTAACCCATAATGGGTAAATATAGGACAGAACACATGCTAGGAAAAAATTATCCCATGCTGGGTTAAAAATGACCCACCACGAACCACTCGGTGAGTAGTACAGTTTTGAAAATGAACGTTAAGTGTTGTTTTAATGACATGTTTGTGCATGGCCATTGACTTCCATTCTGAAGCAGTCAAGAGACGCTTCTAAACGAGTCAAAAAGTCAAGACATGACCCATTGTCAAAATTTCTGTGTCCATCACTGTACGTTCATCCAAAACAAACCAGAAATGAGACTCAAAGTGTTAAATACCGGAATTATCCTTTAATGACGTTTTAATGACAATATTTATTTGTACGACTGTAGTTGAGGTCAAGAAAAATATTCATGACGCTACCCTACCTACTTGACAGGGTATTAACACTTAATGACATTTTATGACAGCCTCATGACAGCTGAATGTAATGTTAACCCATAAACCTATAGTTTCTTAATTTTGCTTAATAATCTGCTATGCCATGTTTATGACATATTTATGACAAGTTATAATGTATTGGTTAATGTCAAGTTGTCATAACAAAGACATCTCAAACAATGTCATCTTGCATTAAAAATTACATAATTGAGTGAATGACACTAAAAGACAGTTGTCATATACGTGCATAAAATCTCCTTCATGTTCATGACACATGTCATGTCATGATTATGAAGATGTCATTTTAGTCTTATGAACACCCCTTCAAGTAAAGTGTTAACACATATTTTTTTGCTTTAATATTTATATTGTGCAGTAACTGTTTTATAAAAGCAATAAGGTACTCAAGGCTAGTGCTATATCTTGAATAAGTCACGAATGAAGCACTGACATCGCTTTACGTTGTGCCTTTTAGGACCTTTATCAATGTAAATATAACTAAAATCAGTGTAACCTGTGCTATGCTTGAACACAATAAATAAAATGTTTAGGTCCGACACAACGGGTAAAGTAAAATTTTATAGCAACACAAAACATAAAGGCAGTTTTATTCTCCACAATAAAATCCTCGCGTCGCCCTATTTTCTGAACGGCAGCCAAGGGCGGAGACTGGTCTTATCGGTCAACAGCCGATTTACTCTAAAGCTTCTCCTTTACTTCGGCCGTGGCATTTAGACAAATGAGGGGAGCTCCAAAACTAACACCAGAGGACGGCCACGCGCTGCCCACCTTCCTTCATTACCAAGAGAAAAACAAAGCAGAGGACTCTGATCAAAGAAATCTCTCTTCCTGGCCTGGACAAGGGAACGGCTCAGAATTGATTGCTGCTGTTTCTGTTTTGTTTGCCTTTGCATGCGACGCTGTTATCTCCTATTAAAAGACTGCGTGTGAAGATCTCTCTGCGGACATTAATCACACAAAAAGTCCTCCTTCAGACAGAAGAAAAGCAATCAATTACATACAAGCAACAGAAGACGAAGCCCCGCGTGGTTTCCCTTGACTCGCGTATTAACATAATTATTCCCTTAACGTTTGCGTAAAGATAAACATACACACGTTATGACAGTCTTGGATTCTTTGCAGACGTATCAAAATATTGACTTGGGGAGAGGCCATGGTATGTTTCATCTATTTTGGATGAAAAGAGGATTTTTTACAGTTCAAAATTAAGACAAATTGTATTTGGATCTTGTTAGCTTTCAAATTCGGAGCATCGCTAAAGTTAATGAGAAGAACTTTCTGTGGCTACAGCACTTAAAGAAGAAAACCACAGTTTTTCAATATTTTACTATGATCTTACCTCAACTTAGATGTACCTATCTTTATTTCATCGCGTGCACTTAATCTTTGTACAGCACGTCGTGAATGTGTTAGCATTTAGCCTAGCCCCATTCATACCTTCGAATCCAAACAGGGATGAATTTAGAAGCCTCCAAACACTTCCGTGTTTTCCCTATTTAAAGACTGTTACATGAGTGGTTACACGAGTAAGAATGGTGGCACAAAACGTGGCAATTTGTTTAAGCGGATAAAAAAATGAGAGCTATATTGTATGGCGGAAGAGCACTTAGTTTGCAGCACTTCGACGGCGCGTAAACTTAAGTGAACTTATTTCACAGCGCTGTAAAATGCTTGATTCTGATTGGCCAGTTGTGACATTCCAAAATATGTTATTCTGAGACAACAACTGCCTGAAACTAATAGCACGCGGTAACCGGGATACAGCAAATCATTTTGACCAGTAAAGTTTAATATATCACAAAATTTAATATAAATATGTATTTTATATTTTATACGGGCTTCAAGGTGCACAGTTGTGAATATGACTCCAATAAATGCAAATCTGTAAAAACGGTGACATCATGTGCATAAAAACTGAAAGCTGCTTTTCCACACCTTAGTTAACTTCAAATTCATGGACCTTTCAAGAACTTTCCAGGTCTAATACCCTCAAATTCAAGGACTAAATGTGGGGACACATTTCAAGTGAGAGCAAGGTTACAGTGTGTTACCTTTTAAGATACAATATTACAGTTCCTTTTTGAGGGAACTCACGCTGCATCACTGTGATGACACTTTGGGGACGCCTCCAGGAGTAAATGCGTCTGAATGTGTATATCAAATTCAACCAATGGTGAGGCTTAACTACAAAGACAGGATGATGCGGGAGCCAGGATGTATATCGCTATCTGAAATATTGCCAAAGACGGCGTTACAGGGACGCAGGAAGTATGGCGAGGGAGACGCAGCGTCTCGTTCCCTTCTCAGGTAACAACAGTTACATACGTAACCCGAGACGTTTTCATGTGTCAAACAAAACTATGCAAAAAAGCATTAACATTCGCATACAGAAGATATAAGCATTTAAAGCGAACAGTTTAGCATGTGTGCTTAAAAAGTCTAGAATTTTTATGTTATTATCCTAACCTACACAGAGAATACATTTTTTTTACAGAAAACTTCTTGCATAAAATTCAATTTAAGCACTTTCAATGACCTGTATCTGTATGTATATTTTCAAAAACTTCCCAGGGCCTTGAATTTCCCCCCCAGATTCACAAACTTTCAAGGATTTCAAGGACCCGTGGGAACCCTGTAAAAACGTACTTTAATTGGTAACACCTTAAAAAATTTAATTTTATAAATTAAAAATGTTCTAACTTTAAGTGAAATATTTAAGCGGAAAAAACTTTACTACACCTGAACTATTTAAACATTTTCAAATTAAATTGTTTACTTAAATTTTTTTCGCCATTTTTTGGCGTTACCAATTAAAGTAATTTTTAAAGTTAATTCAACTTTAACTTACTTTTTACAGTATATTACATGTTTATGTGTGTTTGTGCTACAATATACTAAGTTTATCAAAGTTTCTTGCCATCTTGATTGTTTGAATTTATCAATGTGTAGAAGTATGTTTCGTAGTGTTTCTTTACAAAGTAACGTCGCCAACTACTGGCCTGACATGCATACTACAACATCTTAGTCATTTGAACGTGGATCGTTTCGACAACGTAAAACTTTTCAGTTTTTAATAAAGTCTAGGTATGAAACGGTATGAAAATTATACATCATGGTTATAGTGACCAAATTCAGCACGATTATCAATATGACCATGGTTTTGTGAACAATTTCTAGAAATGTAAAAAAGTACTTATGCACACCAAATTTAAAATTGATTTTACATGTCAGTGTTCGCATAAACATTAAATAATTTAATTAATCTTGGCACATTTGGGGTCGTGAGGTAAATGTACATCTAGTTCAGATAAAACACAAGTAAATCAGATTTTCATATTAACACAGGACTCATCAGAAAGTCTGTCTGTATATGTTGTGAGAAATTGGGTGTACTTTTTGACCCAGGGTAAGCTTCACGACACCATGCGCTCACAGTAATCACGTAAAAAAGGAGCTTGTAACTCATAAGAAGCCCTGTCATCACAAACACATGGGAGCAGACGTGAAGGAATGTGTTTGTCTCACGTTATTCCTTAACTCTTTCACCGCCAGCGTTTAAAAAAAAAGTTGCCAGCCAGCGCCAGCGTTTTTCATGGTTTTCACCAAAGTTTAATGCCTTCCAGAAAATGTTGTTCTTTAAATAAATAAACATACAATACACCAAATGAAAGAACAGACCCTCTGCTTTCAAACAAAAAAAAAACGTTTCATCCTACCTTTAGTGGTTCTTTTGCAATCAGCTTTTGAATATGGGTAGGTTTTTGCAAAAACACCATATTTTGAGCAAAAAGCAAAAATAATTCCATTTTTGTGACTGACTTTTCATAGAGATCCCATTCAGAGCGATCTTTAAAACAGACACAGACATGCAGCCGCTTGCCACAGGGCAATACTTCCGGTTTTAAAAAGTTGCGGAAGGGCGCCACCTGGTGGATAATAGCGGTATTGCGGAAAGACGGAAAATCTCGTCATTGGCGGGGAAGCGTTTTCTCTTAATTGACGAGATATCTCGTCAATGGCGGGGAAAGAGTTAAATTGGTTGATGCTGAACAGGTTTTTTTGAGCCGTGACACTAGCACGGCAATTAAAAAAAATTATGCGGTAATACTAACAAATTTCGCACGGTTAGCCATTAAACTGGTAATCGTTGCATCTCCAATACAGTCGTTGTTGTATAAACCTGACCAAAGACAACACTAACACTGTGCTCTGTGTGCTACGAACAGCTATTCACTGCAGCTGTGGCATTGCAGACCTTTCTGTGTGATTGTAATGAGACAGAGGTCTGTTCACTGACCTGAGCTCTATGTTTCAGAGTAACACACAGCTGGGGACAGATAAGCAGAAACGGGGGCCTGCCTGGGTGAGCGGCCCCGGGGTCGAGTGGTCAGTAAAGTGTGGATACCACACAAACACACACATCTGCAGTGATCAGTAATAAAACCTATAGTTTATACTTCTATTCATTCCCCAAATTTTGGATACAAAATAAAAAGCTTACAACGTTTTGAAAGCTCATCAAATATAAAACAATAATTTATTATTTCTCTCATTTTACAAGACATCAAATTGCATTGCTAACTAATGATTTGTTAAATTGTATTATCTTGCTGCAGTACAACCGAAAGCTATACAAAAGGCTTTTTGTCTACGACAGACAATAACACCAACATTAACACAAACAGATTTAGATTTCATTAAATGGTTTCGCTTTTATGCATGTCTAATGTAACAGATGGACCAAACAGTAGCTGTTTGAAGTATGAATTTTAGAAAAACACCAAAAGCACCTTTTCTTTAAAATCTGTAAGATGAATACTTTTGTAAAAAAAAAAACCTGCGAAGTATACAAAAGCACCTTCTGTGATGACCATGAAGCTAAATATTTGAATACTTCAATAAGCAATATGTATGCATTAAAAAGTAAATACTGTTGAACTTTACTCATTAAAAAAAAATGCTGATGGTTGCTTATGGCACACTGTCCTCGCACTGTTTTCCAAAACCTTCAAAAGAGCCCGAATAGTTACGAATCACTTCCTGTATACAAAAAAGCTTGAAAAGAGCAAAAAGGCGAGTCGCTCCAGCCACTTTTACAAATCCGGCATCATTCATTCTTTGAGACGTCAGCTGTACCTTCCTTCTCTTGGCAAACAACAAAGTTCCTTCCAAAGCATTCGTATTTCCTATTTACAAATGTTGCCGCATTTAACGAGGCAGAATCGTCTACCCCAATCGGTAGTGTCTTATATACAGCACGTTACGTAACCGACATGCCTACACTGTGGTCACTGACAGTAGGGAGTTGTACACCTGTGTCCCTTCGGGGGACTTTGTACCATGGGTCAACAGTTCCTGGATGGTCATCCAGTTGTCGAAGATTTTTTTGTTGCGCTTCTTCATCATCTTTTTGTGACTCAAATCAATGATGTTGACTTCCTTCTTATCTTCTGTCATTCCTCCTTGCTCCTTAAGACAGTCCATTCGGCTCTGCTTCATAAATTCCCTCCGCTGGCGCTGCTCTTTGGCACGGACGGCGTGCTGCTTGCGTTCCTCCTTGCTCCAGTAGCGACCCATCTTCAGCTCGCTGGCGGCATCGTCGTCCGTGGTCATTCCGCTGCGTTCCTCCCTGATACGCAGTGCACGTTCTTTCAGGAGCTTGTCCCGGACGGGGCGCTTGGTTATGTAGCGAGTCCCGTCGCTGCGGATCTTCACTTTCCATTCCATCTTGGGTTCCAAGTCGGCAGAAGCGACAGGATCCCGGCACATGCTGACTAAACTCATCTGACTTTGTGCGTACTCAACTGACTTTTGCTGGATTAGCTGCATGTAGCTCTGGTAGTGCTGGGCGTGCGCTGGGATGTGGGCGTGCTTGTAGGGTGAATTGCGTTTGCGTTCCCTGGTTTCAGGCTGGGTGGAAACATCCAACTCTTTCGAAGGAGTTTGCCGACTACTCCTGCTGGGGCTGTGCGCCTCTTGGACCGGTGACAGTAGAGGCTTCGAAATTCTGTTGGAAGTAACGCTACTTGCTCCAGCTTCCTGATTTTCATTTCCACGCCGCAGGGAGTTGTCGGGCGAGAGCTCTAGAGTAAGCGGAGTGCTGCGGCAACTTTCGCCGGTGTTGTAGGCGCTGGAGCTGTCCTTGTCTGACTTCTCCGGGAGTTCGCTGATGTCGGCCAGCTCGTGGCGTCTCGCATCCACACTGGTGTTGTAGTTGCGGAAGCCGCTGTTGTGCAGCATCCAGGACTGTTCGCGGCACTGCTCGCGCAGCTGTTGCATACGATGCGCTCTGACTATGCTCAGGCACTCTAGCTCGATGCTACGAAGCTCCTCGTTTAAAAGCTCCAGCTCTTTGTCTACGCCTTCCTCGCCACCCTGCCCACCGGCCACACTCCCACCAGTCCACAAAAGGCTCTGCTGTGGGCTTCCGCCGCTGGCCGCGCTCTGCACCTGGCACTTAAGCTCCAGCAACTCACGAAATCGCTCGCATTCATCCGCATGAAAGTCACCCAGAAAATCAGCATCCGCGTAGTCGGCGGAGATGAAGGACTCGCTGCTGAAAGGCAAGTCGCCGCTGCCCAGCGTGTCTTGACTGTAGTTGAGTCTACGTCGACTGCCTAATGTCGTGGATGCGCTGGTCTGGTCATCTGCTAGGTTCTCCTGCTCAGAGCTTTCATCATTACGGGTGCTGTCATCCGTGCGGCCAAGTCCGCTGTCTTTCTCATGCTGGTGGGACAGAAGTGTGGCGGTGTCCGTTGTACCTCCATCCTCTTCAAGCTTCTTCTGTAATGAAAGCAAATGTGAAATTATGTTATTGCCAGATTACTGAAATTATGTTTTCAGTTTAAGGCCAATTTAAGTTAATGTCCATCATCTTTTAGACCAGGGGTGCCCAACCCTGTTCCTGGAGGGCTACTGTCCTGCAGATTTTAGCTCCATCCCCAATCAAACATAGCTGAAGCAGCTAATCAAGGTGTTCAGGGTTGCTTGAAAATTACAGATAGGTGTGTTGGAGCTGGGTTGGAACTGAAGTCTGCAGGACGGTAGCCCTCCAGGAGCAGGGTTGGGCACCCCTGTTTTAGACAAACACATTTGGAGTTATTTTAGTAAATGTCCTTGCTCTTTTAAGATTATAGTGGGAGAAAACAAGGATCAGGGAACAACTTCGTACTTTAAAGCACAAAATGTACATTCATCCTTCGCAAAAGTAATCCACATGGCTCCAAAGGGTACTAAAGGTCTTTTGCAGGTAATCAATGTGATATTGTAAGAAAAATATAAATTTTTTAAACTTTATAAACTATAATAACTAGCTTCTGGTAACAACGACGCCATCGATAAACTCTGAAGTTGTTCCCTGATCCCTGTTTTCTACCATTATTAAGCAAGGAGATTTATTAAAATGACTCCAAATGTGTTCATCTGAAAGATGATGGACATATGTATCTCGAATTGCTTGATGGTGAGTAAATCATGGGGTAATTTTGAAATTATCCCTTTAAGTCCTGGCTTTAGCGTGGTACCTGTTGAAGATCTCAGTGATGGATGTAATTGTGATTGATATTTTGGCTTTTCCTTCACGACAGGCCAAGCTATGACTGACAATGTGATGGATGATTTACTGTACCTTCTGAAGCATGCTTGCAGTAAACTGCATAGCCTGATGGTGCTGTTGCTCCAACATATCCATGTGCAGGTCATCCAGATAATCATTCCTGTCATCATCCATCCATCCCTCATCCAGCTAAAACAAAAACAATAGGACAAATACTATCACCTGTCCTTCAGTGTTGCTCAAAAGCAAAGTGTGGTATTTGTGTTGTTTAGTTTGTGTAGCTCACCTGTATCTCCGGCCGAGCCAACAGCAGACAGACATTTGGATGTTCTTCACTGGTTAAAAGAGCTACAGCCTCCTCGCGATTCTGGATCTCAATGCCATTTATCTACATTGGGGACAGATTGGAGATTTGCTCAGACAAATGCCTTGATTATGACATCATATAAGAGAAATGATATTGGTTAGTGTCCGGCTGATATAAAGCTAACCTGGATGATTCGATCGCCCTTTTGGATTCGTCCATCTTTCGCAGCAATGCTGTTCGGATCAATCTATACAATGAAAATTAATGGTTACAAAGTGTAAAGATAGCAAATTAAATGCTAATCTAATTACCAATGTAGTTTTCAAAACATAACCGATACCATAACCGATTATTCAGACTGATATCTGCTGATACCGATAGTTTGGTGGTTATATTAACTCAATTCTAAAACTAAATTCAAATTTTCTGAATGTTGTTTATTCACATAATGACCATTAATATTGAAGATTAGTGATGTTTCTTTACATTTTCAGATTAAGAGGAAATATCGTCTATGACAATCGGCTGTTTTTAAGGTATCGGACGATATCCGATAGTGAGAATTTAAAGTATTGGCCGATACATTGGTGCATCTCTACTATTTATGATACAATTTCACAACTTACCTCGCTGACATAGATTCCCGTTTCATCCTCATCATCTGTCCTGTAGCAAACGGTTAACCCCAACTTATCCTGGACATTAGTTCTGTATAAATCCACTTCCTAAATAAAAAACGACATTTTAAATTTCAAAGATAACTACAACACCATGGACATGTGAATGCATATATGTGCTGTCTTAATCTAAACCCTTACACAATTTGCCTAGATAAAACTGTCGCCATCTCTCGAGTTACGCGCCAAGTCTTGTTCATCATGTATCAGCGCTTGTAATCTACAAGACACAGGCGGAAATCACAACACTCGTGGTCTCGTATCACAGCTTCGGGGAGGAAGTGGCTGAATATTACAGTTGACCAATCAAACAGAAATGCCAGCAATTAAAGCTCCACCACATGAGCTTGTGTGAATAAACAACATCTCAATCACATCATGAACTTTATGGCCAGGTTGGGGAAGCTGTGGTGTGCGGTAAGCCGGTTAGTTTATTGCATTACGCAATTACAAATGTCTGCCAGCACAGCACTATGGTACGAAAAGACTATTGAAGATTATTTCTACTTTTTCTTCTTTTGTCTTTGAACTGCAAAGAAGAACATTAATCAGGGGGCTTGCATTCAAATTGGCCCCATTTTAATCATTGATCTCTGTCTGGTGAGACCCCAGAGACCCTTGGGGCATAATGAGAGGTCGCAGAGAGTGCTGCGTGCCGAGCATCTGCCGCTATAAGTCACCGAACTTCATCTCTTTATGGACTCACCATCATAACTCTCTGTCCGCCATTGGAATTATAACCTAATCTGTCTACTCCTAAACATACACTATCAGATCCATCACGTCAGTCAGTCTTCTAATTCGAACCCATTCAATTATCATCTCTCATCGATGTGTAAGTCAATGGCAGGGGTAAATAATGATATCACCGTCTTGCATCTGTTCGAGGGAACCAGACTACTCGATATCCATGCTGACCACTACAGTGCCTCTGTGTAAGGGTAAAGAGGGTCAATTCCTAGATTGGAGATGGTTAGTCAGGAGATACCTGGCATCACCAGGCTATGTCCCAATGCCCCTTTTAGGGCAGATGGATGGGGAAATGGCAGGGAAGCGTGTGGATTACCTCATATTCCAGTTCTTCTCTCTCTATCTCATGCTGCATGCCCTCTAGGAAATCATTGGGGTCGAAGTACTCATGACCAGCAGAGTGCCTGTAAAACATAAAACCACACCATATAAAATATATATTGTTGAAAAACTGAAGTAGAGCCACAGAGTAACCAGCATTTTAACATTTTAATGGACTAAATTTTATAATACAGCAAAGCTATGTTTTGGTGAATTGATAGTGACTGTATGTGTGCAAAAAAAATATTATTATAAGACTCAACACAATAGACTTTTAATGACAAAGATTAGATAATGAAAGAAAATAACAAGTCGTCAGGGTTTTATAAACATCCCATTATGGGTAAAGCAAAAGTCGGGAAAACAACATTGCATCACTGCAAAAAATGACATTCTTAATTAGTATTTTTGTTTTGTTTTAAGTACAAATATCTAGAAATTCTTAAATCAAGATGCATTTTCTTGATAAGCAAAATGACCTAAGAAAATAAGTGTAGTTTTTAGACCAAAAAAATATCAAATTTAAGTTAATTTGTGCATTAAAAAATCTGCCAATGGGTTAAGATTTTTTTTCTTGAATTAATTGTTTACGAAAAAGTTAAGATTTTTTTCTTTTCCATTGGCAGATTTTTTTTATTTGTTTTAAGCAAAAAACAAATAATTTAAAACTAACTTGCGTCTAGTTTTAGACCAAAAAGATCAAACTTAAGTGAATTTTTGCTTTAAAACCAAAAAAGCAAAAAAAAAAAAAAAATCTGCCAATGGGGAAAGATATTTCTTCATGAATTAAGTGTTTACGAAAAAAGTTACGATTTTTTTCTTTCCCCATTGGCAGATTTTTTTTATTTGTTTTAAGCAAAAAATTTATAAATTAAAATTAACCTGCGTCTAGTTTTAGACCAAAAAGATCAAATTTAACTGAATTTTTGCTTTAAAACAAAAAAAAAAAAATCTGCCAATGGGGAAAGATATTTTTTTCTTGAATTAAGTGTTTACAAAAAAGTTACGATTTTTTTCTTTCCCCAATGGCAGATTTTTTTTAATTTGTTTTAAGCAAAAAATAAATTAATCAAATTTAAATTGAGTCTAGTTTTTAGTTTTTAGACAAAAATATCAAATTTAAGTGAATTTTTGCTTAAAAAGCCTAAAAAATCTGCCAATGGGGTAAGAAATTTTTTCTTGAATTAAGTGTTTAAGAAATTTTCTTTCCCCATAGGTACATTTTTTGTTTGTTTTAAGTAAAACTTAACTTAAGTCTAGTTTTTAAACAAAAAATATCAAATAAAAGTGAATTTTTGCTTATAAAGCAAAAAAATCTGCCAATAGTGTAAGAATTTTTCTTGATTTTTTTTCTTGAATTAAGTGTTTAAGAAAAAAGTAAAGATTTTTTATCTTTCCCCATTGGCAGATATTTTTCCCTTAAGTCTAGTTTTTAGACAAAAAATATCAAATTTAAGTGCAATTTTTCTTAACTCTTTTCCCGCCATTGACGAGATATCTCGTCAATCAAGAGAAAACGCTTCCCCGCCAATGACGAGTTTTTCCGTCTTTCCGCAATACCGCTATTATCCACTAAGTCCGCAACTTTTTAAACCCAGAAGTATTGCCCTATGTCAAGCGGCTGCATGTCCGTGTTTGTTTTAAAGATCGCTCTGAATGGGATCTCTATGAAAAGTCTGTCACAAAAATGGAATTATCTCAGCTTTTTGCTCAAAATGTGGTGTTTTTGCAGAAACCTACCCATATTCAAAAGCTGATTACAAAAGAACTACTGAAGGTAGGATGAAACGTTTTTTTTGTTTGAAAGCAGAGGGTCTGTTCTTTCATTTGGTTTATTGTATGTTTATATATTTGAAGAAGAACATTTTCTGGAAGACATTAAACTTTTGTGAAAATCATGAAAAACGCTGGCGCTGGCTGCCAACTTTTTAAAAAAACGCTGGCGGTGAAAGAGTTAAAAAGCAAAAAAAATCACCCAATGGGGTAAGTTTTTTTTCTTGATTTTTTTCTTGAATTAAGTGTTTAAAAAAAGTGTAGGTTTTTTCTTACCTCATTGGCAGATTTCTTTTTTTTTTAATCAAAAATTCACTTAGATCTAGTTTTTAGACAAAAAATATCACATTTAAATTCTTAGGTCATTTTGCTTATCAAGAAAATATATCTTGATTTTAGAAATTTAGAGATATTAAAACTGAACACAAGACAAAAATACTAAGTATGAAAGTCATTTTTTGCAGTGCAGATGATACAAAAACTAAGTCTCCAACTAAGCAACTTGATGAAAAGCGGTTCATAATGCTTTTTAAAGATTCAATTACTAAAAACTATGGTTATATGTAGGAAAGTGGTTTATCCTATCACATTCGGCTAATGTGAAAAAAAACAGCATCTAAAATCTCTAAAGAGTACGTCTAAAGATGATTAAAAACATTAAGAAATTTCACCAGGTACCTACTAAAATCTGTAGCAATAAGACATCAACAAACCTCTTTTATAATCAGCTAAGTAAAAAAAGCTGTTAAATTCCTCTTCTGGCACTTTAAAAAGTTCCAGTCTAAAATGTGTGAGAGTCGACCCCCGAGGACACACGACGGAGATGAGAAAACTCAGATAGTGTGAAAATCCAACTTCAAATAAATGAGAGGGATGTAATTCTGTGTTGTGCCTTGGGCCAAAACCTTGCCAGTGTAACAAGTATATTAAAGTCTGGTTGCGCTGGTAGACCAACACGGCAAACTGCATAGATAAAGCCTAAAACGGTATTGTCTCCGGTGTTCTGTTTATTTGGCACAATAACATCTCTTCACTAGCCTTCAGTATCTGAAATAACAAATCGCTGACAAGCTGAGCTGTCACTCACCCCTCAGGAATCAGGTATTGCTCGAGGACATTCACAGGGGTGGAGGAGGTGGGAATCTTGCTGAGGGCCATGATATGTTGGAAGGTGATATCTGTCTGGGTGCTGATGTCCACCACTTCCCCATTTGGGCATGCAGGTTTGGGCCTGGGTGCCCTGCGTAGCACCTGTACCATGATGGGTTCTTTAGCTGTACGGAAGGCCTCCACCGCCTGGTCATGTGTCGACTTGGATAGATCCTTGCCATTGACCTGTTGAAACAAACAAACATAATGTGGACGTTAAATTTGTATTAGCTATTCAATATTAGCTCGGACATTGTCAATCAATGACCATTATATTTATGTTTCCAGTAGGCCTATTGCTTAAAAATGTTTTTATTTGTAATGGTGCTTGCTAAAGACAAATTAACTCCTTGTGAACCGGAAGTCGCAATACACTTTGTATCTACAGTAGCCCTTAATGGACAAGCTGTTCTACAAAATGCATTTCATCCGTATGTCGTCTCAGACGACGACATGTTTGTCCTACACTGCAAAAAATTATTTAAGAAAAAATGTTCTTAGTATTTTTGTCTTGTTTTCAGTAAAAACACTAAAAATTCTTAAATTAGGAAGCTTTTTCTTTATGAGCAAAACGACCCAAGAAAATAAGTCTAGTTTTTAGACCAAAAATATCAAATTTAAAGTCGCAATGAAATTGAAATGAAAAACTATCATTTGTTTTGGAATATTACGGTATTCTTTACAAATGACTTGTATATGTGCTTCATTATTTTTTTTAATTCATGTGCCCTCATAATCTTTAATCAAAAACTCATATCTCGTCCCCTACTCAAAACGACCTCTCTCTCTTTTGGTCATATGGTATGGCAGGTGGGCGGAGTCCGGGAGAAGATCGCAGCGATTAGCAATTAGCAACACGACCTAACTTCAAACGAACTAATCAGATCTCGATGGACAAATTCAAATCCAGCCCTGCCTTTATTTCACTTCAGAAGCCGTTTAACTCTGATGCACGTCACCACGGGAGAAATAAGGCAATGCCACTTCCGTTTCATGGCGACTTTAAGTGATTTTGTGCATAAAACAAGCAAAAAAAATCTGCCAATGGGGTAAGCAAACATATCTTGAACGTTTTTCTTAAACACTAAATTCAAGAAAAAAATTCAAGAATTTTTTTTGTTTTATGCACAAAATCACTTAAATTTACTTAAGGACTTTTTTTCTTGGGTTGTTTTGCTCATCAAGAAAAAGCATCTTAACTCAAGACATATATTTTTCTTGAAAATAATTTTTTGCAGTGTATGCAGCCGTACACTGCAAAAAAAATTATTTTCAAGAAAAAAATTCTTAGTATTTTTGTCTTGTTTAAATTAAGATGCTTTTTCTTGATGAGCAAAACGACCCAAGAAAATAAGTCTAGTTTTTAGACAAAAAATATCAAATTTAAGTGATTTTGTGCATAAAACAAGCAAAAAAAATCTGCCAATGGGGTAAGCAAACATATCTTGAACATTTTTCTTAAACACTAAATTCAAGAAAAAAATTCAAGAATTTTTTTCGTTTTATGCACAAAATCACTTAAATTTACTTAAGGACTTTTTTTCTTGGGTTGTTTTGCTCATCAAGAAAAAGCATCTTAATTCAAGACATATATTTTTCTTGAAAATAATTTTTTGCAGTGTATGCAGCCGTACACTGCAAAAAAAATTATTTTCAAGAAAAAAATTCTTAGTATTTTTGTCTTGTTTAAATTAAGATGCTTTTTCTTGATGAGCAAAACAACCCAAGAAAATAAGTCTAGTTTTTAGACCAAAAATATCAAATTTAAGTGATTTTGTGCATAAAACAAGCAAACAAATCTGCCAATGGGGTAAGCAAACATATCTTGAACATTTTTCTTAAACAGTAAATTCATCAAGAAAAAGCATCTTAATTTGAGAATTTTTAGATAATTTTTACTGAAAACAAGACAAAAATACTAAGAAACTTTTTTCTTAAAAATAATTTTTTGCAGTGTATTCATTGTGTTACAAAATTGAGGTTGGTTGCAATTCGCAATCTCATCGCTAAATGCTGCTAAAACCCCCACATTTCACTTTTTAACTAAAAACTACCGTAACCAGTAAAAAAAAGCATTGTGATCACAAATTCCTTAAAATTAAAAACCAAGAGCATGAAAGCATTTAAAACAACCATTCGAACGGAACAAAGCCGCTTTAATGCTTTTGGAGGTCAAAGCAACACTCGTCAAAACAAGAACTTAAATTAAAAAGCGCTCTATTGGTACTAATCAAATATCATTGAACAAACTCAACCGGGGCAAGCTTATTTAGTTAAGTAGTTTAGCGGCGAGGGCCACCGTAGAAGACACGGGTGCATGTTAACATTAGGAAATGAATATGAGCTTCAGGGCTGAAGCATTGACACAACAATTAAGAGCAGAGCTCCGGCTAATGACAGATGAGGGAAATGAGAAACAAGAGGTTCAAAGCAATCTTTAAGTGCAAAGAAATAAAGACGCGTAGTCCTCAAAACAAATACTTCAATTGAAATTGTACAGTACTTAAGATGCATTTACAAAATTACAATTGATTGCTCCTGGAAATTAGCGATGGTACCCTGAAACACTAATGCTATATAGATTTTTTTGTGATTTATCATCATCCTACATAATGTAAAGAATATTCTGTGAAAATATAACCTTCATATCATTAATATTGACTGAGTAAGGTCATGTCAAAGATTGAAAACAATGTGAAATCAAACTTTGATGTCCCTAATCTCATCCTTAGATTATGAGACTTTAAACTTGATTACAACAAAGGCCAATATTGTTCATAATTTTTTAATAGTTTTTGCTCCAAGGTATTGCAAAGAATAACTAACTAATGTCAAAAATAAAACCAATAATGGTTTGTTGGTACGTATAAATGCATAAAGGTGCTCACAATAAGTCTTTGTTTCGTGCACAGATCAAACAAAACATCCAATACAAAAATCCCTGAATGAGAAAGCTAAACCTCCTTTATTAAGATTTACAAAGCATGATAGTGAATGTTAGCGTGACTGCTAACAGGGTGTTTGACCTTGGGTGAACTCTCGCTCTTATCTCAGAGCTTACAGGGCTTTGCCTCAATACTCATCTTGGCACACAGTATTTCCCATTTGTTCATTTTTGATTCCTAGACGACAGACAGCTTTGATAGGATCAGCGCTCGAGGCGTTAACACCCACATAAGCAAACCGACTCGTGCACACACATAAGTTTAACACAAGAAGGTGATGAAATTCAGAAAATAACAAGAAATGGGGTGATGCAATGCACATCTTCTGGTAAATGCAGATTCGTCGAATTTACTGTTTTAATTAAATTTTTCAAACTTGGACCACATAGTTTAAGGGGCAATGTGGGACTTTTATAAGGATCTTTTGAAGAAAAAAAAATGCAATATAATATACATAACTATATTATCAGTGGTGTATAAAGACCTTACATATATTGTTTTTATTACCTTAAAATTAGATGTTTTTATCCACAGGTGCAGCAGGTGCCCTTACATGGAAGTGGGCATTTCGTGCCATCATGTTTCTACAGTAGCCTTAAATGGACAAACTTCCCTTGTCACTATGTTGTCTCAGACGATGATGTGTTTGAGCAAAAATATGGCGTAATTGGGTGTGTCCTTTTAAATGCAAATGAGCTGATATCTGCACCAAATGGCAGTGCAGTGGTTGGATGGTGCAGATTAAGGGGGCGATACTATCCCCTTCTGACATCATTAATTTTAGCACATCAAAATAACTTGTACAAATCCTACTAATATAGTTTACGTGTTTTATATAACTGACTGCTTGTATTAAGAATAAAGAAATGAAGAAATCATGATTAATAAAAAATTATTATCTTCATTAATTAACATTATCTTAACAATGAACAAGATTTGACTCGTCTGGACTTAATCAGGGTTCCACACCTTAGTTAACTTCAAAATCAAGGACCTTTCAAGGTCTTTCCAGGTCCAATACCCTCAAATTCGAGTACTAAATGTGGGGACACATTTTAAGTGAGAGCCAGGTCACATTGTGTTACCTTTTAAGATACATTGTTACAGTTCCCTTTTGAGGGAACTCGCGCTGCGTCACTGTGGTGACACTTTGGGGACGCATCCAGGGGTAAATGTGTCTGAATGTGTATATCAAATTCAACCAATGGAGAAGCTTAACGACAAAGACGGGGTGACGCAGGAGCCAGGAAGTATATCGCTATCTAAAATATTGCCAAAGACGGCGTTACAGGGACGCAGGAAATATGGAAAAGGGGACGCAGCGTCTCGTTCCCTTCTCAGGGAACAACAGTTACATACATAACCCGAGACGTGTTCATGTGTGAAACACAACTATGCAAAAAAGCATTTTGGTATGAATCAACATTCGCATAAAGAAGATAAGCATTTAAAGCGAACAGTTTTGCATGTGTGCTTAAAAAGTCTAGAATTTTTATGAGATTATCCTACATTACATATGGAATTATATGGATTTTTTCCAGAAAACTTCTTGCATAAAATAGATTCTAGCACTTTTAACTCTTTCCCCGCCATTGACGAGATATCTCTGCTTTTTGCTCAAAATATGGTGTTTTTGCAAAAACCTACCCATATTCAAAAGCTGATTGCAAAAGAACCACTAAAGGTAGGATGAAACGTTTTTTTGTGGTTAAGCAGAGGGTCTGTTCTTTCATTTGGTATATTGTATGTTTATTTATTTAAAGAAGAACATTTTCTGGAAGGCATTCAACTTTGGTGAAAATCATGAAAAACGCTGGCGCTGGCTAGCAACTTTTTTTTAAAACGCTGGCGGTGAAAGAGTTAATGATCTGTATCTATGCATGTATAATTTCGAAAACTTCCCAGGGCCTTGAATTTTTCCTCCAGATTCAATTCCAACTTTCAAGGAATTCAAGAACCCGTGAGAAACCACTATTTTATTCCGCCGAATGGAAAAAACATTAAGTCAGGAAGTACAATATATGCGCTTTAGGAAGACCTTATGGCAGGTCACACACCCAATTGCTATGGTACTCAAAATGACTTCAAACAAAACCACAGTAACGTTTCCACGGACAGTACGGACGTATCCCAAATCATGTCATTATCATTGTACTCCAAAGTTTACTATGGTACGTTTTCAGACATATATCTTTGTTCTAATTGTTTATTGTATTTCCAACTTGTATTTCTACATTTCTTTTTCACTCAAAACAATAACGAAACCAGTTCTATTCTCAGTAAGACCCAAGTGTGCAGGAATCCCTCTTCTTGTAGCCCGTGACCCCTAAACAAAGCCTCGACCCTGATAAAGTTCTGCTTGACTGGCCCTCCACTGGGTCTTTAAATTTTTTCAGCATGAAGGAGGGGCACCAGGGCCTCCATTCACTCATCTCACCTTTGACACGGCCTGTAACCGCCTCACTGAGGAGCCACACACCAGAACGGTGCAAACTGGGCCCCTTTACCCTCTTTTCAACAGAGACCCACTGGGACAGCCGCTTGCGTCTGACACATGCACCGCTGTATAGACCGACTCGGTGAACAGAAACAATATTGACACAGAACGAAGTATGAAAAGTCAAGTCTGATGTGTTAATAATATGTCTAATTTAAAACACTTTTATCTATATAGAAAATTCTCTGGGGGAGGGGCTGTCTCATGCACAACTCATGTTTTGGCGCAATTTGATTTCAAGAAAGAAATGTTATGCTACAGTTTATTGTTGACCAGAAATATGTTGTTTAATAGTGATAACCGCAAATGATTTGGGAGATATTCGTCTTTCCCCAATCAAGTAGATATGACTTTAGTCTTGCATGACTGAAATAACTGGCCGGAAGCGTCGCAAACATGGCCAAACATAGCATTCTGCAGTCAAATACATGTCTTGTAATAGATTACTCAACTTTTTACAATTGACTAGTGTGATTGCGCTTTATTTCCTGCTTTTTTTCAAAACAATCACATCCTAATGACGGCTTGGATCGATAAATGTACAGTGTATGTGCGTGCTTGTGGAGGAGTAGGGAGGAGGGACACTCGCGTTGGGGTGTGGTTTGCTTTGGATTATGTGAGCGCGCCCTAAGTTGCATCCATAATTTTAATTCATTTTTACTTCCAAACCAAACAACCACGAAAAAACAGCAACATTTTGGAAGAGCTTGCAGCAGGTTTTGAATGTGTATGAGCGTGTGTCTATTCATTCAAAATAAGAGAGAAAAACCTCATTACAACCCAGGTTTCTTTGGCTAACTGAAACACAGCAACATTTATACTCTGTGGCATGCCGTCTCAGCTTAGATTTAGCCACAAATGAAAGCAAACTAATGCCTGTGATGAGCATGGATGCCTGCTAAGAGATGCTGCTGTTTACTTGCTCCTAATCCTGTTTAAGCATGAGACCTTTTGTTATCCAGCGAGGATCAATAGCTAAATCACTTCCTTCATGCTTCCAGAGTTTTGGCTTTCCTCCCATAATGAGTTATCCATCACTTTCTGCACAAGGAAAATACACTTAAATACACTTTCCATTTTTTTTCTCCCGTACAGTGAAACAACCATTTTTACCATTTTGGAATCCATTCAGCCGATCTCCGGGTCTGGCAGTACCACTTTTAGCATAGCTTAGCAGGCACAATAATATTACACAGTGCCCGAAAATAGTCTCCTTGGTAACTTTCAATAGCTTTGGACTATTTTCGGCCACTGTGTAATATCATTGCGCCTGCTGCACCCATGTTACGGCAGCAAAGTCCTTGATTATTAGGCCAGAATGAGAGTAGAGTTCTTAGCCATGTCGGCCTAGAAAATCGCACCTTTCAATTTTATGTCAGTCTTAGTACACGATGTAACTATAGAAGAGTCAAGTTTTAAATAGAAAAAATTTAAATTCTTTCTTCATTTTTGAGAGTGATGCTAATGGTCTAATCAGATTCAATGGATTGTGCTAAGCTATGCTAAAAGTGGTAGCGCCAAACCAGGAGACCAGCTGAATGGATTCCAAAACGGTAAAAATCAAATGTTTAACTCTAGGGGGCTGGAAAATGAGCCTATTTTCAAAAAAAGTGGAGTGTGCCTTTAAAGGTGACATAGAATGATTGAACGGGGTATTTATCCTTGTTCTGTGATGTGACATGTAGACAAAAATTTATTTGTTTGGGTCTGTAATGCCTTAGAAGTTTCCTAAACCTCTCTCAGATAGCTCTTTTAGGGTGGGGGATTTTAAACAAGTGGTTTTGCACCTATTTGGCTCCCCCTACTGGCTTAACTTGCAATCTCATTACTGATTGGCTGACTTTGCTGCCACTCAAAAAATGTAGCCAATTATTTTAAAGTGGAGGGGCAGTGAGATGCCTGTGATGTCATAAGCATCAGTTTTTCAGATTGGGCCGTTTTCTGGCTGACATTTCTAAAAGAGGAATTTCTATGAGACTGAGATGTTTAAAATGTCTAGCACTTTTTGTATGTTCATGAATGCGGGTAGACTACCATTATTCAACAAAGACAAGGTAAAAATGGTTTTTCATTCTCTGTCCCCTTTAAAAAAATACACTTTTCTCCCACAATTTCCCTAAAATGTTTGTTCTGCATCTAAACAACAATATCTAGTATTGTTTGACTGCTGTGTATCAGGATATAACAACCAAATCTAACAGAAAAAGTAACTAAAGGCTGCGATTTCGTATGAATAAGTGCCTCCTGCACACGCGTCAAAACCGTTTATGATAAAAGAGACGCTCACGTTCACAAAATACACACAAGACACTTCCTTAACAGTAAACTCTGATTACGCATGAGAATATCTGGCAAACGCGCGTCTCTTTTATCATAAACCCTTTAGACGCGTCTGCAGCAGACACTTATTTTGACAAGACACGTGATGCACGTAGGTTGACTCGACGCGCCGAACACATATTTTGAAATTATGAACCACACACATGACGGGCTACATACATGTTGTAACAAACTTCGCTCATGCACCCTCGAAAAAAGAAGTCACCGGCCGCCACTGGTCTCTCTATACAGTACTATACACGTAGCACACCTAGTAGTTAACCACAAAGAAAACTACGTTGTCTGCAAATAAATGTGATTTAATAGCATTACACTTGCATTATCCAACTACTTCACCAAGTTCAAACTGTTATCATGTTTAATTCATGATTCAGAATGGACACCAGGGAAGCATGTTCAAGCTATTCAACCGCCAGCATGCACACATACTCCATTTATGCCATTAATCGTGTCCCATCACATCCTACAGAACAGCAAATCTCTTGAGTGGAACCCTGTTCTCGGGTGAAAATGCTAATTGCGATTTAGCCTTTTAAAATGAGGTCTATTAATGTAAATGACTCTGAATGAAGTCATCAGGAACAGATAACGGTTGGCCTTTTGTTTCACTGATCCCTTCATATATAATTATAAAACAGACAGTAAAAAGACTTGATCCCTGTCAGCAGACAAAACAAAAGGGCTCCGAGCGAAAGCAGACATAATCACGGTAAAAATGAAACCAGTTGGGACTTCTCATCTACTCTTATTTCACTTTAATTGCTGAGAATCTGATGCATCTGTGCAAACAAAGCTGTCTGTAAAAAGATGCAGGCGCACCTGTGTCTGTCTGTCCCCATACAAAATCGCATCTGTGCCTGACTTATGATCTAACAATGCTCATCTATTCATAGTCGGTCGTGAACCACAATGTAGTATGTATCATGCTGCTATAAACAAAATGCAGTAACAATATCGCTGAGCTAACTTAATTTATCATATAATATGAACAAACATTGCATTTAATCTTTTTTATTTAAAACATTTCTAAAACTCTAAACAAAGATTTAAGGGATAACACAATAAATAGACTTCCCATGCAAAGTCTGTTTCAATAGGCAGCTTGGCAGAAGGCGGCAAAAGTGCCTATATATTTTTTTCAATATGGCAAAACAACACTGTTTAAATAGACACATACTAGCTGCGTTTCCATTAAAGATTTGCGCAAAACCTAAATGACAATGTTTCTATTAACCGATGTATTGCGACTAAAAAGTAATTTTGTTCTCTTGCGATAAGTCATTCCAAAAACCATGACGTTGAGTGTGTTTGACTTCATACAGCACCATGCAAACCAAACAAAATACCGCAAGAGAAACTCCAAAGCATTCCGAGCTGTTGACTCCCGAAATGCTCTTGCGGTGTTTTGATGTCATGTGCTTGTCGGTTCTTGTGATGTCGCATGAATTCGACCACCACACCTCCTTTGTCTCGTCCTCCAATCAAACAAACCGCAGCATATTTAAAGAATGATCATGTGACTTTTACGCACACCAGGTGACCTGTAAATGCGAAAAAAGTGTTTTTGCGATATTTTCCTTGTTCGAAGTGCCTAAATAAGACCACCTAACAGTGGCGGCTCGTGACTGCTCATCCGAGCGGCACAAATTCAAAATAAGTGCTTGCGTTTTCAAAATATGTGTTTGTTGCGTCATGTAAACCATGTGCATCATGTGTTTTGTCAAAATAAGGGCCTGCGGCACATGCGTCAAAACTGTTTACGATAAAAGAGATGCTCTCGTTCACAAAATACACGCAAGACACTCCCTTAACAATAAACTCTGATTACGGATGAGATTATGCGAGTATCTGGCAAACGCGAGCGTCTCCTTTATCATAAACCCTTTAGGCGCATCTGCAGCAGGAACTTATTTTGACAAGACACGTGATGCACACAGGATCTCTCAATGCGCAGAACACATATTTTGAAATAAGGAACCACACACATGACGGGCTACATACATGTTGTGATGAACTTCGCATAGAGCGCCCTCGAAAAAAAAAAGTCACCAGCCGCCACTGCCACCTAACCCGAGCTTAAAAACTTTTTTGTGATATATGGGAATCGTTGTGAAACTGGCGTGTTTCCATTGGGCACATTTTCAATTTGCACAATTTAAACGCAGCTGCTGTAAAGCTTATCTGACAAACACAGCATTTTTAACCTACGGACAAAGTTCAATCTAATTATTACAATAAGTAAAGTATCAACATGAATAAATGCGGAAACTGCAGATTATAAAAACAAATCCAACAACCACCTTACCCTAGACTGTCGCTGTTTGTTGGCATTTCACAGATCCGTGTGAATTGTCCTATAGATGTCTGTGATTTAAAGGAATATTCCATTTTCTTAAAAGAAAAATCCAGATTATTTACTCACCACCATGTCATCCAAAATGTTGATGTCTTTCTTTGTTCAGTCGAGAAGAAATTATGTTTTTTGAGGAAAACATTGCAGGATTTTTCTCATTTTAATGGACTTTAATAGAGCCCAACATTTAATACTTAACTCAACACTTAACAGTTTTTTTTCAACGGAATTTCAAAGGACTCTAAACGGTCCCAAACGAGGCATAAGGGTCTTATCTAGCAAAACGATTGTCATTTTTGACAATAAAAATAACAAATATACACTTTTAAAGCACAACTTCTCGTCTAAATCCGGTCCAGCGCGACCTAACGTAAATGCGTAGTGATGTAGGGAGGTCACGTGTTACATATATAAAACGCACATTTGCGGACCATTGTAAACAATAAACTGACATAAACACATTAATTAGTATCAGTTGACATACAACAACTTAGGAAAGGTCCTCGTTCTCAACACTTGTAAACACTGGGGCGGAGTTTCGCGTTCGTCCTCTGTGACCTCTTGACGTCATGACGTATTGCGTCGGGTCACGCTGACGCATCACGACCGGATTTAAACGAGAAGTTGTGCTTTAAAAGTGTATATTTGTTATTTTTATTGTCAAAAATGACAATCGTTTTGCTAGATAAGACCCTTATGCCTCGTTTGGGATCATTTAGAGTCCTTTGAAACTCTCAAAAAAACTGTTAAGTGTTAAGTATTAAATGTTGGGCTCTATTAAAGTCCATTAAAATGAGAAAAATCCTGCAATGTTTTCCTCAAAAAACATAATTTCTTCTCGACTGAACAAAGAAAGACATCAACATTTTGGATGACATGGTGGTGAGTAAATTATCTGGATTTTTCTTTTAAGAAAATTGAATATTCCTTTAAGTTAATACTTCAATTATCATTTCAGTAAGCATGCAATGTAGTTCATAAAGCACAAGTCAACTCGCTACATTTGATGGGTTGTTTACATAGGTGGGTAAAATATAGGGTTGTGTATCGGCAAGAATCTGGCGTTACGGTACGCATCACAACACAGGGGTTGCGATACAATACAATGCGATACTGTACACAAGGTGATATATTGGGATATTTCTTATTTTGGGAATATAACAGGATATAATTTTAGGAAAGCTGTCATTAACAACACCACCATATGCCTAAGCAAGTACGTCCTGTCACACACTGGAAGTTTAGAGATGACTGCTATCAAAACTAAACAACTGCTATGAATCTTGAATGATTTAGAAAAATAATGTATTTTGTGTTTTTGAGAATCGACACACGTGTATTGACATTTCCTTATATACACCCCTAGTAAAATATAGACATTTTCTAGGTTAATTTAAACCAATGCTTGGGTTTGTCTATATTTTCTCATCTGTGGGTTAAAAGAACCCAGCAATTTAAAAGTGCATGTTTAACTTGTCAACATGCTAAATTACTCAAGAGGACATTTTCAAATCGGTCAATTTGTTTTGTTACCCGTTACGTCTTGATTGTCGAATCATGTCTATAAACAGCCCATGTTATGTCTTTATCGTGTCCATTACTTCCCTACAGCAAATCGATTTTATGTCTATAGCATTGTTGTCAATATCAACAGGGTTCCATCTGTGTCATGTCATATCTGGTATCATGTTTTGCCCATGCTTTGTCTATAGGACAGTCCGTAGACTGAAGGGTAGTGATTTCTACACATTGGCTGCTGGCCACCTGCTATAAACAGCTGTAAAGAAGAGAGGACCTGATTTAACTAACTAGACTGAGCTTTCCCTAAGCACAATGGAACTGTTTTGTTTCACTTCTTCTGTAGTAAATAAGGAAGAGTGATTTTCTGATCATGCAAGTTGCTAACGTAGTTTACATCAATTTCTAGTCTGACATAGCTAAACAATACAGAGGTATATAAATGCATCAATTTATACTACTACCTAATCCTAGTGCAAGTTTCACCATCGATACTGAAATTCATGGGCGTAGATTTAGGGTGGGACGCTAGGGACATGTCCCTACCAATATTCAGAGAAGACTGAATTGTCCCTAGCAATAATTTCGACCAAACAATTAATCTGTATTCATATATAACCACTAATGTCCGTCTTGTTCTTGTGTTTTCTATTTTTTACTTATTATATTTTTGTCAGAAATAATTTAAATTAGATTAGAAATCTTTTGCAATCCCGTTCTGTAAAAATAACACTCTATGTGGTACACAAACGGTTAACAGCTTTCGTTCTCTGCAATGCCCGCCTCCGTAAGTCACATCGCTAATATGATTGGCTTTGCATTTCTTTAGTCCCGCCTCTCTAACGCACATTGCTAATATGATTGGATTAGCATTCTTGAGTCCCGCCTCTCTTACGCACATCACTTTTTGATGGGCTTGTCTTTACTCGCTACGTGTGATAGGATGGTTTCACTTTGTACAATGCGCCAAAGTTCACTCAACAAGACGCGCGTGATTATTCGGGCTACAGGTAAGTGAGGAAGAAAGTATTATTATACCCACTGTAACTGTTTCATGCACAAAAAAAGTTGTGCCACATAATGATTCAAGGACAGTGTTTTCACCAATACACGACAATCCCATGTTAACCCTGAGGAGTTGCAAACTTGTGTCAACCTTTTATAAATGGGGTGGCAAGGTTATTTAGAGGGTCCCTAATCCATGAAAGAAAATAAAACATAAAGTAAAAACATGAATTCATGTCATGATTGCTGAATACTTTCATTACTGCACTGTGGTCATTACTTGCACAGATGTAGACATAATGTTGCATTTTAAACAAACTATTTCTTTCACACTGATTAACTCTCTGTTAATGAAAAGAAGATTTAATGTGAACTACAGAATCGTTAATAAACTGTGTTCAGGAAACAGCATGATATTATACCTACTTCAACACTGGGATTTTTTGGCAAAATTAAATTAAGAATTAAATATTATTTGCATATTCTTCAATGTTATAAAGTTAATATGGATTCATATATGTTACAATGTGATTTTCTTTTTTTTGACAAAGACTTAAACAGCTACTGTTTATAAGGCTCTAGGACATAACAAATTGTTTATTATAGTACATTAAATTTGGGATGGCACCGGGGGTGGCGAGTCAGATGTCACTGAGTAAAGTGCATACTGAGTTGTCTGTTGTTTATGTCAAGTAAACGGTGATAAAAAGTTTTTGCAATGCGACCATTTTATTTATGTCCCCACCAATGCCAGAATCAAACCTACGCCCTTGCTGAAATTAAACAGAAGGTCTCATACATGGTGCAAACAGGCGCCCCGACCATTACCAGCCACTTCTAGGAAGATTAGGAGCCGCAAGACTGTCAAACAAAGTCTTCCCCGGCTGATCAACACGAACCCATCAGGGACAAAGAAGTCTTAATCTCCACACGGTGCATGTCTCTCCTGCTTTAAAGCTGAGAGCATCGAGTTCAGCACAGTGAGAGACAGATCAAGTTTACTTTGGGACGTGCTTGCACTGAATCCTATCTGGCCTCTAATTATTTTAACTGAAGGGGAAAATGACCTTCTCTTGACCCGCAGGTTTAAAGGGACTAATTTGCTTTTCCTTTTTTGTTTTTAAATGGGTATCTAACATTGAAATCAGTAGGCTGAATGAAGACGTTTGATAAATGTTGCCTAGTGGGACCAAAACTGTTAAGAAAAAGAGGAAGCAGAAAATTCTTCCTTAAAGGGACACTCCACTTTTTTTTGAAAATATGCTCATTTTCCAGCTCTCAAAGAGTTAAATATTTGACTTTTACCGTTTTGGAATCCATTCTGCCGATTTCCGCGTCTGGCGCTAGCACTTTTAGCATAGCTTAGCAGAATCCATTGAATCTGATTAGACCATTAGCATCGCGCTAAAACATAACCAAATAACCAAACATGGCTGCAAGAGGCGCAATGATATTACGGAGTGCCCCGAAAGTAGTCCCCTTTGTAACTTTCAATAGCAGGGGACTATTTTCAGGCAGTGCGTAATATCAATGCGCCTCCTGCAGCCATGGTATGGCAGCAAAGTCCTTGATTATTACGCCAGAATGAGAGTATAGTTCCTAGCCATATCTGCCTAGAAAATCACAACTTTTAATTTTCTGTCGGTCTTAGTACACGATGTAACTACCGAAGAGTCAAGTTTTAAATAGGAAAAATAAAATAAACTCAGTTTTGGGTGCGATGCTAATGGTCTAATCAGATTCAATGGATTATGCTAAGCTATGCTAAAAGTGGTACCGCCAGACCCCAAGATCAGCTAAATGGATTTCCAAAACGGTAAAAAAAATCAAATATTTATCTCTAGGGTAGCTGGAAAATGAGCATATTTTCTAAAAAAGTGGTGTGTCCCTTTAAGGTTCCTAATAGCACCTTTCTGTTGCACTACACAAGTGAGGCTGCCTGCCGAAAAGTTTGAGTTTTATGGCATCACTGTGTAGAAACCTTTAAGCATCTTAAATAAAATAGCACTTATATATTTCATAAATTTCATGTATTATTTCATTTTCTTATTTCTCTACCCCTTGTTCTAAAATGTATTTTCTGGAAAGCTGCATTGCAACAAAGCAAAACTGAAAAGAGCTATAGAAATCATTTTGATTCAATTATTTAAGCCAACGAACAGGGACGGCTGTTTACAGTAGATGTTTTAGCGGGTATAAATTCTCCATGATTCCCATCACTCAAGATATGTGTATTATGTCTTGAAGCATCTGCCTATGATAACATTTCTTAGCCATGAAATCTCTCTGGTGTGTGTGTGAAGAGAAGGCATCCTTCTGGATCAGTTTGTCTCTGGGGAGCTCTAAGAGAGACATAAGAGAACCAGAGAGGGAGAGATTGAAAGAAAACAGGCGTAGTGCCAGACACCCTAATGATGAGGATCGGTGTGTATTATCTGGAGATGGTGCCAGCGTGTATGCCATCCATTTCACCGTGGTAAATGCATGTACACTCTCTCTTACACATATCCAACCAATTCAAATAAGCATAATTTCAGAAAAGCAGTTTACAAGGTCAGCGTCAATCTGTTTCCAAAATACAATCCCACATTGCCATCGGAAACGATACGACAAAGACAAACGTGTGCCTCGTGCACATGTTTTTGAGAGGTCAGCCGGACACACGGGTAAACGGGCGTCTGGGACAAGATGAGTCAACAGATCGCTTTCACACTTCAAACGAATCTTTCACTCTATTCATTAAAGCCCTGCGACTTCCTGCCGCCACTCAGACCTTAATTGTGAACGACCCCAGCACCAGCCAAAAGTGAACCATTACCCCACCAACAAACCACCCTTACATCAAATACTCCTCCAGGACGATCTGATCTCACAAAAACGCCATTATCTGTCTGTGGTATCTATACTGACGATAATTTACATATTAATCACAGTTGCCAATCAAGTTACTACTTACAAGTTTGAGAGTCGTAATTACGATGTGATATTGCTCAAAAGTAAATGAATACATAGGCCGCCGATTTATTTACTCTGGAAAAGTTTTAAAGCTACAAAATGAGAAGCAAAGGATGCGCATAATCGTTACACAATCCATTTGATTCTTTTCATGCTACCCCAGAGAATGATGGGAAATACAGCCAAAAACATCCACAAACATTACAAAAGACACAAAAATATCAAAGCTTCTCAAGTGACACATCAATGTCACCCAAAGTGTGACGAACAAGATTTGAACGTTTTCAAAAGTGAACCATTACCCCACCAATAAACCCCCCTTACATCAAATACTACTATTTTAGTTATCTCCCAGCTGGGCAGCCACAAGCAAAGATTTGAACGTTTTCAAATCTTTGCTTGTGGCTGCCCAGCTGGGAGATAACTAAAATTGAGCCAATACAAAAACCAGCATGGTCTCCTGTCAATCAAACATAACTGACAGTGACCTGACATCTATGAAGACCTAGCGTGATGGCCCCGATATGGGCCATTGTATCTTCTTTTATTCAATTTTCAGCAGGGTTTTAAAAAGACTGAAGGTTCCTTTGAAGCCCACCGTCGGCTGTTGGGTTGTTAACAAACAGAGACCCTTTGCTGTTTTGGGACACACAAACACGAGGATATATACACTCGGCCCTAAACGGGAAAAAAAGCTTTTAGTCCCGCTTTCACACAGCCTGTGCGATCAAAGAGGAGCCTTTCAGAAAAGCGCCCGTGCCGTCATCAACAGCTAATGCAGAGAAACAGCCACTACGGGAAATCGTGAAAGGGGGGACGAAGTGGGCACTCATTAGGGTCTACTGAAAGCATTCTCCATGCACAGCATACAAACAAACTATGCATCCTTACTGGGTAAAGAAGTTCTAACAATGTGGTCAGTCATACAATCTGAAGGGTTGCTTTTATTCCCAAAAAATTATTATTTTGTAATACGGACTTAATTAAAGATTATAATATCTTCAAGGTCTTTTTTTAGTTAAATAATTTTAGATGTTGTTATCTCTTGATAACTCAATCAATACCTGCAAGTAGGGATGCACCGATACCACTTTTTTGGAATACGAGTACGAGTACGAGTACTTGCATTTCACTACTTGCCGATACCGATACCGAGTACTTAATAAAAAAACATGATTTAAATTTACAGGTAACAGCTTTAGCCATATAATTTAACAAAAAAATCAAAGGACTAGTTTTCCAGTTTGATGTAAACTCTGCCTCTTTGGACAACACAAGAGCCATTAACCCCTTACACGCCGCTCAAACATAGACCGTGGTATCGATTCCAGGTATCGGGGGACTTTTAACGAGTACGAGTACTTTAGAAAATGTGGTATCGAGGCCGATACCCGATACCAGTATCGGTATCGGTGCATCCCTACCTGCAAGTATGTGTGTTCCATTGTGCAAGCATGTTTGTTGGGAAGAACGCTGTGTTGAAGCCCCCTACTGGTTTAAATCTGCAAACCACCAGTGATTTGGTTATAGACAAGTTAAAGGTGATCACACAACCCACAAAAGACAAATCAATGCTGACATAAATTTCAAAAAGTAATACGATTTACAAGAACAGAGTATAATACATGTATGCATGACAAGATGCATAAAAATATCTGGATAACTCAATTAAGTCACGTAGAAAATAAAGAATACAACCAAACGTATGCCTATTCAAGCTAAATGGGTGAAAATAAAAAGGGTTCAATACTTTTCAATATTAACCCATTCAGACCTAATTTAATCAGTGCGCCTTATTTTGATTGGTTGATCAGCATTTTTATTGGTTTAAATCACAAAACATGTGATGCCCATTCCAGTGGATGCAGGGTCTGATGGGGTTAAAATTATATTTATAATATATTTGATTCTTTAGTAGACTTAAAGGATTAGTCGATTTTCTTAAAAAAAAAAAAAAAAATCCAGATAATTTACTCACCACCATGTCATCCAAAATGTTGATGTCTTTCTTTGTTCAGTTGAGAAGAAATTATGTTTTTTGAGAAAAACATTCCTGGATTTTTCTAATTTTAATGGACTTTAATGGACCCCAACACTTAACAGTTTTAATGCAGTTTAAAATTGCAGTTTTAAAGGACTCTAAACAATCTCAAACAAGGCATAAGAGTCTTATCTAGCGAAACGATTGTCATTTTTGGCAAGAAAAATAAAAAATATGCACTTTTAAACCACAACTTCTCGTCTATCTCCGGTCCTGTCACGCAGATGAGGTATCGAACCTACGCTCAAGTGTTTTCAAGTGTGGAGAAAGAGGACCGTTCTGACATTGTTGTATGTCGAATGATACTAATTAATGTCTTTGTGTCAGTTTATTGTTTAAAATGGTCCCCAAATGTGCGTTTCATATATGTAACATGTGACCTTTCCACGTCATTACGCAATTACGTGAAGTCGCGCTGACGCATCACACAGCCGGAGGAAGACGAGAAGTTGTGGTTTAAAAGTGCATATTTTTTATCGTTTCACTAGATAAGACCCTTATGCCTTGTTTGAGATCGTTAAGAGTCCTTTGAAACTGCAATTTTAAACTGCATTAAAACTGTTAAGTGTTGGGGTCCATTAAAGTCCATTAAAATGAGAAAAATCACGGAATGTTTTATTGAAAAAAAAAACATAATTTCTTCTCGACTGAGCAAAGAAAGTCATCAACATTTTGGATGACATGGTGGTGAGTAAATTATCTGGATTTTTTTAAGAAAATGGACTAATCCTTTAACAAAATACAAACCAGCAATGAAACCTTAAACCTTCACTGTCTTCCTTATTATCAATTAAATTCGTGATCCTGTATCACAAAACCAATTTCAAGTAGCACGGGTATATTTGTAGCAAATGACAAAAATACATTGAATGAGTCACAATGATTGATTTTTCTTTTATGCCAAAAATCTTTAGGATATCAAGTATAGATCATGGTCAATTAAGATTTTTGTAAATTTCCTACCATTAATATCTCAAAACTTAATTTTGTAAGTTGCTAAGGACTTCATTTGGACAACTTCATTTTGCCCCCTCAGATTCCAGATTTTCAGCCAATCCTAACAATACATCAACGGAAAGCTTATTTATTCCGCTTTCAGATATAAATCCCAAGATTCAAAACAATTACCCTTATGACTGGTTTTGTGGTCACATTTCTAATTAAAAACATATAGGAAAAAGTGTTTCAGTGATGCCAAGATGTCACTAGGGTGGTACACTTCAAAAAAGTCATAATGTGTACCATTTAGCTACAGATATGTATATATTTGATACCAATATGAGGTACTAATATGAACTCTTTAGGTGCAAATGTGAACTTTTTGAGTACTGCCCCAATGACAGCTAGGGACCATTTTTCTGACAGCGTAGCTTGTCGGCTATAAACTTCTAAAGATGCAAAGATCAGACTGTAAATATAACTTCTGAAACCTGCGTAAAACAACTCACAGAGACACATTATCCCCAATGACATGATGTCTTATACATTTAAAACACACACTTAATCTAAGGCATTTCACAACTCTGGACAAATGCAATCATTACAAAGCAACATCAGGTCCACCTCAACACCATTCATCTCCAAATACAACATTATATTAGAAAATACATCCGACCAGAGAGATGAATGCATCAAAACAAAATGCATCATAAATGCTGGATATAAGAGCCATCTTAGAAACTTCAAAAAGTGCATAAGGTCGTACAAAGAATCACACATTATCTATTTACGTTCCTCTTTAACCAATTATAAAGACCAATCCACAATTTACTCCAAGCAACAAAGACAGCGGTTACCTGGCACACTTCATACAGTAGTTTGTACTGCTCCGGAGGTTTCTGTAGAGTACAAACTCTGCATCCCATGATGGACAGATCACAACATCTAGTCTTACTCCAGATGGAGAGCAGAAACTCAGCAAGCTCTCTCTTTCTCTCTCACATGTGCACTCTCCTTTTTCTTCGTCTGGCTTTTCCCTCTTTATTATGTCAGATTCACGCGGCATGCAGCGGCAAGTGTGAGCGTCCGCCTGGAGGTCTTTCTCAGTCCAACAGCATTCATCTATCTGAATCTCCCCGTCTGCCTCAGCTGCTCACACTGGGAACATGCTGCTGATTATGCACACCCCATCATGCATATTAAGCATGGCTACATTAAATATTCATAAGGGGGCTGTCCTATAGCACCACAGAGAGTAAATGGCTCGGATGCATTTACAGCTTGTTAAGATATGTAAAAACAAAGACATTATGCAAACAATAAACGACAGTCTTTGTGTTAAAATAATTATGCAAATCATATTAAAAAAAGACAGGACTCATTCAACAAATGAACCAAAGGGCTTTTTTCTTTGTTTATGTAAATAATTTATAATTTAATTATTAAAAAAAATATATTTTTACAGAAGCAAGGATGAAAAACTTTCCACGTCCATAGCACTACACCAAGTGGTCAAAATACAGTATATTTACATAATAAATATTTACATTCTTATCTCTTTTTTAAGCTCACTATTGATGCAAAATGACATGGCGCTCTTGGTCTCCTTCTCATTCACGAGTCAGCCTTTATTGCACCATAGCTGACAAAAGGACAGCCAGGCCTGGCATCAAATATGCACATTACAGTGGTGCCACTCAGCCAACCAAACATAAGTGCCAATTAGACAAACACTGACCAGTGTTCGAGCCAGCATGAGAATTATGATATCATTTCACACGCTGATACTACGCATACAAAGCATCCCAATTTGTGTGATATGACATTAACTAATGGAAATGTTTCTTGGCCCGCTAGTGTCAACACTAAACAAAGTAATGATATTTGAGTTGCATGACAAAAGACTGGCGATCTTTCAAATAATATAAAGCCATAAATCGACAATACGTCTATCTAAGTAAGTAGTCTGGTTGCAGACGAAAAGCAATGTTACAAACAAAACAGAAAACAAAACAAAACCCCTTAACTCAACTGGTATAGAATTGCATTAGCAATGCAGAGTCATGGGTTTGATTCCAAGGGAATGCAATTAACTTTGGACAAAATCATCTTCCAAATGCATGAATGCAAGTGCAAAATAAAAAGTGGGTACTTTATCTATTCGTGAAATCACAATAAAAACTGTAATTCATGGCGTTATGCCTTGCAACCCATGCCACTGATGGCTTTTGTCCAAGTATTTAACCTTACATGGCAAAAAATATTGTTGGTTGAATATATTGTTAGGATTGTTCAGTCCAGAATACACTTTAAAACACTAGTAGGAGAAAATAACATGACATTCCTTTAAATGTCCATCCACATTCCATGTCTTTCTGTTTCAACAAACCCATGTTTTGCGGTCCTGAGATATCAGAAAAGCTAGAATGGCTTCCTTTGTGACATATCAGATGAGAAAATATTATTTCAGACACTGGTTTAAGCCACCTCTGCCCAACATGAGCCACTGGGAATGTCTCGCCAGGGTGAAACACAGGAAATCAGTTGGCATGGGCCATCTTTCTCTACCTGCCTCTGGCTAGCATGAGAACTGGAGCGTATTTGCAAACACGTTTATGTTCAATCTGGTGGCAGAGGTGGGATTTCCTCACAGCAGATGTTTCCAGAAGATACCTATCGGATCCCAGATTCCTGACGTTTTCCCAGCCCCGCAGGGTGAGGCTCCCAAAGGGTCTAATATAGACTGCATTGTCGGTCTAAGCAGAATCTACTACATCATCTGATTTCTGAATGCTTAAAGGTCCTGAATTGCTAAGATCAAATAAGCTCTTGAAAAACAAAGGCACTGTGTGGAGCAGAAGATGAGGGTCTGCTTTATTAAGGCACAGTGCATAATTTTGATGTCTTTCTTTTATCATCTTGATGTTTCCAAATTTAATCCCAAGAGGAATTGTTTAGAGCTGATAGGACTTTATTTGTGTGCATGTATGGAATAGCCTATAACCTGCCTAAGCCTGAGATGATCGTAGAGATTTCAGACCTTCGACTTATCTCACCTAAAGCAAGCGGATTACTATACAGGCACGATCAACAAAATCTCATGCATTTAAAGGGATAGTTCACCTAAAAATCATTTACTCACACTCATGTTGTTACAAAAATGTATACATTTCTTTGTTCTGATGAATACAAAGGAAGATATTTTGAGGACTGTTTGTAACCAAACCATTTACAATATTATTTATTCCTACTATGGAAGGAAACCGCTTCTGATCGGTTTGGTTACAAACATTTCTTAAAGAGCACCTATTGTCAGATTCACGTTTTTACATTTTCTTTGGTGTGTAAGTGTGTATTAGTACATGTTAACGATATGCAAAAGGTAGATAGCCCAAAGTAAACAATGACGCGAGTTATCGTCCCCAACGTAAATCTCTTTTTTTGGACTAAAACAAACACAGGGACTGTAGGCAACAGTTTACTTCCTGGGATTGGTTATGTAGTAAAGACCGACATTATCATAATTCCTCCCGCTTTGACCCATAGCCTGTAAGTTAACTCCTGTTAGCATTGCATTGTGAGAGAATCTTTCAAACATGGTAAGGAGCGGCACTTTTCCAGCTGACGTCAGAGGTATTCAGGACAATCACGAAGTACAGATTAGCTGGGCAATCAGTGACACAGTTTTTTAAATCCGTGCGTTTCAGGAAGAGAGTGAAATCTGGAGCTACAAAAACGTACGGTATGTGGAAAATAATTTTTTTTAACATAAAAACGTGAACACACCAAGTACGCAAAATAACGTTGTTTTTTTAAGCAATGAAATATGTGCTCTTTAACATATCTTCCTTTGTCTTGTCTTTTGTGACCTAAATCTTATGCATGTTGCCTACTTTGTAAAATTAATCACAATTTAGTTCATTATCTACAAATGATGTGTTGTAACTTAAGGTTTTTGTACCTTATCTCCTTCCCTGGAGAATTTATTTAGTCCTCGCATGAGGCGTACGGGCTTTAAGATTTGTAAATACTGGAGAAACCACAAAAATGGATAAAAATTGGTCATTAGTGGTAGAGGGACTTCTGTATCCTAATCCCAACAAAAGAAGAAGCCCGAGACTCAGATAATGATGTTTGGTGGGGTGTCACTGCGGCCACATGGGAGGTGGAGGAAGGGCCGGTAAGGAGGTGACTTGACAGAAGGGGCTACATCATCCCCACTTTAATTAAGATGAGACGGTGAGAAAGCAATGTCCGCCTGGTCTAAGCTCTGATGCAAACATTCATATTCATCGCCCGTTCCTCCAGATGTCCCAGTGTGGCCCCACTGGACCCAGTTTAACAGTTGTCTGTGTTGTGCTGCCACAACGGGGGGCTGAAGAGATCTCGGTTGCACGCAGTCTTTGTTCACAACCATACTCTTTGATTTTAGATCTAAAAGGATGCATAAAGGCTAGGTAAGGGCAATATAAGCAATTCATTTTACCTATAATTTTTTGTTTTATTAAAGGGATAGTTCACCCAAAAATGAAAATAATGTCATTAAATACTCACCCTCATGTCGTTCCAAACTCGTAAGACCTCCGTTCATCTTTGGAAACACAGTTTATGATGTTTTATATTAAGTCCGAGAGCTCTCTGACCCTCTATTGAAAATCTATGTACGGTATACTGTCCATGTCTAGAAAGGTAATAAAAACATCATCAAAGTAGTCCATGTGACATCAGTGGGTCAGTTAGAATTTGTTGAGGCATTGAAAAAACATTTTGATCCAAAAATAAAAAAATTCAGACTTTATTCATCATTGTCTTCTCTTCCGTGTCTGTTGTGAACCGCGTGCACAGGACTGCAGTGATGCTGCTGACGTACGACGCTGACGTGTTATCTGGTGCGCCCCATCAGTTTTTGTGAACGAGCTTTGTTTACAGTCTGAGCAAATGCATGCTGTAAGTTTGAAAACAAAAATTTTTTTCGCAAAGATGTCTGAGGATAACACTTTAGTCTCGCGCATGTGCTTCACAACAGACCATGCTGAATAAAGTCGTAATTTTTTGTTCTTTTTGGACCAAAATGTATTTTCAATGCTTCAACAAATTCTAACTGACCCACTGATGTCACATGGACTACATTGATGATGTTTTTATTACCTTTCTTGACATGGACAGTATAGCGTACATAGATTTTCAATGGAGGGTCAGAAAGCTCTCGGACTTAATCTAAAACATCTTAAACTGTGTTTCCGAAGATGAACGGAGGTCTTACGAGTTTGGAGCGACATAAGGGTCAGTGACTAATGACACTTAATTCATTCTTGGGTGAACTACTATCCCTTTAAACTAAATATTCACTTCCTATTAAAGCAACAATAGAGCACCGGGCCGCCAATAGTACATTACAAAATACTATATACCACCTGCACTTAAAACCCCGGGATCAAAGTTCTGTTAAGGTTTAGTTGGGAGTTAATAGAGTCGTGCCCCGACATTTCTGACACACCACTGGACTAAATGTCACGCTATCAGTCTGCCCATCCGACAGCTTAAGGAATAGCAAGAGAGAGATTTGGAGGTGCTCAGCAGACTTTTATAGAGCAGGAGAGTTTAAAGACCAGGAGACCCTTGATCCAAGAGAGAGAGAGAAAGAAAGAGAGAGATAGTGGTTAAATTGGTAGGGCTATTTCAGCCTTATCTCACGAGAATTCGTAGGTATTTTATGAGTTGGCTAATTTGTATTATTTCGTATGAAGTTAATCATATAAAAATGAACAATTATCATAAAAAAACCCTAGTAAAATCCCACTACTAACCTTGCCCCTAACCCCAACGTCATAGGGGCAATGCAAGTCTTACAAAAATGTACGAATGTGGTTGTACGAATTAATATGAATTAGCCACCTCGTAAAATACGTACAAATTGTCATGTGATAGCCTTGACTATTTGGAAGTTTTGGGGATCAAGAATGAAAGAAGAGCTGACAGTAAACCTCACAATGTTATGACATTTGTGTGCAACATCCCAGCAATAATATCATGTACAAATTTCCTAGCGAGGCTTGATGGGATGTCATCAAAACATTTTTGTAGTATGGTTGTGTATTACGGACTGGAATTCATTCAGTATGCCTAACTCGGGAAACATGAGCACCGTGCAAATCTATTTGGCGAGTTTAATGCAAAATGACAGTTTTTGTAAACAATTGTTATATGAATTATTAACAAAGAAATTCGTTCTGCTCAGGTTTCACGAGTGAGGTCCAACGGTGCTGTATACTGAAACGCTGGAAATACATCTTTCCAAATCATTTCCAGAAGACAAAACACTTGGGAAAGGATTACAAAAACACAACAAAGTCATGAAGACAGTATGACATATTTAATAATCTAGTTTTAAGCCACGTTTTCATTCACATTAAATTAAATATGGCAGTATTCTTACTGAGGTCCACTGCGGGCCACATTCTTGAAGGGAAAACAAAATTGGGTTAAAGGGGACCTGATGTACTGTAGGTGGATCGAGGATTCTGGTTTGGGCCAATGAAAAAACTCCAAATCTATCCAGCGAAAGAGAGCAAATCCGATCTGTCACGATATCTCACAACAGCAAACCTGAGAGCATTAAACGCAGCCAATATTTCGAAAGGATTCTAGAGGGACAAAGCCACAGAAGTCCTAAAAAGGGTTGGAGGACTCGCAGAAAATGAACAACTGATAGTGAAAAGCTGTCAGGCTCCAGGTTGAGCGGATAAAAATGGATTTAGATGTAAATAAATTGGTATGGGTGATGACAGAGGTGGGGCTTAACCCAGGTGAGTTCATTCTCTATCTATGACTGGCACATCTAATATGTCTTAAGCCCTGGCTGGACTCCAGCTAGCAGTCATCTGCCTTCTCCGTACGAAGTGGAATTAACGACCATAATGAGGGCATTAAAATCAATGCCTAACCTTTGCCACAATAAAACCTCTCACTGCAAACCTAAGCCTAATAAAATAATATTTACGGTTCATTATCTAAATGCCATGACATTCCTTTATTGAGCCAAGTCCTGATGCTTGTCACCACCGCTATTAGACTGGATATTAAAAGATTTCATATTCAGTCTGTGCCTCTTGATATGGTGGGAAAGAGGTTTTGCATTTTTACAAAAGCGCAGCTGTTTCTGGATCAGTTTTTGCTGTCTTTTTTTAGTGTCACTGTAATTAAAGGAAAACACCACTGTTTTACAATATTTTATAATGTTTTTACCTCAACTTTGATGAATGAATACATACTTATCTTTTATCAATGCGTGCACTTAATCTTTGTACAGCGCATTGTGAATGTGTTAGCATTTAGCCTATCCCCATTTATTTCTTAGGATCCAAACAGGGATGAATTTAGAAGCCACCAAACACTTCCATGTTTTCCCTATTTAAAGACTGTTACATGAGTAGTTACACGAGTAAGTATGGTGGCACAAAATAAAATGTGGCGATTTTTTAAGCAGATAAAAATGATAACTATATTGTATGGTGGAAGAGTTAGCAGCACTTCGACCTTGGCGCGCAGTAACATCATCACTCCTGACTACTCCCACTCTCGCTCAAACTTCCGTCAATATTACTGCGCCCGAGGTCGAAGCTCTGCAAACTAAGTGCTCTTCCGCCATACAATATAGTTCTCATTTTTTATGCGCTTAAAAAAATAACGTTTTATTTTGTGCCACCATACTTACTCGTGTAACTACTCATGTAACTCATGTCTTTAAACAGTGAAAACATGAAAGTATTTGGTGGCGTCTAAATTCATCCCTGTTTGGATCCTGAAGGGCTCGTTATAGTCGTGCTTAGGTCCGCGACGGCCTAGGTTCCGCGTCGGTTTTCATTTATACTTTTGCATCGTCCTCCGCGACGACGTGCAAACACACCCGCAAACCGCTGGTAGGCAGTATCCACGTGTGTAACCACAGTGGCGGCGCGACCGTCAGAGAAGAAGAAGCTTGGCAAGTTAACCCACAAACGAAGAAGAAATAGTAACTTTTTGTGTATAATTTGAGAAGACCAGCAATGATGGAAGTAAATAAACAGCGACTTTTGTTGCAGTTTGGGTTAAATCACTCCTCAACTTGGCTCATCTTTGTTTTCACCGTCACAAACGGAAATACCTATGACGCAGTTTTTTTACCTGACGGGAGGGGTTCTGGTGGACCAATCACAGCGCTTGTTTAATTTTTTGTGAGGTGCGCGTCAGGCTACGCAGAGCTACGCACAGGCTATGGATAGCCGTAGCTACGGCGTAGAACGTACGCACGACTATAAATCGCCCTTAAGGAATGAATGGGGCTAGGCTAAATGCTAACACATTCACGACGCGCTGTACAAAGATTAAGTGCACGCATTGAAAAAAGATAGGTATGTATTCATTCGTCTAAGTTGATGTAAGAACATAGTAAAATATTGAAAAACGGTGGTGTTTTCCTTTAAGGCCAAAGTAGAGTCCATTTGGTTCGTGAATTAAGAATGAAGTATTTTCCACTGCTTACAGTAGTTAGTACCAGGCACTTTTCTTAGTACCACCTCGGTTGAGGTTTTCAAGTGAGTCGTACCGATACTAAAACGTGACATGTAAACACTGCAGATCACCGATTGGTCAGAAAGAATCGTCACTACCAACATCACTGCTAAATCCAAGACTAGCATACTGTTACTAACTTGCTGTTGAGCGATGTCTGCACATTGTTGTACGAGTTCGCAAACTCCCCTTTAAGTTATGAAAAACATCCACATGTCGTAAATCAAGAACACACATCAATATGCTGCATTGCTCCTGTGTTGTTCATTTGTTTGTTTCGAGTTTACGATTACGTCATGGTATTAAAGGCGGCGCAACTTTAACAATAGTTTATAATCCCACCCACTTTAAAGTGCTACTAAACTGCAGTGGAAATGCAAACCGAGCCAACCAAGCCATGCCTAGTCGTACCACAAAAGCGTTATTACAATGCATTGCAAGTACAGTAAATTTTTATCAGAATGTGCATTCTCTGTGTTCGAACACATGACCTTTCGCACTGCGAACGCAATGCGTATGATGTATAAGCTCACGGTGCACATTTCCATTTCTGAACCTCCTTTCTCCACACACATTCGCACCAGACAATACAAACCTTGTTAGCAAGTCGATTCAAATCGGATAACAAGTCGAAATGTAATCAGATAACAATCAAAGTGCAATTTATCAAATCTCCACCTCCAGTCTGAGACTACATATCAAAGCCCAAACGTCTGGAGATTCAGGCCTTGGTCTCTAATCACGTTAACATGCATGAAAAATTCATTTGTAACAATTGCCATTACTTAACATCTCAATTTTACTTCCAGTCTTCAGTTTAGCCAATCTTTTATTGACTTTTTATCAGCATGCATAGAAAAATTTCTGTCTGATTTATGTAACGTCAAAGAATGCATTGATATTAAACGCTTCCTATTAATATACTTTATTAAAAAAAAAATTACCAAGTCTCTGCTTTAAAGATGGTTTTCAAAAGCCTGGACAGCGAATGCAAATGCTAATCAATGCTGTCGTTTGGGAGCTTTTGAGTGTATTTGTTTTCTTTAAGAGAGAAGAACCAGCCACAAAGAAGCAGTTTCCCCATTAGTGAACGCCGCAGTGTTCCCTTACTCCAGGTTATTAGTGTGCCTATAATTCCCTAAGAGCCGTTTTCCCCACACATCCACAGCGAGCTGGCTGTTTGTCTGAAGATAATTTCACCCTAGTCTTCATACAACTTCTCTTTCTGGGCTGAGAAGGGAAATGCATGTCTAGGGCTTTTAAAAAGACCTTGGGTCCTATAATTTTCATCCAATTCAAACTTAATTTGCGGTGAAGTACTCGGCAAATGCTGTCATTATGGAATACAATACTACGGCTCAGCAAGAGGGACATTATAATCCATTAAGCAGAAAAAGGGAGGACTTTCTTAACCATTTTTTGCTGCCCGACAAAGAAAAAGCAAGTGAGCGAGAAAAGGAGAGAGAATGTTTTGCAAACACAAAAAATAAAGCGTCTCGGCCAACGGATACCTGCCGCACAGCTGCTAACACATTTACAAATAGTTGCCCAAGGGCAACGTCTGTTTGCAAACTACCAGACTGATAACGACTGATGTGCATCTCTGTGTGCGGGGTATTATACAGTTTTTTTTAAGTATAGAGGAATCACAGGGGACAGTTAATGTCAGAGATAGCCTAAATGTGGGTATGTGTTTAACCGCCAGGCAAACTTCTTATACACAAATAAAGTATTTATAAGACAAAATAAAAAGTAGACCCAGCAAGTTCTTTGTACTGTATTTGCTCTATATATTTTATTATCTTGATCATCAGAAATAAAGGTACGAATGCTGTCACGGGGGTGGTACAGTACCATTTCTAAAAGTACACCTTTGCACCTAACGCCGGTTTCACACCGCACATGTGAGAAGCGCGTAGGCGTAGCGTAAGCGGTGCGTGAGGAGAGCATTGGCCGTTGTGTTTTCACACCAGCTGTGTTACACTCTCAAGTTCACATTACTTTATTTTACATACACTATTTGAACAAAACCTCTTCAATACGCGTTTTGACTGTCAGTGTTATTTTTATAACTGTGATTCGTTGATTCCACATTGTTTTCATGCTTTTCTGGTCCGTGTGTAAGACAGATATAGATATATTTACACAATACACAATATATAGAAATAAAAGCTCATGCTACATTATTAAATCTGTAGTTTACGATAAAAGAAAAGGGTTCACTTAGTGATTGACAGCATGATGCAGTCCCTTCCAACAGTATGTGCATAAGATTGAGATGTATAGATTTATCTGATTCTCTGAAGGTTATTGAGATAGATGAGCATTCATTTATTGCTGCGCAGAGAGTAAATGACAGCGCAGTCTTCTGGCAACAGTGTGTTTATCATATTCATGATTTTGTGGTAAAATGACATTTTTTCGCGTTAATCCACAAGCATTTAAACCTTAAACAAAAGTGCACATTAAAGGAGCTGTCCGCAGTGTTTCTACTTAAACTAATCCCTTTTCAATTGCCTTTGTGTGAAGGGGTTGTAATCTCACATTAAAATGATCCACTTTGCGGGTTTTGCTATTACCTCTGAAATTTTTTTTTTTTTTATGTGTAAGTACCGGGCCAGATTTGGCGCAAAATCCAGTGACGTCACCTGCATGCGCGCTCCCGAGCCTCTCGCCTCGTCTACTGACTTTGCGCTCAACAGCGACGACACTGATAACAGACTGAAACGACCTGCTCCCAGCACAACACAGACTCCACATATTGTGAAGAAAAAAAGTTATCTGCTGAAGCTCGTAAGGCCAAACGTGAATCGGATCAACTTCGGACAAAAACACGGATTAACATTGGCAGGGCATTTGAATTATGGAGAAACCTCCGCTTTGTTTTGGTTATAAAAATGGATCCGGAGTTGGCTTTCATCCTTTTGGACAGGTAAGCTAACATTACTACAAAGCATGTCAAATATATTTCGATTATGTGCTTTAGTTTTTCAGATGTTATTTCGGTTTGCTAGCCTTTGCTTTAGCGTGTTTGCCCAGCCGTTGTCGATCGATGATGTAAAACTGCGGACGCGTTTTTAAAAGTCTTTAAACTCGTACAGTCTGACATTCATGGAAACTGAGATTATACAGTGTGATATGGACTTAACTACGATATTGATCGCACAGTGTGGCAAGCAACAACCCTAACGGACTATTTAAAATAGCACAGTATATACCGGGCTTTACTGTTATACTGAAATTGTTCAGTGTAGTTCACTAATCGTTTCGTCATCTTAACGTAAGTTTACCTACGTAACACCACATTACATAGGCTAAATGCAGTCAATTAAGCATTGCAGTGGGAGTTTACCTGAGTTTCCAGCATGTTGTGTGATGCTTTCTCCGGTGTGTTACATCTCAGTCTGGCCGTCGCTCATGAGTTCGAGCACGCGCTTGTAAACGTATTGGTTGCAATCTAAAACATCACCGCTAGAGGCCGCTGTAAATTACATACAGCACCTTTAACTTTAACTATTTTGCCGCCATTGACGAGTTAACTTGACATTTAAGAGAAAATGCAACGAGAGCACATGCTGCTCACGCATGCGGTGTGCATGCTCTAACTTGTTAATGTCATCATTTTAAAATTATTATTATTATTAATTAATTAATTAAAATGCAAACAAAAAAAGTTACATTTAATTTTTTAATTCTATATAATATTTGTGACCACAAATTAGCACATGTATATTAATACAATAATACACTGAATGGGTTAAAATTATATATTTTTTATGGCAATATGGTAACTTTAAAGGCAATTATAATAATAATAATAATAATATTTAGATTTTTTGCACCCTTAGATTCCAGATTTTCGAATAGTTGTATCTCGGTAGGGCTGCAACTAAGGATTATTTTCATTATTGATTAATCGGACGATTATTTTTGCGATTAATCGACTAATCGTAATAAAATATAAACATTTACTTAATTGAGATTTTTTCACTAAATTGGGGTATTCACGTGTAGAAGTGTACTTTTAAAAGTGCGAAAGCCACACACTACTACAGAGTTTTACTAACATAATATTTTTGATTTAGATATTTTAAGCCTTAAATAAAAAAGTCTGTGCAGCTTTTAAATAGTAAAACATCTTGAAATGTCAAAATATCAATTAACGAAATGAATTGAGCGTTTTTGCTTCCGTACTTTTAACCAAGCTGGTCAGAAGATTGCCTGAATAAACGTTCAACTCGCGTTGTATGAAGTAAAAATGAGCTTGCGATGTATGAAGAAACAGCACCTGACTTTAAGTGCACAGCTTGCATTGTATGAATAAAACGACACCCGACGCGTGTGCTTGTTTTGCTGACGGTGGTGTGGGAGCATGTGACGTCACAGACCAACTAATCGATAATAAAGTTCGTTGACAACGAATGTCATAATCGATTTTTATCGATTAGTTGTTGCAGTTCTATATCTTGGACAAATATTGTTGAATCCTAACAAGATGATGATAAATCTCAACCCTTATAACTGGTTTCTGGTCCAGTTTTTTGTCTGCAGTTTAAATGATCATTTTAATTTATAGCCAATAAATCCTAAAAGTGTATTGAGAGAGAGAGAGAGAGAGAGAGAGAGAAATTTGATGAATACATGGCAAACCGCTCTCAGTTTTCACCCATAAAGCCTCAAAGACAGTTTAAGACAGGTTTACGACTGAAACTCCTACACATAGCTTCTCACATAGCCCCGTCTTCCTGCAATATTAATCACAACGTCTCCGTCAGACTCTAATGGAGTCATGTTCAGCGGAGCAAATCCTCGCTCTGCTCGCTGCTTTTTCTGTCACATGTTTTCAATTACTATTGCCAGAACACACAAAGAGAAGCAGTGCCATAATTCAATAAGAACACAAAGAGAAGAGGAAAAAAGGAGCCCCGGTGATTGTCACCGCAATGGGTGAGTGACAGTGGCCGTTCTGCATCTTTCTTCCGGACCCCATAACAATGAATCCTAGCTTTGTATCCGCCATTCAAACGTTGACACCGGGACCCCTCGGGGCCCTCAGGGGTTGCGTTATACGTAAGGGTGTGTCTTCAAAAGAGCAACCATACGAAAAATAAAGACACTTTGCAGCTGGTCTGTGGCTCTCACGTGGGCAAATCTCTGGAGTGGAGCAGTGCGTATTACCAAAATAAGATAATGGGTTCTTGAAAATTTTATGAGGCAAATTAAATAACTGGTGTATATTATAAATAACATGAATTTCTACATGCCTCAATGGTGTTTAAGATGTAGGGGTGAGCGGGGCACAAACTAACGCAGGGTTCATTGTAACGCAGCTACTTTACATATTTCTACAGGGCCGAGCAATCTGTGCTTTTGGTCATTTTCTCTTACTGTCAGAAGATGAACTCCTGTGAATTTGTGAAAAGTTTGGATGTGTTTTGGTGAAGATATTGAGTGTTTTAGAGGCATAAAAGTAAATTTCTTCGTCTTAAGCTTTTTCGGTTTCTGAGCTGGGTGTGTAAATCACCAAATCCAAACTTATATTAATTTAATCACTGTCTTGTTACCTAAAACATATTGCCATTTTGAAACATGTCAGCAAAAAATTTAATCTGATGCTTCACAAAAACTAAAAATGCACAAAAGCCAATGTTTTACTAATCTTTAACATGCCCAAGACTGTGAAAAAGATAAAAGAATCCAGTCCAAAACCGGTCATTTTGTGTGTTTTTGTCCCCAAATCAGTGACACCACTTATGAACTTGGCAATTAAAGAGTTAAAATCATGGAATTTTTGTAAACATTTGATAGTTTTGATCAGTACTGAGGTTGATTAACAGATTTATGCAAAACAAACAATTTGAGAAAAATATATATTTTTGATACATTTTTACAGCAGTTTAATTTAGTCACCGTTTTTGTCCCTAACAACATGAAAGTATAGTAAATTTGTCCACGGTATGTTGTTGAGTTTAAAAAAAAAATCAAAGCATTTTCTAAAAATGTGTGTACATTTAAGATTTGTCACCAAAAATCATTCCATTTGCTGAAAGACAGATAAAGGCATCATCAAAAATTGCCAAAATGTCCCCAACAACACATAAGGGTCAAAAGCCCACCAGAACCAGCTTCAGGTGGTTGTCTGTTGTTATATGGTTCACACAGCTAGTCTTAGCTGGTCATGAATGATTCTGACTAACTGGTGGACATAGTTAAAAAAAAAAATACTAGGTTGTTTTATCCTATAGTGAAGCAAAATAGGACAAACCCAACCGCAGTGTTTAAATTATCCTATGCAGGGTTGTTTCATCCCAACATTTTAATCACTAGTTCTTGTTAATTTAACTTAAAAATATTAGTTAACACCATTTTACACAATTTTTTTTTAGGTTACCAAGTAATTTACTTTTTTAAGTTTTCCACAACAACTGTGGGTTGAACCGATCCAGCATTTTTAGACTGTAGCGTCGACCTGGGAGACCATCTCGGTTGACTTGTTTAGGGTGAATAGTTTATCAAAACTCTCAGATTTGTCAGATTTTTTTCCAAGCATGCCATCTATAAATTATTCATGAAATCTTCAATTAAAGATCAATAAGCAAACAAATACAACATGACTATCCATACCAACCTCTAACCTGAGTGTTCTCGCCCTAAAATGAGATTGGGTTATTCGAACAAGTGGTTAATTTTAAATGGAGTTCATCCCTGTATTGACTAGAAAAGCGTATAGCGTGTTTATAATCTCCTGAGTCAACGGCACTCATCTGCTTCATGGGATTTAATTCTCTCTCTCAGCGGGGAGTGATGAGTGCTGTTATGTTAGATAGTATTAGTGTCTTGGGTGTGATGTGGCTTTCATTACGCTGAACTTTGCTTTAAGGTTTCTTCACAGCTCACCTCACACAAGCCACGTAATGAGACGAACAGGTGAGCGGCGATTCTCTCTCTGTCACACACACACACACACAAAAAAAAAACTAAAATGGGAGAGATTGGAGTAAACAGACAGAAATTCAGCCACAAGATACTACTGACTACCTAACAATGCATTAAAATCAATTTACGACACCTTAAGGCTGCATAGAAACGTCTTGGCAGATTTCCCCAGAAGGTCTTGTTATTTAACAAAAGTGCTTTTTTTACTTAAGCCAAGAAAAACTGAGGTTTAAAAACATAGTAGCAACCAGTTTCCAAGGAAACATGAACTTATCTTCTGCATCTAAGAGTCATGTGGTCTCAAGACAGCCAACAGGGCAATTTTGTGTTTACTGTCCCAATACTTATGGAGGGCATTGTAGAGTACATACATAACGTACAAAAACACATGTGATATAATACTTGTGAAAACATGGAAACATAAATGAGGTAATAAACTAAAATATGAATATAGTGCAAACAGAAAAGAGTCAAAAATTCATTGATAGTAGTGAAGAACTCATTTTTTAAAGCTTTAGCTCCCCCTATAGGTAACAATCTGACCTGACTTAATGTCTCTATTACATGTAGATGCATGCAAGTAGTAATATACAGTACCTTGCAAAAGTCTAAGGTCATCACCACCAGTCTTGTTGTTTTAGAAGTTTTAATGTCCATCCATATTTATTTTTCAATCTATTTTATTAAGATACCAACAGAAAATACAGGAAATATGTACAAAAAAAAATTCAGGACTAAATGTCTTCTTTAGGCATATTGTGACATCTCTTGGCACTAAACACATATTGAGTGTTTTTGAGCAGAATAAAGTAAAAAGACTAATTTCTTTAAAATTAAGATTTAATTTTATTTAGGTTTAAGAGATCCTGCAGTTTCCTGCTATTGCTCAAGTGGAAGGGGAGTTTAGCCTAAATACTTGACACAATCAGTTTACATTTTTATACAGATTTTAATACTATATACACATTTCATGCATTTTCTGGATGTATTCTATTAAAGACACTGAGAAAAAATTATATATGATCACTATAACATTGCAAAAACAACAAATCTGATTCTGGCATGGTGGCCTAAGACTTTTGCACAGTACTGTATATTATTCTTTGTTCTGTTATGTAAGCTTGTGTTTAGCTTTTCATTTTGTTTCTACTTTTATTTGTACGCAGGCCAGCTGTAAATGCTTTGGCAATACAAATGTACAGTTTTTGCCAAAGCACACTTAAATCGAAATTAAATTGTTTAATTATATTAAAAAGAACTTCCGCTGTATTGAAAAGATATATCTCACACAAACCTAATGACATTACAACATTTGAAGTCAATAAGTTTTAATGCATTTTATGGAGGACCATCTAAAATGCCTCCATGTTTTGCTATATTTTTAAAAATATGTTGTTTCCGTTTTGCTCTTTTCTCCTTACTGGGAACTTTTGACTCATCTCTGGTCACTCCACCTTAAAACACTTTGGACTTAAGTTCATCTGGACACAAAGTCTGAGAGTGAATCATCCAGTGTGTAATCTACCCTCAGGAGATGCCCGGTTGCCAAATATCCAAACATGTCTCAATCCTCCACCATGTGAAGCCAAGTTTCCAAAAGCTACCCGTAAGAACAATGGGAACATGTGAGTGTGTTTGTGTGAGCGCAAACACAAAACATCTTTCCCCAGACATACCCATCACGAACTTTCACATGTAAGGATACTTAAAAAGGACATGTTACATGAGACTACTTCAACCCCTTGAAAAGTAATCCCACCTTAAAATCATGATAAGGAAGAAGGATTTTTGAACTAGGAGCCACAAGGAGGCGCTAGAGAGTCTTTTTGTAAGAAATTTGTTATACAGCACCTGTTGACAATAATATTATGCATAAAAGTAATATAGAATTTATTATAAGTTAAATAAGCTAGATTTTTATTGGGGTAAAAACGGAAAATAAGAATCAAATGCCTTACTGTCAAAAAAAATTCTCTCAAATAATACTGTTGAATATTTTTGATGGATTTTGGTGTAAAATATGACCTGTGCATGTTATTGACAGGCTCGTATTTACCCTTAATAAACTTTCAGCTGTTACATTTGCTCTGCTCTCTATGGATAAACAGAAATTTTGTAAAGTAAATTGAACTGTTTCGCTTCAAACAAGATTACATTTTTGGTCAGAGGCATGGCTCTTTTGTTTTAAATTTCACATTTTTGGCAAGCCTTGCAGTTCTGTCTCTTCTGACTAAGCGTTCGCCTCAAACAAATCTTTACGCGAAGACAGATGGGGTCTACTTCACAAAAGCATTACTGAACTTTCTATTAACGGTTTGTTTAGTTAAACAGAGCCCTTGAGACAGCCAAAAGAGGATTTTGTGAGGGTTACGAGTTGTTTGGGGTCAAATACAGAACAAATGCCAGAGTCTGAACCCCAGATTCCACAAACAGTACATTTAAACTGAACAAACGCTGTCTGACAGACCACCACGGTCCTCCTTTACAATACAAGCTCTTCAACCACATGCAGATGGGCTCTCTATTAAACACAATTACTTGCAGAAGTGTAAGTCTGGGACAACAGAAAGAAATGGCCTGTGAGGTTGAACATACTGTACAAAAACAGCGGAATTGAACCAATTAAAAATATTGTTACACTGTTAAAGGCTTAGCTATGGTGCTCATGTGGTTAATATGCTGGTTGAGTCTGATTAATACTTTACTATCTTGTATGTTGGTCAAAAAATTCATGTACGCTGTAAAAAGTAAAAGCTGGATCAACTTAAGAAATAATTTCAATTGGTAACGTCTAAAATATTTTTTTCAACCTAATTTTTCCCACTTTAAGTTAAAGAGACACACCACTTGTTTTTGAAAATATGCTCATTTTCCAGCCCCCTTAGAGTTAAACATTTGATTTTTACTGTTTTGGAATCCATACTATTTTGGAATCTACTCTTCTGTAGTTACATCGTGTACCAACAGAAAATTAAAAGTTGCAATTTTCTAGGCCGAAAAACAAGTTTAAATGGTTTAACCTAATGTTTTAAGTTAAAGTAGCATAAAAATATGTGTTGATTTGACAAAAATGCTGCATTATTTTTTGCTAACACTTTACTTGAAGGGGTGTCATGAATATGTGTCATGAACATGAAGGAGATTTTATGCATGTTTATGACAACTGTCATTAAGTGTCATTTGTTCAATTGTGTCATTTTTAATGCAAAGATGACATTGTTTGAGATGTCTTTGTTATGACAACTTGACACACTGTAAAAAGTACTTTGCTGCCTTCAAATTTTTTTTGATTTACAAGTCATGTCACAAGAGATGAGTTGTCACAACTTATAAAATATAGTTGAGAAAAGTCAACTTAATTTTATAAGTTATAACAACTCACCTGTAATTATAAAAACTCATCTCTAGTCAAGATAAATAATAGTAAGTTGAAATGACTTTTAAGTCTGAGTTGATTCAACAAAAAATTTTAAGGCAGCAAAGTATTTTTTACAGTGTAAACCAATACATCATAACTTGTCATGACAACTTGACATTACCAAGACAACATAACTGACCACTTTTTCCAGTGATACAAATAAAATGTGTCATTAAAATGTCATAAGTATTAAAATTCTGTCATAAAGTTTTATAACAGTGTCATGAATGTCTTTCATGACCTCAACTACAGTGGTACAAACCAAAAACAGAATTTGAAATATCATTAAAATGTCATTAAGTGTTAATACACTGTCAAATATTTATTATTTTATAACTACATCATGAATATTCTCCAGTTCATAATGTTTTTTTTAGTTTCCTCCATGTGTTTGACAAATAAAATCAATCATTCAATAATAATAATAATGATAATAATAATAATAATAATAATAATAATAGATACAAATATATTTTACTGCATTAGGAGACTGATTCACCTAAAATTAAATGAAAACAGTACAATAATGGGTTAACCCATGCAGCGTTGGGTCCATATCACTGGAAAACAGTTTAGTTTTATAGTTTTTTCTTCTATTTCAGAAAATTTCAAAAAACTCTGTGTGAAGACAAACAAGTTCTGTTAGTTGTCAGTGTTTTATGTATTGTGCACATACATAAGTTAAGTATAATATTTTGCATGTCTGCTGCATTTTGTTAAATTATTTGACATAGTATTAACACTTAATGACATTTAAATGACAGTTTAATGTAATGTTAACTAGGGATGCAGCGATTAACCGGTTTCACTATTAACCGCGCTTTAAAATGTCACGGTTAAGTAACCGTAAAGCCTTCGCTACACCGCGTGTTTTTGTTTCACGCACGCACAAACCAGATCCACGAACCACCAAGAGGCGCATGCGTCATGATGCATTGTATGACAAAGCTCCGCGTTCAAAAGAATATGTGCGCGTGACGCGTCTCTTGGTTGTTCGTGCATCTGGATTGTGAATTGTATGACAAAGCTCCGCGTTCAAAAGAATATGTGCGCGTGACGCGTCTCTTGGTTGTTCGTGCATCTGGTTTGTGTGTGCGTGTGCGTGGATGTGTGCGCGCGCACCTGCATCTGTACGTGAAAGAGCCACACTCCAATCGGTCTACTCTGTACAGCATTAAAAACCTCCTGCTCGCGGATCAAACCCGGGCGGGGCTCCTGGTGGTCTGACTGCATTTCATTACGTTGAATTATTTTAACGCGTTAATGATTAATTAATGAATAGCATTAGTTAACACGTTAATCTTGCCACCCCTAATATTTATATTTAAATTTTGTGTAATATTAAGCTTCACCTGTCAGAATGACTTGCAGTACCTGGTTCAGGATGACCCTGTGTAATTATTCATTTTGAGAGGCTCTTATCATTTTTACTTCATATATTTTACTTCAATACTTCAAACAAACCAAAATAATATAACTTTATTCATTCCAAATGTAAAGTTACATTTATTCAAAAGATCATTAAAATGAATAGCCTACAGGTTTCAAAGGCACCTATATGGTTTAAGTCAAAGCCAGCCAAGTTATTATTATTATCATTTGTCCAAGAATTGTAGAGAAAATACACAAACTGAAAATACAGAAAAATTTAGCAATTGTTCAAAAATTTATTCATGTGATTTTATACATAAATGTTGTAAAATAAATGAATCCTTAATAACCGTAATAACCGTACAACCGTGATTATTTATCAGACTATAACCGTACCATCAAAATCTATAATCGCTGCATCCCTAATGTTAACCTATAAAGCCAGGTATTATTCTGCTATGTATGTCATGTTTATGACAGATTTATGACAAGTTATGAAGTATTGGTTTATTTCAAGTTGTCCTAACAAAGACATTTCAAACAATGTCATCTTTGCATTAAAAAAGACATAATTGAAAAAAAAATGACACTTAATGACAGTTGTCATAAAATCTCTTTCATGTTTCATGACAGTCCTATGAACACCCCTTCCAGTAAAGTGATACCTTTTTTACAGTGTATGGTTTTCTAAGAAATACATGATAATATCTTATAAAGAAACTTTCTATATACACTTCTTCATTTCCCAATATGTTATGATTCCTACACAAAACATTTCAAACACATTCACATATTCTGCAGCAATATGAGGAGGACAACCGAACAGTGCCAATTAATCCTGTTAACCAACTATTACTCAAATCTTACAAGCTTACTGGAAGATAACTGGTGACCACTAGAGGGATCTCCTCACTTCAATGTCTACTTTATATACACTGAAAATCTAGCTGGTCTCTTGGCAGTTTGGGCAAAAAACATCCCATTCTTTCTCTTAAAAACAAGGTATTCTATAACGGGTCAACAGAGACCTGCTTTAACAGACAACAGTACAACGTAAACGCCACAGCACATTTTTCAGTGAGCACGTAAATATTTTACAGTAGAGGCACACCTGGCAAACTAACAGCCTGTAAATCCTTTTTCTCTGAAAAAGAGTTGAGTAATGTAATGTTGCTTCTATTTTGTTGGTGAATACATGCGGTATAAACATATGACAGTGATGACACTTGATACAGATGATATCTTTTCAAGATATACAACTTCTTTACAAAACTAAATTATTTTTACGCTCCACAGATAAAAAGAGTCACTTTTTTGCATATAATACACAGGGTCAGAAATGGTCTAGCTGTCACTGGGTAATCCTTTCAATTTAGTACACATTTGGACCTAAGAGTTCATATTAGCACCTCAGAGGTACATAATGGTCCTAAATGTATACATATCTGTTACATAAAATATGTAAAATAATTGGTGACATTTTGTTTTCACCTTTGGAGAGCTAGTACCTTAAGAAACAGGGAAACAAAAAGCGAATGATGCTAAGACAATTTCAATACAGCCAAGACAGATGAGAACTGTGGCAGCCTAACTGTGGATTCACACCAGCCGCGGAAGAGGCGGCAAGCGCGGATGATTTACATGTTAAGTCAATGCAAACACGCGATTAGGCATCCTGCGGCGCGGTACACGCGGTAGCCGCGGCGTGGATGTCGCGGAACGCGCGGAAGGCGCGGGGCGTTCCGCGCGAATTGAGCGTTGCCGCGGGAAACGCGCGAGTTCAAAAATCTGAACTTTGGCGGAATTCCGCGCCGCGTTAACCACTCAGGAGCTTGCTGTAGTAGTGACGTGATTACAGGAAGCGAGCGGAGTGGTGTAGTCTCCGCGGAGTCGCAGAAGCCCCTCCCATGACCCGGATTTCCGCGTGAATTTCTCGAATGACTAGAAGTTCACGCGCGGATTAAGCGAGTAAACTCAAAATGTTCAAGCGGCAAACTGGACGCGGTTCACGCGTTTTTGCCGCCTCTTCCGCGGCTGCTGTGAACCTACACTAAGAGTATAAACCTTAAATATGCCTAAATATAAATAAGGTTTGTTACATTCAAGTTGGTAAACTAAAGGCATGAAGCACAAGGGCCATGAGGCTTCTGCTCCACATAACAGCAGTCCAGCGTGAATGTTTTTATGTATGCATGTGTACAGTTGCCTAGCCGTTCCAATGCACACAAACACCGCTATCCCATCATGCAAAACAGAGACGCTTCTGTCTCCACTGGAGCTTGCCATAAGGAGAGTAGTTTGTGTGTGCACGAATGTGAGAGAGTGTCAAAAAAATTTAAATCAGTTATAACATGAAATCTTTTGAAGTAAAAGGATTGGATACCGGTTACTTTCATAACTCAAAATTTCACTTCGAGTGGAAAAAAATAAAACTGCAGAAACAGCTTGTTCCAAACTTCTCAACTTGCAGACGTCAGATGAATATATTTACACATGACAGCTCGCAATTGCGCGTCAATGATGCATATTCATTATTAAGAAAGTTGGTCCGACTGATCATAAGTTTTTGAATAGTAAAAACATGGCAAAAGTGGGATACACAACAAAGTAAAAAATGCACATTTTCAAATGCATCCGACATGTTTAAATGTGCACAAATTAGATTTGAGAGCTAGACTGCATGAGAAATAAAGTCAAATAGATCTGAAATGACACTTTTATTCTGTTAACAGCTTAAATTGCATGCTGGTTTTTGTTCCCCTGTGTTTGTGTGGCATCAAAACGGTGCCGCTGCATAAGTGGGTCCTGCTTGCTGTATGGTGTGTGGCTTGGCTTCATGGAGCCAGAAAAAGGATCTGAATGTGACCACTGCAGCCAGAGTCCAGCAGTCGCGAGTAAACAGCCTCCTCTAAACCAGCCAGTAATCACCACCATCTCCAACGCAGGCCATCTGTGGCATTAAAAACACCCTCTGCGACGACAACTGCGCCTGTGTGTGTTACTGCGTGTTTATGTGAGGAGGGAGGCTAAGTATACATGACTTAGCTTAGCTAAACCCTTTTTTCTTGGAAGAGCGTTTGGTACCACAACTGCTGAAAACAGCTCTCATCCATGAGGCACTCAGATAAAGAAAAGTGGTTTAAAGAAGTATGTTTTCTTGGACTTAACTAAAATGACATCACTGCCATCCATTTGGGCAACAAACAGAGATCATCCCCAAAATCACTATGCTAAAAAAAAATACAAAGTCCTGATTGTAAAGGTATGTGTACGCAACAATGACGTACCACTAATGTAAAGTCTTTCCTTTGTGTTTTTGAAAGTTTCATGTACAGACAACGATAATCACCATTCACACGGATAAAAACCAATCCTTCCAGAAAAAAATTCAAGATTTTTTTTGCTTACCCCATTGGACGATTTGTTTGCTTGTTTGTCTTATGCACAAAATCATTAAATTTGATATTTTTGGTCTAAAAACTAGACTTATTTTCTTGGGTCGTTTTGCTCATGAAGAAAAAGCATCTTAATTTAAGAATTTTTAGATATTTTTACTGAAAACAAGAAAAAAATACTAAGATTTTTTTTTCTTGAAAATAATTTTTTTGCAGTGTATTCCCTACATTAGTTTGCTAATATAGTCCACTTGAATGAGTGAATGAAAACAAGTAAGACTAAGTGTCGGAAGCAGAGGGGGCCATCTTGTGTGGAGACGTAGGAGTTCATTTGGCACGCTCCTAACTGTGCGTTCACACTGCCACTGGCGAGAGAGTCAAATGGCGCTTTTCCATTGCATAGTACCCCACGGTTTGGGTCAGGTCGGGTCAGCCTACCTCACTTTGGCTTGGTTAGTTTTTCCATCTAATTAAGTAACACTTTGGAGTGGGAGGGATTATAGGCGTGTCGTTATATTTGCGCTGTCTACTGCTGTGACATCATACAAGTGAGAGCGTTGTTGTACATTCCCATAAATACATTTATTTCTCAGTCCGCCACAAAATTAAAATTGACCACCACAAATAGATGTTTGCACATCGCGTTTATCACTACCTCTGTCTCACATGACAGTTTCTGTACAAACACCCGTGGCGTCAGTTGACGCGCTCCGCTGAGCCTCATTTAAGTTGTATTTATGCATATATGCGGATGTGCGCGTCCTGAATGTGCCGCCACAAACTGCAAGTCTGGAAAAAACTGCAACCTGATCTCACAAAATACGTGAAATAGTCACGCATTATTTTGCTCAGTTTTGCGTGACATTGTCACGTATTTCCACCATATTACGTGCCCCTGACACGACTTCTTTTCCGTGACAGTTTCACGTATTGGTTACTCAACTGTTTTTCCTATTTTCTTACAATTGTCGCTTCGGTTTGGGGTTAGAACAACCTTCTGTTACATAAAATGACATCCTTACCCAAACCCAACTCTAACCCCAACGTCAGGCGACGATGGTTTAAAAAGCATACGATTTTTTTTTTATAAACCAATACATTAAGTGACATCCTAATGCAAACAGCAAATCTAACCCCAAACCGAAGCGAAAATTGTTTAAAAATAGGAAAAACAGTTGAGTAACCAATACGTGAAACTGTCACGGAAAAGCAAGTCGTGTCAGGGGCACGTAATATGGTGGAAATACGTGACAATGTCACGCAAAACTGAGCAAAATAATGCGTGACTATTTCACGGATTTTTGTGAGATCATGTTGAAAAACTGTTATGGTGTTCCTGATTCTCAACCTGTGGATGTTTTTCATTGCTTAAAGGGAGTTTGGGAACTTACAGCAAAGCACAGATGACAATATGTTTACTCGAGACAGCGCAAGCTAGCATGAAGGTAAAGCTAATCTTTTACATTATAGCGATGACACTGGTAGTGATGATTCTCTCAGACCAATCAGTGATCTACAGCGTTTTCACGTTTTGGTATCATTGCTTGGAACCCCGATCAAGGTGGTTCTAAAAAAAGGTATCGGGTACTATGTACTGAACCCAGTGGAAAAGCGCCCAAAAGTAAGCTAACCCGACCCAAAACGTGGGGTACTATTCAATGGAAAAGCGCCAAAAGGGGCTGGAAGTCATTCATTTTCATTAAGAGCTGGCGACGAGCTCTGGCGAGCAGAAGCTCGTCACGGAGGGCGTGAGCGTCGAGGAGAGTTAAAATCATCTCAACTTTATGGAAATGAGCTATGACACGGTTCGGCAGCAACCAATCAAAAGGCGGATTTAAAGGTGTAAAAAGCTATTTGGGAAACAGCCCTGGAGAAGCACAGAGATTTGGGGTGGGCGAGCCAAAACATCTCAGAACACTTAAGGAACCGCATAACAACACCCTGGCAATGTCCCACAGCACCCTTGTCCCATGACTGTTGCTCGAACAAGTAGTGCTCAAATTTTCATCTGTTAAAGTGCACATATAGTTCTTTATTATAATTTTTAACTAGATGACTTAGTAGTAGTGCAACACATTTTTTAAGAGTAAAACACTACATTCTCAGCAGTTTACCCATATGTTTTTCTTTGCTTTAAACTTGGTTACTTTTTAACTTGTAATAATAACTTCTTTAACTAGACAGGCTCTGATGTTAGTCATTTCTCATGGTGATGGAGGTTAATACAGGCAGCTCATGCGGTAACCCGACAACAGACCTCCCTTTAAACTTGAAGAGAGCCATAAAACGTTGAACGTGAATGAAGAGCGATCCTGTCCATCACTTACAATCTGTCCTATCCGATTCCCAAAATCATATGGCCATTGGTTCAACATGTAGTAAATGACAGAATGTATGTACAGTATGTATGGATTAACTTTTCTGTAAGTTCTAAGAACGGTCACCTCACATTCACAGACACCCCTTCCCTTTGATGTCATTGGTCAAAGGTTACATGTGCGAGTACAGACAAGTGTAACCAGCAGGAGGCAAAGATCAATGTCTGATCCAGATCAGCCTGTTAAGACTTAACACAAGATTACACCCAGTACGCCTGCTGGGGTGAAGGAGAGTGCGGATCCAAATCACGCCAGAGACAAGAGGCAGAAAATGTGCGGACGCTAATGAGTCTAGTCATGCAGGCGACACACTGTACATACATGTTTAAACTGAATAGGAAAACTAAAAACTTTGTTGATCTAACAATAAATCACTGCTTAACTCCTTAGTGTTCCTGTAGCTCAGCCACTAAACATTGCACTAGAAACTATAGAATGAATGGCGTATGGCTACATCTTATGGGTTGTTGCTGGGCGTTAGCTCAAAAAGGTTATCATTCATGTTTTAATGACAAAGACACTGTAAAATAAGTAACACACCTATGTTAAACACTTAGGGATCTGCAAAAATCTATATAGTTAATGGGACAGTTACCCCCCAAAAAAGAAAATTCTGTCATAATTTTCATTGACATCATTGACTCCATAGTAGGAAAATAAATATTATGGAAGTATTGTGATAAATGATAAAGAAGATATTTTGATAAATGATGCCAAGCACACAGTTGACGGTACCCATTGAATTCCATCGTACTTGTTTTTCCTACTGTGGAAGTCAATGGTTACAATCACAAAGCTGTGTGCTTACAATCATTTATCAAAATATCTTCTTTCGTGTTCATCAAAAAAAGAAATTCATACAGATCTAGAACAACATGAAGATGAGAAAATGATGACAGAATTTTCATTTTTGGGTGAACTATCCCTTTAATGCTGCGTTCACACCAGGCGCGGTAGAGGCGTCAAGCGCGAGTGATTTCAATGTTAAGTCAATGCAAAGACGCGCGAATGAGGCGTTTAGCGCGGCGCGAATTAACGTTGCCGCTAGAAACACACAAGTTGAAAAATCTGACTTTGGCGGAAAAACGCGCCGTGTTAACCAATCAGGAGCTTGCTCTAGTAAGTATGTGATTACAGGAAGCAAGCAGAGTCGTAGAAGCCCCTCCCATGACGTGAATTTCCACGTGAATGTCTCGATGTCTAGAATTTCACACGCGAATGAAGCGAGTACACTCAAAATGTTCCAGCGGACAACTACGCGCGGTAGACGCAAATTTGACACCTCAAACGTGTCTGGTTTGAACCCACAGTAAGGGAGAAAAACAGCACCAATAAATACCCTAAGGTACTTCTGAGCTTCATTATTATTATTTTTTCCTCATGTTGATGGAAATCTATGGGAATCATGTTGTGGCAAATTAATATGCCTTCACATCAAAAAGTTTTTAAGGTCATGAAAAATATACTAAACCTCTGAATGGTAGTGTATTTGCGTAAATAAGCTTGTATCTGTCCATTAAACCACCTATTTATCCATGTAATGATTATGATACTTCAATACCATACTGCACCTACCCCTCTTCTCTAAGTCCCCTGTGGCCAATTAACAAATTAACCACCAGTCACCTTGATCCCTGATCAGCTTTTGAGTTAGTTAGCGCTGTGACCTTTAAAATCACAGTAATCCCCCTTTACACCCACATTACAGCCGCTTTCCTTCCGACAGGGAACGTCAGGTGCGCACCAGCAGATTAGCGCTAATCTGTTTTCTAATGAATGCAGGGGTATACAGCAGGGGTGTAGTTCGGGCCCCACGCCGCCTTTGAAGTCGGATCAGCAGGGCTGACTAAAGGCATTCTTACCAGCTAGATCTGACTCACGGCCGATAAGGCAAGTCTGAGATTAGCAGATCTTTTTGCACCCCCTGCAACTCTTAATTTCCCTGTCTCTGTTTCCCTCCTTACTTTTAAATGAATTAACATCCGAAAGGATGAGTTTCAGAACATCTCAAGACCTTTGATGTTTCCTTACGATATTTTTAAAAGTGCATGCAGAGAATTTGGAATCTAATGGGAGCTTATTGTTTGGAGGACATCCAACTTTTTTATAAGGTCAGCGAGAGAAATAAAGGGTTGAGTAAAGAATATCGGAGGGGAAGAAAATATCAGAAAGCTAAAGGGTGGAGGAGAGATGGAAAGCCGTGGGCTCTTCTGCACAGAGAATCCCCTTCATGGAGTTGGCACAGAACGAAGGTCAAAATAGCAAAAGACAGCAGGAAACCGAAGCCCCTACCGAGACCTCCAGAGTAGAACAGAACCCAAAACCAGAAGTATTTCACTTGAAATGTAAATTGTAACACTACTACACCATCTTAAATATCCCAACGCAATCCACCAGGGATTCCAAGAAAAACTTTTCTATTCAGCATACAAGTTGTCTACAACCATTCTCGTATTGGCCACATACGTATACAGCATACTCTGAATGCATTGCACATAAGAAATCAGGCTGTGGTGGCAGAGGTCAAGTATCCCATCTGCCACCTAAAACCATAAACCCGTTCACCTTCATGCATGTCTAAAATCGATTTGCCCTTAGCTGTGCACTATTCCTTTAAACAACCGTTCTCAAAGCTGGCCTAACCTAACCCACACCTCTTAACTTGAGGGCTATCACTGCTCTGCTGGAGGGCTTAAACCTCAGACAACAGAGACGAACAGATCAAGAAGAGACAGAGAGCTATTCAAGTCCAGCCAAAGACATCAAGAGACACTTTAAAGTTGTTCCACTCCACCAACGCCTTCCTCGGTTTCTGTGTTTCCCTTAGCCTTTACAATCCTCAATTCACATGACGGTGTACACACTAAATTACAATCTTTGTACCGAAATAGAGCAGGATGGATACTATGGATGTCCATTTCTTGGAAATCAGAAGTGCTTGTCTAAGCAGAGCTAGATTGAGGGCTTGGTGGAAAAACAAAGGAAACCAGCAGTCGTAAAGTAACTGTCCGTAAAGGCCGCACTATCCAGCTACAGCAGAATGGTAAAAATATTACCTGAGCCCAGCCATATACTTAGCTGAAAGGGATTTGAGGACTCAGTTTAAGTTCAAGGGGGTCAGTTACACACCACATTTATTTGTCAAAGTGAATCCCTTGATTTCTTATTTCATGTGTGAACGGAATACAGCAGACACTCCCGAACCCACAACGGTTGACACAGCAATAACTATAGAAGCTAAAGAAAGAAAGAAATAAAGAAAGAAAGACAGAGAGAAAGAAAGAGAAAAAGGAAGGAAGGAAGGAAGGATGGAAAGAAAAAAGACAGAGCATGAGACTGGAAAGAAACAATGAAGGAATGGAGGAAAGAAACAATGAAGGATTGGAGAAAGAAAGAAAGAAAGAAAGAAAGAAAGAAAGGAAGGAAGGAAGGAAGGAAGGAAGGAAGGAAGGAAGGAAGGAGGGAAGGAAGAAAGAAAGAAAGAAAGAAAGAAAGAAAGAAAGAAAGAAAGAGAAAGAAAGAAAGAAAGAAAAAGAAAGAAAGAAAGAAAGAAAGAAAGAAAGAAAGAAAAAGAAAGAAAGACAGACAGACAGACAGACAGACACAGAGAATGAGAGACAGGAATGAAAGAAGGATGGAGAAAAGAAATAAAATGAAAGAGAGAAAGAAAAGACAGAGAGAATGAGAGACAGGAAGAAAGAAACAAAGAAACAAAGAAAGACAAAGAGAATGAGAGACCGGAAAGGAAGAAAAGAAGGAAGGAGGAAAGAAAGAAAACGAGAGACAGAAAGGAAGAAAGGAAGGAAGGAAAGAAGGAAGGAATAAAATGAGAGACAGGAATGAAGAAAGAAAGGAAGGAAGGAGGAAAGAAATAAAATGAAAGACAGAAAGAAAGAGTGAAGTATTGAAGTTGAAGGAAGCAGGAAAAAAACAAAGAAAGAAAGAAAAAAGAAGACAAAGAAAATGAGAGACAGGAATGAAGAAAGGAAGGATGGAGAAATAAATAAAATGAAAGACAGAAAGAAAAGACTGAGAGAATAAGAGACCGGAAAAAAGAAAGAAAGAAAGAAAAACAAAGAGAACGAGGGACAGGAATGAAGAAAGGAATGAAGAAAGAAAGAAAGGAAGAAAGGAAGGAAGGAGGAAAGAAATAAAATGAAAGACAGAAAGAAAGAAAGAGTGAAGGATTGAAGTTGAAGAAAGAAAGAAAAAATAAATAAAGAAAGAAAGAAAGAAAGAAAGAAAGAAAGAAAGGACAGAGAGAATGAGAGACCGGAAAGGAAGAAAAGAAGGAAGGAAGGGGGAAAGAAAAAGAAAGACCGGAAGTAAGAAAAAAATGGAGGAATTAGTTAAGAAATGGAGAAATAAATAAGAAAGAATGAAGGCAGAAAGAACAAAAGACAGATAGACAAAAAAGAAAGGACGGAAGGAGAGAAAAAGAAAAAGTGCAACAGAAAGAAAGAATGAAGGAATTGAGGAAAGAAAAAACAATGAAGTTTGGAGGAATGAAAAAAAGAAAGAAGACAGCCAAAGAGAATGAAAGACAGGAATGAAGAAAGGAAGGAAGGAAGGAGGAAAGAAAGAAAATGAAAAAATGAAGGATTGAAGGAAGCAAAGAAAGAAAGGACAGGGAGAACGAGGGATCAGAAGAAAGAACGGAAGGGGAAAGAAAAAGAAAGACAGAAAGTAAGAATGAATGAATGAATGAATGAAGGAATGAACAAAGAAATGAAAGAATAAAAAAGAAAGAAGGAATGAAGGCAGAAAGAAAGGAAGGAGGAAAGAAAAAATGAACAAAAAAAAGAAAGAAAAGACAGAGAGAATAAGAAACAGTGAGGAAGAACGAATGAATGGAGGAATGAATGAAGAAATGGAGGAATGAATGCAGAAAGAAAGAAAGAAGGCAGAAAGAATAGAAGACCGATAGAATGAAAGACAATAAGAAAGGATAGGAGGCAGAATTTAAAAGAAAGAAAGAAAGAAAGAAAGAAAGAAAGAAAGGAAGGAGGAAATAAATAAAATGAAAAACAGAAAGAAAGAAAGAGTGAAGGATTGAAGTTAAAGAAAGAAAGAAAGAAAGAAAGAAAGAAAGAAAGAAAGGACAGAGAGAATGAGAAACAGTGAGGAAGAACGAATGAATGGTGGAATGAATGAAGAAATGGAGGAATGAATGCAGAAAGAAAGAAAGAAGGCAGAAAGAATAGAAGACCGATAGAATGAAAGACAATAAGAAAGGATAGGAGGCAGAATTTGAAAGAAAGAAAGAAAGAAAGAAAGGAAGGAAGGAGGAAATAAATAAAATGAAGAAAGGAATGAAAGAAAGAGTGAAGGATTGAAGTTAAAGAAAGAAAGAAAGAAAGAAAGAAAGAAAGAAAGGACAGAGAGAATGAGAGACCGGAAAGGAAGAAAAGAAGGAAGGAAGGGGGAAAGAAAAAGAAAGACCGGAAGTAAGAAAAAAGATGGAGGAATTAGTTAAGAAATGGAGAAATAAAAAAGAAAGAATGAAGGCAGAAAGAACAAAAGACAGATAGACAAAAAAGAAAGGACGGAAGGAGAGAAAAAGAAAAAGTGCAACAGAAAGAAATAATAAAGGAATGGAGGAAAGAAAAAAACAATGAAGTTTGGAGGAATGAAAAAAGAAAGAAAGAAAGACAGCCAAAGAGAATGAAAGACAGGAATGAAGAAAGGAAGGAAGGAAGGAGGAAAGAAAGAAAATGAAAAAATGAAGGATTGAAGGAAGCAAAGAAAGAAAGGACAGGGAGAACGAGGGATCAGAAGAAAGAATGGAAGGGGAAAGAAAAAGAAAGACAGAAAGTAAGAATGAATGAATGAATGAATGAAGGAATGAACAAAGAAATGAAAGAATAAAAAAGAAAGAAGGAATGAAGGCAGAAAGAAAGGAAGGAGGAAAGAAAAAATGAACAAAGAAAAAGAAAGAAAAGACAGAGAGAATAAGAAACAGTGAGGAAGAACGAATGAATGGAGGAATTAATGAAGAAATGGAGGAATGAATGCAGAAAGAAAGAAAGAAGGCAGAAAGAATAGAAGACCGATAGAATGAAAGACAATAAGAAAGGATAGGAGGCAGAATTTAAAAGAAAGAAAGAAAGAAAGAAAGAAAGGAAGGAAGGAGGAAATAAATAAAATGAAAAACAGAAAGAAAGAAAGAGTGAAGGATTGAAGTTAAAGAAAGAAAGAAAGAAAGAAAGAAAGAAAGAAAGGACAGAGAGAATGAGAGACCGGAAAGGAAGAAAAGAAGGAAGGAAGGGGGAAAGAAAAAGAAAGACCGGAAGTAAGAAAAAAGATGGAGGAATTAGTTAAGAAATGGAGAAATAAAAAAGAAAGAATGAAGGCAGAAAGAACAAAAGACAGATAGACAAAAAAGAAAGGACGGAAGGAGAGAAAAAGAAAAAGTGCAACAGAAAGAAATAATGAAGGAATTGAGGAAAGAAAAAACAATGAAATTTGGAGGAATGAAAAAAAGAAAGAAGACAGCCAAAGAGAATGAAAGACAGGAATGAAGAAAGGAAGGAAGGAAGGAGGAAAGAAAGAAAATGAAAAAATGAAGGATTGAAGGAAGCAAAGAAAGAAAGGACAGGGAGAACAAGGGATCAGAAGAAAGAACGGAAGGGGAACGAAAAAGAAAGACAGAAAGTAAGAATGAATGAAGGAATGAACAAAGAAATGGAAGAATAAAAAAGAAAGAAGGAATGAAGGCAGAAAGAAAGGAAGGAGGAAAGAAAAAATGAACAAAAAAAAGAAAGAAAAGACAGAGAGAATAAGAAACAATGAGGAAGAACGAATGAATGGAGGAATGAATGAAGAAATGGAGGAATGAATGCAGAAAGAAAGAAAGAAGGCAGAAAGAATAGAAGACCGATAGAATGAAAGACAATAAGAAAGGATAGGAGGCAGAATTTAAAAGAAAGAAAGAAAGAAAGAAAGAAAGAAAGAAAGAAAGAAAGAAAGAAAGAAAGAAAGAAAGAAAGAAAGAAAGAAAAAAAAGACTGAAAGACAGATAGTTAGTTAGGAAGGAAAGGAAGAAAATAAGGAAGGAAGAAAAGAAGGAAGCAAGAAATGAAAGTTAGAGGAATAGAAGAAATGATAGAAGAAGAGATAAAGTCCAGCATGACAGCAGATGGCTCTGAATGGATGGAGTTCATTATCTCTACTTGGCCTCTTATTCAATGACGTCTCACTACATACAAATGCAATCTCACATCTTCCGCCCTGCTGATTTTCCGCCTGCTTGCCTGGAGCTTTAAAACTCCTCTAAAGTTTGCAGGGTCGCTCGTTTGCCCTACGGTTTGTTATCCTCACCCTTGATTCTCCCCAGATGCTGAGCTCTTCTCTTAATAAACCCAATCCATCATAATTCCACACAGAGCTTTAGACATCCTGTGTTTGTCCTGACCCAGAGATCTAGAGCTTCTGCAGCGCTATAGGAAGAAAACACGCATGTGCATGTCACTGATGACCTCACCCATCAATCCCCGCTCTCTCTGCAAACAAGAACAGCTACCACCGGCTACCTTACTTCATCCATTACCCAGAATTCCCAATGCTATGGCTCAGCCTAACAATGCTCTGCTTGAGAGAACTTGCAGTGGAGTCTCTATTTACTTCGGCGTGAACAACAATAAATGTAGATGCATTCTGGACCTTACAAAACGTCAATGTACTCTAGAGTTTTGTGGCATTACTGGCATTATACCTTTTAAAATCCAAAACTCAAATATCAAGTCCCATGGCTGCTCATTGATGTGGCTGGTTTTATCAGCATAAGTATTCTCTTAAAGAGTCGCAGCTGATAAAAAAAAAGGATGAACTCAGAGTGGCAGTATTTAGTGCCATATGGGTCTTATTTGACTAAAGCATTAGCAGAGAACTCTTTGCTGTTTACCAAACCGCCGTTACCAAACTGTTACTTGTTAGTTAGCTAATTAGGACACGGCCGTTTAATGAGCAATAGACAAATAGCTAGAACTTCCCCTAAGCTTGCGATGACTTTGCCAAGTATGACACCAGCATCCTTGTGGAATAACATTTATATCAACCAATTAGATTTAAGGGGATTGAGGTTTGGACTCAACAACATTATCAATCTTCTACCATCATTTTGACATTATGGACATTTAATAGTTAGTGGTAGAACTGTTTGCATGGTAGGAATGTTGATCCAGAACCAACAAAAGATGTCGAGTCAGAAGCACATCACTTCTGGCAAAACAATTTAATACACTGTTTAATCCCGTCAGATATAGTAGCCTGTGTAGAAAAATCGTATTAAATTGTTGTTTAGAGTCAAAAATTAAATAAACAGAACATTCGATGGAGAAATTTAATTTCAGAGACGGAGTAAGTATTGTGGCATGTTTTAATTCATGCTTCTGGCGTAAATAAGATCAGGATCGCATATAAAATTCCCAATGAACACAATGATTTCTTTTTATGGAATATTGCAGTGTTTATTATAAACAATTTATCCGTGCAAGTCACTTTTTAAAAAAAATTAATGTGCACTCATAAACTTTAATCAAAATCTGAAAATGTAATTCTGCCCTCTTGTGACTAGAGCTGTGACGGTTGTCCTAACTTTGGTGGAGTGCGACCAGCGGTGGTGAAGTGCAGCCTGCGGTGGTGTGCACGTCACAAACTATAAAAAATATAAAGTACAATCTCGCCCGGCGAGATGTCTTCAAGTTTGTGTGAACATAAACAGCCAGCAGACTCATAGTTAGTGCGATATTTGCAAGGGAAGGCAACTGATATCAGTTATGACCCGCTGGCTTGGGGCGGAACAATAAGGCAAGATATCTTCTCTTGGTCACTCTCAAGGTTGCGAAAAATTATCAATCTGTGCTACCAGTACACCATCAGAATAAGTTTTCAGCGTAGCTTGAAACATAACAACCCCAAAAATGTTCCTCACTTTCACGGATGAAAGTGCTACAATAAACAGGCACATAGGCACCAATCCCGTGGGTGCTCCGGTTCTTCGCTCGAGCACCCAATGAAATGACCAAGCACATATGCTCAATTGCTATACGTTTACTTCAAATTTTGCATCTAAAACCACCCAAAAAACATGACCACGCCGCGTTCCACCTCTTCAAAGCGTTTGCCTCTGACCTAAGCATTGCTTGACGTTGTGACGAGCACCCACTGGCGGAAAAAGAAAACGCCGCCTACGAGCACATTTGTTAAGAAACACATATGTGATCCTCATTTACATATGCATAAATATTTTTTGAAATATATATATATATATATATATATATATATATATATATATATATATATATATATATATATATATATATATATATATATATATATATATATATATATATATATATATATATATTTTCTATCACCACACAGCCCTACTTGTGACGATCATTCTCTGATGACATCTAGACGGCTTGGGTGGGAGGATCCGTTAACCCCGCCCCCTCCAACTGTCAGTCTGATGCCAGGTTAACTTCTGAATGAAACGCCTACTTTTCTATATCCAATAAAAGCTCAGTGCTACCCCCATTATTTTCCTTGCGAGATACTCAAAAAACGTTACAACATGGAAGTCGATCGCGACTTCCAGTTCACAGGGATTTTAAAGTATTTAGAGTCAAATTTATACTACAGTTGACTTGAAATTGATTATGTAGAAACAAGCAACCGTGAAATAGTTAGGGCGCAGTCATACTATCCAGACCAAACAGTGCCCAGGTGTGTTTGACTCCCAAAGCCTGGTTCATTTGACAAGTCTGATTGCTCTGTAACGTAACCCGCGCGCGGTTTGGTTACTCACCCCCTGGCAGGCTTGCAGTGGTGGGCTCGATCGTGGTTCACATGGGCTCAGGCGTGAAATGCGCAGCGTGATTGGGAATTTTGCCAGAGCGCAGTTCAAAAGGAGAGACTTCAATTGCGCGATCTGTTTTCGTAAAAACCTTCAGTTGTGCGACAGATCAACTAAGCAATATGATAGGCATGTGAGAGGGCTGTGTGTCTTCGTGCACCAAACAACGACTAAAAACACAGACTTAACATTACATGCACTTACTTTTTGTTTTCTTCAAAACAATCGCATCCTAATGACGAAAGCGTGCCTGGGCTCGGATCAGTGTGAGTGCGTGCTTCTGGGGGAGTAGGGAGGGGGGACATCTGCACTGGGGCACGGTTTGGTTGGGTTAGCCCTAATGTGATTGCACCCTTAAACTCCCATAACCCTGTCGCTTCTAATGCTCAAGCCTGACTCCACACTCATTTCCCTCCTGTCTGTCTCCTGTCCATCTCCAGACACCAGAGGTTGTGTGTTTTTGTCCTCTCTCTCTCCTGAAGGCCTCTTATCTCTCCTGCTTTCCAGCCAAGCACGTCTACCCAGGTAGCGTCTGCTGGAGATAACGTTAACCAGACTGCATGCGCAGTTGCGTGCAAAGCCGAAGGTCTCTTGATCTAAGGTTAAGTGCTAAAAACAATGCTCCTCGTGACCCGGTGCTCGCCGGCCCTTTAGACCCGCACAAGCGTGAGGCGCACTTACGCTCTCAAAGGTCGTTCTTTTATCCCTTAAATCCTGACACGCTGGTTTCTCTAAGCTCGAGTATTCCCTTGATGGTCTACCTCCAGCGTATCGCCTTCACCCGCAATTACAAAAACCCTGGGAAGTCGCTATTTAACTGCTTATTATGCAAATGAGGCCATCATTGAAGGTTAAGGATGTATTATGGATGTGCCGATGGCTCTCCGGGAAGATTACAGGTGGTTAAATGTCTCCTTTATGCGAGAGCAGATGAACAGAGAGTGAAGATGGTATCATCTCACGTCCGCAATGGGCCTTTGTTTGCCTGACAGCGGGATTACAAGATAGTGAAGAGGTGGGGGGTAAGCTTACCTCCTGACATACTGAACGACACGACTGCCCGAGGGTTTGTCAAAACAACATTATCCAGGGTACATTACTGTACATGAATAAGGTGCAACAGAAACTACAATGCTACTTACATGGAAAATCGAGTGCTTTTTACAGGTGAGAAGATTCAGATTTTCTTACCTGGAGAGAGAAAACAGGAAAGAGGTTAACAAACAATTGATGCCACAGTAACGCATTACAGCACTGTAAACACATTTGAACACTTGAAACGGGAGAAGTGGTTGCCAAATTTGCCTTAGGGCCTGCTACTGTATGTGGTTTGCTGCACAGTAAGTCAGTTGCTAGGTTGCTGAGCATACGTTTCTGATATAATGCCCCCTATATACAGTAGGGCACAAATCCCTCCCTTAAAATCTATAAATAAATACCTAAATCGCTAAATTAACTGAACAAGGTTTCCTTAGCAAAAAGACAACGTACACGCCAAAACATACTCTTTGCGGTTAGACGTTGGTACAAATCTCTACCCAAAGTATAAGCAATAATAACCACTAACAATAGCACTCAATGAAACTTGACTGTTAAGAGTTAGTGTGCTGAGGTATGGAGGGTCTGGTTTTATGCTGGTGTTAAATGCATGCTTGTTGGCAGTGCAGCGGGGGTCTGGAAGCGTATGAAGGGTACAGTGTTCGCCTTATTTGGGGATGACTGGCTGTGTTTAATGAAGGACGCTGGCCTTTACAGAGCTGACAGATTTAACTAAAAAAGTGTGCGCACACATACAGGTTTCCACTTTTTTTATTTGGCAATAGTTAATCTTGTATCGTTTTTTTTTTAAGCCACTTGCACTCACAGTACAATGTAAATATACAATTTATACTGTATGCTGTGTAGTAGAGAGAAGGAAGGAAAATAAATAATTAAATTGAGATCAAACCTTATATATATACACACAATTAAATAATACAATAACACTTACACTCTTCCTGATATATACACAATCTAAATCCTTGGATATATAATATATAGTTTCGGAAAAAAGGGGTACTTCTGTAAACAAACACTTTACAATAACGCACAATTCCCAGATCCACAATACACACACACACTAAAGGCAAGTGTCTACACGTGTAATGGAGCGTGTCTGTGAACATCGCATTAGCAGTTAACTTTAGGAGGCGGATAAAAGACAAATAACACTGTGGGTTTGGGTTAATACTGTGACTGTTGACAGGTATTCAGGTTTTTAACATGCAATCATGCGTTACTGAAAATGCTGTTTCAATTTATAAACAGTGAGAATGCGAAAGAAAGGCTATGAAGTACAATTTAGAATATTTTTTTAGTGTTTTTTTTACAACTAGTAGTGCTTATCGCAAAAATAAGCATTACTTCCAGATTTCTTAAACTATCACCTATTAAAGGGATAGTTGTAGACTACTATAATTTACTCATCCTCAAGTTGTTACAAACCTGTCTAAATTACTTTGTTATGCAAAACATATGAAGATATTTTGAAAATGTTTGTAACCAAGCAGATCTGGGGCACCATTGACTTCCATGGTAACAAAATAGAATGCAATGGAAGTCAATGGTGCCCCAGATCTGTACAGTTACAAATATTTTACAAAATATCTTCATTTGTGTTCAGCAGAACAAAGAAATGTATACAGGTTAGAAACAACATGAGTAATGATGACAGAATTTTCGGTTAACTATCCCTTTAACTCTTTCCCCACCATTTACATGTTGTCTAATCAATTAAGAGAAAACATTTGCATAAAAACGTGTTCCTGATAAATGTTTATGTTAATCTGCAATACCGTGATTATCCACTAGATGGCTTACCCAATTTCTGAAAAAAATCTGTTGCCAAAATGTTATTTACTAATTTTGATAATCGTTCTGAATCTGATCTGTATCAAAATTCCTTCACAAAAAATGCAATTATTGTAGCTTTCACAAATCGTATTTTTAAAGAAAATTGTTTATAAGCAGAGAAAAAAATATTGATAGGATGAATTGTTTTCCGTTTTGTTTGTTTGTTTGTTTGAAAGCAGAGGGTCTGTTCTTTCATTTGAAATATATGTATGTTTATATTTTTTAGAAGAAATTTTTCCTGGAAGGTATTTTGTGAAACTTGCTGGTGGGCAACTTATAAAAAAATGGCTGGCGGCAAATGAGTTAAGCCACTGACTACTTAAAAGAGAGGTCATGTCGGACCACTCAAACACCAGAGCCATATGTTGGCTCTTCCGAGCAAATCAAACTTTTTTAGGAAAATCAATATCTAAATAAATATCTGTAAAATATCAAATGGATAGCAAACATAAACCAGAAAATACTGAAAAAATATTGTCCTGTAAATAAGGCATGAAATCCAAATAAAGGAACGGATCACTTGTAAAAAAAGCCACTGTCTGACTGTGTAGTTATCAGACCCACCCCTCTCTATACACACACATATGCCAGTGACTGATGTTGTAACAACAGGGTTCTGTTTTAATCCTCGCCGTCTTCTTCAAAAGACAGATTAGGGGTCTCGTAATGAAGAGGTAGAGACAGAGATAGAGACAGACAAAGACAGATAAAAGGCGAGAATGTTGAGCGTTCTTTTGGCTTCACTATGCCATAATGGCTGAATTCTTTATAGCCCAAAACACTAACCAGACAATAAAGATATCCACTCCATTAAAGGATAATAATGCAATACAATGCAAGTCATACAATAATACTCACTTGAATATGTAGGAGTATTGCATATGTATTAGGCAAGATACATTTATACTGTACAATCATACATACATTGAACCTTTTAGATGAGATTAGGCAAGTTCAGAAGGCTGAATGTAGGGGTGCGCGGGGCAAAATACGTGCCAAAAGACGATCTCCTGCAAATTATTGGAAATGTATAATGTTTTTATTGATGAACGAGTGTTTTGGTGGCATGCAAGTACATTTTTTCATCATTTGTTTTTTTTTCGGTTTCTAAGTTGGGAGTGTAAGATACCAAATCCAATGCTGTGTCATATTAATCAGTGTCTTGTTGACTAAAACATAGCATCGTTTTGAAATATGTCTGCCGCTCTTAGCAACTTTTTTGGTGGGCTTGAAAATATTTTGACCCAGCGGGGTTAATTGTAACCCTGTGTTACAACTAACCCCTCAGCACTTACGTTATGAAAACCGCTAACGTTAGTGTAATTCTTGACGTTGTTTTAAATAGGCTTAACACGAATGATTGCTGGCTGCCAACAAAATAAATGTGCCTGATAAAAAATCGTGTCAAATTTATTTTTGTTCATATCTTTAATATTAATTGAATAAGGTCAAGTCAAAGATTGAAATCATAATGAAATGAATGGCTAAAATCATACTTGTTTATGCTCTTTGTCTCAGAATATGATTTTGAAACTGTAGTATGGTTATTACAGACTGGGTCACATATAAAAAAATGTTTTGTCATAATTGTGCTGCTTTTTCTCACATATTTAGACATTTGTATCCATTTATAATTGAACTATTGTTAGAAAAGGGCTGGATGAATGAAAACAGTGTGGATACCTGTCTATTATAGACAGATATATAAACAATATCCACTTCAAGTATAAAGACAAAATGGTATTGAAATTTTGCCTGCAAACTTAATTTTTAGCAAGTGTTACAACTAACCCCCTGCCTGTTACAGTTAACCCCCACCTATGGGGTAAGTTGTAACGTTTGCACTTATGTCACGTTTGGTGTAATTGTCCAAGAATGGTAAGTGCTAGAAACAAACTTTAAATGTTCATTTGTAGCAGAGATGTGTGTGTTGCTTGTATAAAAATATAATTAATCAAACTCAAATATTTTTTAATGATTAAGCCAAAACCAAACAACGTTAGGTTGTGCCCCGCTCTCCCCTACTATTTTTATTTTTTGAAGAAAAAATGTAAGATGCAAGAAATTTGTAGTGAAGCCTATTAAGTACCCAATTAGCAACAAGCAAACTGGCTATTAAAAAAGGAAATACACTGAAGTGATTTCATGGGTTCTTTAAAGATTACGATCAAATTTTTCACTTCACTTACGCCGTCTCTGCCCAGGTCTGTGAACATAAAAAACCCCTTTCCCTTTTTCTCCCAAATCTAAGCGTATTACGTAACCCAACAGATCCTTTACCTTGATATACAGAACACTATAGAAACGTATGGAGTCATGCATAGCGAGCCGAGAGCAAAATGGAGACGTGCACCGCTGGCGCGCCATGTCTGTCCACAGGTTTAAATTTAGCCTGGATCAGTTTATCTCAGCCTTGCATTGCCATCGTCCAGTGAAAGGAGTATTATCATCTCGCTACTTGACAAATTACACTTTAAACATGGGCCCGCAAAAGGGAACGACTCCCATTATTGTGCCCAGACCGTGGGCCTTCTAGCATAAAATTTGTTATCATTTTTTTATTCAGTCAGTCAAAGCGAACATTGCAAACTGTTTAAAGACATCTTTGATTGGGTTTAAACATTGTGTATATGAGTCAATGAGTTTTTCGAAACTCAAGTTCATGACTTTGTGTTCGAAGAAAAATTTCTCGTAAACAAACGAGACTCCACGCTGTCTTTATGAGATTTGTGTTTTACATCAAAGTACACTCCTTGAAGTGTTTGTTTACCAGCCATTTCTCATTTCCTCCAGCACCGGCCTGTTGTCCACAAGCCGCTATCGCTTCTATAATTGTGCGTTATTATATAGATGCGATAAGGCTGAGTAAAGTAGCTCGGCCGCCTCTTGCGTAAACATTTGGATGTGATTTTTGCTTTTTATCAAAGCTTTGCTGTTCGCTCTTTCTTTTCGTTCCATCTTACTCTCTCTCTTTCTCATACAGCGTGCGTGTGTGTTTTGAAGCACAGAGGGGGCTCGGCTTAGCCTGGTCTTAACAGACTCGGTGGAGTCATTGCAGCTGTTTCGGCCCGGCCACAAAGGGGAGCATTTAATTGGTACTGAATGCAGGGACAGAGGCTTTCAATTTGGCCAGGGTTGTAGTGTCACACACACTCCTTTTGCTGTGTGTGCGCGTTTTGTTATGCTTGTCCTGAATTCTCGTATAACTCATTGCAACCCCCCATGAAGCTTTACCTAAGAACCCCACCAGCACATACAACTAGTTATAGCGCAGTCATGTGCAAAACAATGGGTTAATGATTGTGCTGCATACGTTAGAGATTGAGGCATTTAAAGTCAAACTGAAATGACTTACTTCTTCGTATTGTCGTATTATACAGGTCATGTGACTGTACTTTGGTTATGGGAATGGGCTCTGCCAATAAAGTGTTGAGCAGATGATGTGATACAATGTTACACCTCCCTCGACAACTCCCGATCCCTCCCTCCGATCTTACGACACACCCCTCTGTCAAAACCCAACTCTTTGAAAACAATGAAAATTTAGTCATTTTTACGATTTGGTGACTTGGGACTCGCTAAACATCATATGGAGTTCATTTGAAGCACTGTTGTAGGTAAGGAAAGAAGAAAAGGAAGCCCAAAGAGTCTTGAAAGTCCAAAACATGACTTCAAAGATCTGATTTCATGGGTGTTTGGTATGTCAGTCGTGTATTATGTCGGCATTCCACTAGACCAGGGTCTCCAACCTTTTTGTGAGCAAGGGCTACCCAAATGGCTACCAAAATCTGAAGGGCTACTGAAAACTTTTTTGTTTTACTCGTTGATTTTATTTTATTTTACTTTATGTTTTATCATTGCTTACAATGTTAACATACATAAAATAAGCCAAGCTAAAATAAATTAAAAAATAATAAATAAATAAATAAATGTAAAATAAATAAATGTAAAATAAATAAATGTAAAATAAATAAATGTAAAATAAATAAATTTAAAATAAATAAATAAATAAGTAAATAATAAAAATAAATACATAAATGTAAAATAAATAAATAAAATTATATATATATATATATATATATATAGACCACTGCACCGATTTGCACTGAAAAAGTCAAAAGCCATTATGTTATTCGCTTCCTCATCAAATAGAGTCGCTATTATACATGACAACTGAATTTTTACGTGCATTCCCTGGAAATCAAACCTGGGACCTTGGCATTGTTAGTGCATTTTTACCAGTTGAGCTTCAGGTACACAAGATTGTTGAGTCAGCATAATCAGTGTTTACTAAATAGAAACATTCGCACTAAAGCTGTGTATGAATGTTGCGTCCAGCAAGCCCTGAACAATAAAACAACAGAAATAAAATGTTGCATTCTACAGTAATTCAGTCTATAACTATCGTTTCATGTTCACGTGGTCCTGTTCTTATTACGGCAAGCCTTGGGGGATCCAACAAAAACGTCAGAGGCAGTTGTTTTAATTCTTCACCCCTCCTCAACAGCGCGACAAACCTCCAACAGAAGAGCGTATTTCTGCTTAAACAGTCAGTACGTGCCATCTCCTGCCAAAGTGGAGTTGTTTCGAGTGAGCTAGCGAGATGTGTACCATAGCTGCGTACGAATGTAATGACTAAATATAGCCCAGAAGTTTCACTCTCTACGTTCCCTCAAATGTGGGACTGTTTAACTTTCCTCTTGAGCTCAGGCTGTTTTACTGTCCCCTCCCCTTCAGAAAGAACCACATCTACCCCTCACAAAAACTTACACTTATATGACTAGACTGTGCATTAGTCTTTAGTGTAAATAAGACACCCTCGGTGTCTGAACCATTGACAGGCAACTGGAGACAGAGACTCTTTTTATGGTCCTTCAAACACAAAGGTGGTCATTTTCCTAAGCCGGGGGCTAAAAAGGGGCTGTTGGTATGCAAACGGCAGTTAAAAAATGTAAAGACAGATGCCATATTTAGTACCATTTACTTAAGATGACAACGCTCACATACAGTCATATATAATCATGCAAAAAATATATATACTTTACTATACTGCGTAGTGCGTATGTATATAAATAAATATAAACACACACAAACACACAGTGTAGCATAGTCACACAGTATATAAATCAACACTTTATTTTGTAAACAAGGTCAACAAAAACACCACATTGCCTACAAACAACGTCTTTGGTTACGGAGAATCTTTGCTAGCAAACTGTGTTTAGATAACGGTAAATCTTTGTTAACACACTGTGTTTTCCTTTGGGTCCTGTATATAAATAATGGCCATCAAGATAACCGCCAACGGAGACCGAGGAAAGATCTCACATGGCCCAACAGCCGATGTTCAAAAACGAGAGCGTGAAACCGCAAAGCCTCTAGCTAACGTTCGTGCAGTTTTATTTTCAAATTGCATCTGGAGATGTTTAAATGTTATTAAAATGTGTGCAGGACGAGGACAGATCAGGTTACGTCCAAAAAACGTACTGGCGAGAGAGTACTGGAGATGCCATTTTCTCGAACGAATGAGAAAAACCGAGGTGTGCGAGGAGACGGTGATGAAAAAGAGAAAAATATAGTACGGTTCAGACAGGAGTTGTACACGAGCGTCTGTGAGTGGCCCGTGCCAAGAAAAACAAGGCCAGAGCGAGGTTTGGAATCTGATTTCAGCTGAGAGGAATAGCAGGAAACACTGCTTTCTCTTGGGGGAGGGGGTACAGATCCACAGTCATGGAGTGCTCCCAAAATCTCCTCTCCTCAAAACACCTCTTCTTCTACCGAAAAGCCTTTTGGTTGCAATATCTTTTCCTTTGATTCCCATTCTACCCAGGAAGATACCTCTGTATCTTATTCAAGTCTGAAAATAAAAAAACCCTTTGCTTGGAAGGTATTGCATTTCACACTTGCACTTGTATCACCCCTGCCATTGGGCGAAGAGCAACGAAAAACAGGTCCCACATGTCAAAAGAAGGTCACGCTGGCTTAGGCGTTGCTAAGGCTGCTATCTCCATCTGGATCGAATAGCCGGCACGGGTGACGACAGTACCGAAGGTTAGACATTATCAAGGCGCTCCGATGGCCATAAGAGAGGTACATTCTCATACTCTAAAAGCATAGGCCAGCAGGGGTGATCTAGCAAAAGAAGCAATCTCAAAAGGATGTCCGCTTAGTGGTCTAAATGTGGAAGTAATGATGCCAGATGTGGCCAATCAAAGCCGTAAAGAGGCCAAACAGCTCCGGTGCAACATCCAGCTGCAAATACAGCTGTGCCGATCCATCTCCCATTTCTTTTTCTCCATTTCCATCCACACTCCTTCCTCCAGCTCTTCCGTTCAGACCTCGTCTGGTCCGCCTCGCCAATCAGTTCACAAAATATCCCATTCTGACAGTAGATTTGGGCATTACAATGACTTACGCAGACTGTGCACCAGTGGATTTGGTGGGGAGGGACAGCGCTGATCACTTTCACAGAACACAGGGGAAATCCAGCTATAAAACTTAGTGACAGTAGGCCGGTTTCTGATTAGCACACCACTCTAAAGTTCGACGTCCACCTGGAGCCCGAGCGTGACATTGGTGAGGTGAAGAAAACATCTGTCCAACAGAAGATCCGATGCCTCCAGAAAGACTTCCTGTTGACATGTGTAGGCATCTAGCAGACCTGTCAGAACAGCATGCGACTGTATTTACTCAAGGAACTGTGGATAATCTCCAAAGACCAAAAAAGCATGTGGACCCAACTGCTGGGCAGCTAGTTAAAGGTGTTACACAGTTTAACAGTGCTACAACAGGAAGAAAGATCATTTGAATCACTCCATAACCTAATACCACCTGACGATTTTTACAGCACCAAAGACTACGGCTTTCTCTCCTCCACCGTAATGTCCTTTAGAGAAAACAGACTCCACTACATTTCTCGAATTTTTCCCGTGAGAGCTAATGCGCTCGCACAGCGGCTGCACAAGAACCTCTCTGTTCCGGGACTCAGTGAGGAGCTAAGGTCTGCTAGGCTCCAGGCTAGCATGAATGTGGACCTTTAAAAAAAACTATTCACAGACTCGGCCATAATTAAATCCCCATGTCATGAGCGGCAGCCCATCGCTGGTGAAGAACACATGTTGTAAACAAACACAGGGACCCGAATCACAAAGCCTTTATGAGCAAGGGTTGGCCAACTTATAAAATGATGCCCACAGTGACAGATGCAACACATGTTCAAGTTTAGTCTTTCTTTCCTGCGCATTATACCGTGAGCATTTTCCAAAACAAATGTAGAAAAGCATATCACGAGTCTCTGTTGTGAACGGTGTGGCGAATTTGTTATACATGTCAGAAGCGCAGGCCCGCAGCAGACATGCCAGTAACCGTGGTCTGCTAATAATAAAATACGTTAATTAGCAGTCAGCAGGCTTCTCAGATTTTCTCGAGCATCGGCCATGCCAAAAGACTGAACCGTATCATTGGTGGTTATCAGCGTAAATCTACAAAGGCATGCATGTAGATAAAATTACATGGCGTGCCAGTGTGTCCTCTTCAAAGATATTAGCTTTCTAGCGTCGATGACTGCCGCTTCTCAGAGAACTGAAGGTAAGCCTGCTGGTTGACAAGACTTAGAGCTGATAAATTACACATCTCAGAGCCTTGATACAATAATGTGGATGAAATGGCATGCGTGCCAATTGTAGCATCAAAGCACTTCAGAGCAAAGGATTATGGGTAGAAAGGACACAAATATTTTGTTTCTGTATAGCTCCGTGGCACAGCATTGCATTAGCAGGACAAAAGGTTGGGGGTTTGAACCCAGGGAACAAAAAATAAGTATACCTTACAATGCAATGTAAGTATTATAAAATGTACAAAATATGCAAAACTTTCCAAATGTACTATTTGTTTTGAAATAACATTAATTTTCTGTCTTCTGTTTCCTATAGTCTCAGAAAAAGACACAAGAAGGAACAACAATTGTCACTGGGGTGTGGTTGCTTTTCAAAAAGGTGCAAGTTGGTACCTCTCAAAGGCTTTACGTCGGTACCCCTCAAAAGGTGCAAGTTGGTACCTCTCAAAAAAAGTGCACGTCGGTACTCCTCAAAGGGTTTACGTTGGTACCTCTCAAAGGGTTTACGTTGGTACCTCTCAAAGGGTGCACGCTGGTAACACTTAAAAGGTTTACGTTGGTACCTCTCAAAAAAGTGCACGTTGGTACCTCTCAAAAAAGTGCACGTTGGTACCTCTCAAAAAAGTGCACGTTGGTACCTCTCAAAAAAGTGCACGTTGGTACCCCTCAAAGGGTGCACGTTGGTACCCCTCAAAGGGTGCACGTTGGTACCCCTCAAAGGGTGCACGTTGGTACCCCTCAAAGGGTGCACGTTGGTACCCCTCAAAGGGTGCACGTTGGTACCCCGCAAAGGGTGCACGTTGGTACCCCTCAAAGGGTGCACGTTGGTACCCCTCAAAGGGTGCACGTTGGTACCCCTCAAAGGGTGCACGTTGGTACCCCTCAAAGGGTGCACGTTGTTACCCCTCAAAGGGTGCACGTTGTTACTCCTCAAAGGGTGCACGTTGTTACCCCTCAAAGGGTGCACGTTGTTACCCTCAAAGGGTGCACTTTGGTACCTCTCAAAAAAGTGCACGTTGGTACCTCTCAAATAAAAGTGCACGTTGGTACCTCTCAAAAAGATGTGCACATTGGTACCACTCAAAAAAAAGGTGCACGTTGGTACATCTCAAATAAAAGTGCACGTTGGTACCTCTCAAAAAGATGTGCACATTGGTAACACTCAAAAAAAAGGTGCACATTGGTAACTCTAAAAAGGTGCACATTGGTACCTTATGACAGTGTACTGTATGGACCCTATAGGTAGATGGGGGAAATTCAACAGCGACAAGAGAGAATGCAAAGAAAGACACAACACAAGGTCTGACACCTTGTTACTCCAACTACTCAAACAACTCCAGAACATGTCATGATAGACAAAGTTGGACGACTCAACCATAAGCATTAGCCAAATATCCATGAATACAGAAACACAGCAGCAATACCACAGCAAGGAATGCAAATGTAAGCTAATGATTCCAAAGATAATACATAATGCACCCTTTGACCCCGGCTGGAATAAGCTTGCATGCGTTGTATATAAAAGACGATGCTGGGCAGAGTGGTCGAATAGTTTCCGAGTCCGAGACGACTTCTGGTCTCAGCTTCAAATGCAAAGGCCACCCACTATAAAACGGTTTAAAACCAGTCTGGAATAAATGATGTTAATGTACCCACAGGGCAGCCAAAAATAAGATCATCTGCGTCTCCGATTAAAAATGACTCAGCCTCAGCAAAACGCTGTCTGGGGTCCAGCTGGACGTAAAGACTGTGATCATAACTCAGGCCTTCCGCTGAGCCCAGCAAAGTGGGCCCACATGAGACGTCAACTCAGCAAATACGTAAATCTGAAGAGTGAAAATCATTAAATGGTAAAAAACGGGATGAAATATATTTCATTTGCATGCTGTTTCCATTCCTTCTTAACAGAAGGAGCGGAGGCTGGTCTGCTAATAAAATTAAAATCGGTCGTCTGCGCGTGTGAAGGAGCCGCGCTGCGTGATCTGTTCTTCACAGTGCGGCTTGGTGAGATTTACGGGTTCCTAAGGGGGAACGGGTGAATTTTTGCGTGATTTTAAATCAGGGCTGTAGAAGCAAGTTGCTTATTGGGAGAACAGGAATTGATGTTTTTGTTTTGTATTTTTTGGCATCTATGCTCTGCCTTGCAAAAACATACTGAACATGCATGCACATGTTAAAGAATAACTGGACAATCTGATAATATCCTCCATATATCTGGGCCTATATCAGAGACAAAAAACAGCACCAAGAATAAAGACTTTTGATTATTTACATTTGAAATATATTACCTTTATGCATTTCCCAGACATTTTTTATCCAAAGTGAATTTTTGTGCACATGTCCTAGGCCACCATGTCACCATTAGATTTGTTGTTTTATGCAATGGTATAGTCACCGTATATAATAACTGCTCAGTCTCTTTATAAGAATACAACCAGAAAACAAAAAACAAAATGTATATGCAATTTTATTAGCTCAAGTGTCAAGTATGTGACCTCCTTTACACTTCAACAACAGCAGGAACCTGCAAATGAAACCTAATTTCTCATTCTAATCAAATGACTTCAGGACTTCGGTCTCCCATCAAAAATTTCAAGATGTGCTTAGTGACAAAAATTTGCCCTTTTTTTCTGAAAATGTTGTTTTTATTAAATTTTGTGTACATACTTCCAGTTTGCATCTTAATAAAGATGAATGGCCATTAATACAACGAAGTTGGTGACTTTTGCCCAGATGATTGGCATATTTATTTACCATGGAATTTATTTTACTTTAAAGGGGAGATTTCATACAAATTTGACTTTTTCCATGTTTAAGTGCTATAATTGGTTCCACAGTGCTTCCATCAACCTATAAAATGTGAAAAAGATCAAACCAGTTTTGGTAAACCGTTCTCTGCAAGCATGTGAAAAAATAGGTCATTGAAATTTGGCTCCCCTTGTGATGTCATAAGGGGATAATAATACAGCCCCTTAATCTGCACTATCCAACCACTGCACTGCCATTTCGTGCAGAGATCAACTCATTTGCATTTAAAAGGACACACCCAAAATGGCAAATTTTTGCTCACACCTAAAAAGTGGCAATTTTAACATGCTATAATAAATTATCTATGAGGTAAAACTCAAACTTCAAATATGTACTCTGGGGACACCAAAGATTTATTTTACATTTTAAAAAAGTCTTGTGAAATGTCCCCTTTAAGGTACATCCAGACAAAATAAAGTCTGCATTCAACAACTCCCATCAAACAGCATGTTTTAAAGCATTTGTAACCAGTGAAATAAAATAATGTTAATAAAATTAGGATAAATAAAAGGCAATTTTAAACAGTAGCATTTATGTTTACATAACAGGCATACAACATTGCTTTAAGAAGTAAACCCAAAATAATGAACCATAGGAGATTCTAGGCCAAATTCAAGCCTAAGCCACCATGGAAATCACTCTTTTCCAGTTCAGAGACCTTATTGTGCCTTACTTGCCATTCATGGGACTTACAGTCACTTCCTCTGTCCCAACACCAGCACTAAGTGGGCAGCATGTGTTGGTAATTTGCAGGCAGTTGATGTTGATTAGTGCAGGCATGACATCTCTGGACCTCAGCTGTTATTGTGTACAAGGAGAGAAGCCCCTTTCAATTAGCTACAGCGTGTTAGCAAATCAAGCTTTACAAGACCACCAGTAACACCTAAAGCTATGTCAAGAGAGGTGGGGATAGGGGGGCTTCAATAAACTTGCATGTTGGAGACCAATAAGAAAAATGTAATAAATTAAATATTATAATTAAATATAATACAAATATTTGAAAAGAGGTGTTGATTCATAATTGAAAAAAACAACAACCCACTGCAGATTTTCAAAAATATCCACAATAATCATAAAGCTGAAATTGCAACTAATGTCTTCCTCCCATGTGAACCTCATGTTTTTCTCATTCCTCCTGGTTTAAACCCCCCTTGAAAGCGAATGAAGTTTGATTCCTAGCAGAGATACACGGTCACATGAAAGCGCAGTCCCCATCAGCACTGTTTAGATGAGATAACGTCACTTGAAGTCATTAGGAACTGCGAGGAACTGAGCCCCTCTGGCTCTGCGAGGTGACGCATCCAGTTTCTTGCTCTATTTGGACAATAACAGCTTGCGATGATTTAATAAACAGGACTTGACATTCGGAGTGCTAATGTGGAAGCTTTACGCTTGATGGCTCGAAACGTTTCCGTGTGCTTTATTTTTCATCCAGCTGTTCGCGTGTGCACGCGGGATCATGAGAACCTGTTTCGGTGGAAGAACATCAAACGGGCTTGCAGCGTCCCACTGGGGCCAGGCTTGGCTCTGAAGTGGACCCAGCCCCACTAGGCTTCCCCTTTCCCCCCAAACCACTTCCTCTTTGGACTGTGCTTGGAGAACCTCTGCCCAGTCCATAGGGACTAGACTGAATGACATCTCCATGTCTACCCCCAACTATTTTCCTAATGTACACAACATACAATGTATAACACACACTTAAGGTCTGAATGCATATCACGGAAGTTGTCCAATAACACAACGGTATCTTTATTCTTTGTTGTTTCTGGATATCTGGAAGAATCACAGGCCTCAAGCTCCTCTTCCATCACTGACACTCAAGCTTCTTCTGATAGACAGATAGCATGAAGGTCATCCTCAGAGAACAGAGTCTCCAGACAAGAATGCAAAGCATGACCCCGTCTAAGCTGTCAGACAGAAAGGCTATCTGTGAATCAGCATACAACTGGGGTATGGGGTAAAGATCCAACTGTCTGACCTGTGTCCTACTTTTCCATAATTGTTCATTGTCTAATGCAATCTTCCACAAAATTTCATCTTTTTCAGTAAATATCTTAAAAGAAGATTAAATAACCAACCACTGTTAATATAAAGACTTGTTTTCATAAAATGGAGAGTAAAATAAACAGTCTATAGTTAAAAAGGTGGCAAACTCATAAAAAGCTTTTTAAAGCGCACATATTTCATTGTTAAAAACAACATTATTTTGTGTATTTGGTATAATACAATGTGTCCGTGTGGTTTATGATTCAAAAAACACATTATTTTCCAAATACCGAACATTTGTGTAGCTCCAGATATCCCTCTCTTCCTGAAATGCACGGATTCATGTACAAAACTCATTGATTTGAAAAGCTCTGTGTCCCTGATTGGCCAGCTAATTTGTATGTTGTGATTGACCTGAATATCTCTGATGTCAGCCAGAAATGTGACGCTCATTACCATGTTTGAAAGATTCGGACACAATGCAATGCTAACAGGAGTTAAGTTACAGGTTGTGAGTCTGAAGTGGGAGGAATTATGATAACGTCGGACTTTACCACATCACCAATCCCAGGAAGTAAACTGCCACCAATCCGTGTGTTTGTTGTAGTCCAAGAAAAAAGATTTACGTTGGAGACGATAACTCGCGTTTACTTTGGGGTTTGCAACCCATATCGTTAACATGTACTAAGACACACTTACACAACAAAGGAAATTTTAAAACGTGAATGGAATAATTGGTGCTCTTTATCCTAACCTAAATTAACCTAATTGCCTAAAAACAACTTTACAGTAAATACAAGTATTTTCTTTGCTGCTTCTTAAGAAAATGTATCTTGCTTCAAATATTTATAATGGAAAGCCATTCAAAGTAAACAAACAATAACATACTGTATGAATTAATTTGTTGCATTGAAGGACGTGTGCCTTATTTTCCACAATTTCATCTGAGCCATTTATGTAAGCAAGGTTTTGCAACATTTAATCCTAACAAAGGCAACAAACAACAATACTAAGACATCAAAGAAAGAGCAAACAAAATCGACTCACTGGTTTTGAATTATAACTGGAATTATAATAAAACCATACAGAAAGTTTGTACAAAGAACCGAGACTTTCACGGGGTGATTTGTGTACTGTTCTACAAAGGTTACGACCAAACAACTATTATGACCAAATACAAAACTCACGGTACAATGCTAGATGGGTGGTTGTCGGGGTGTTGCTAAAGTGGTGGCTACTTCTTGGGGCGGTTTCCCGGACAGGGATTAGACTAGTCTAAAATAAATATAAGAGCTGTCCAAACTGACAACAACTTGCCCTGACATATCTTAAAATACATCAGTGCCCTTTGTTTTGCCTCAAAATGCACACCAGTAATGTTTATAGTGAGTTAAAAGTTTATGTTTGTTAAAACAAGTTATATTTCCTTATTAAACTAAGGCCTAGTCCTGGTTTAAGCTTATCCCTGTCCGGGAAACCACCCCCTTAATTACTATTCGGACGGGATTAGTTTTAAATAGGGGTGAGGTAAAGCAATTCTTATCAGAGCTTCTCAGTGATTTTAGTCCCGCACAAATGCTCCATGTCAGTAATCGTTATGGACAATGTCAGTAAAGATTACGGCGACTTTTACCTTCTGTAAAAAAAGAAGTCCAGAGAAATTACCTCAGGTTATACTAATCCTGTGCGAATAGACTAGCTGTAAATAATATACATATACAATATAATATACATATATAATATACAAAAAATATTTCCTGTCAATTTTCAATTTTTCCAATATGGAAGCACGTGAAGAAGCATTCACTTGCATTCTAGCGGTGGAACAAGTCAGTGGCAGGTCAGTTCCTGCATACAACGACAGTCCTTTAAGAAAAAGGTCAAAAGCACTTCTCAAACTGACATTTTCCCCAAACCAAAATTAAACACAGTGTTTCCTCCCTGGTCCAATTTCGAGTTTATTTCCTTTGCATCATGTCGTGTGTTTGCACATGTGCTATCAGGAAAGCAACATTATGTACACGTGACGATGAGGAAGGTGACGCGCTGCGTAATCGAGTTGCCCCTCCTACTTTTGCATGTTTAAAGAGATTTCTAATTCTATGCAAATTGGCCATCAATATTACAGACGTCTTGTGCATTACTTCATCTACCCCTATAAAACGAATCTGGTACGAATAGGGCTTAAAAAGGTAAAAAAGTGAAGAAAAAAAACTGTACAGCTTTTTTTTTTTAAAACACATAATTTAGAAAACATTCATGTCTACGAAAGGTGAATGAGTTCAACTATACTAATACATAGGGTTGGAGGTTTAGAAAAGCATTGTCCTCTATGGATCTCTATGCTGCTGATTGACTTTTGCAGCTCTTCGTAAAGGTTTAAGAAAGCGAATTACAGATTTTGCCCCATGTAAAAGAACCACACATGCAATTTAGTTAGACTAAACTAATTTAACTGTACTGTATGTCTTGCAATCCGACAAGAGAGGAATTGGCAAATGTTTCACTTAGATTTATACTGCAGTCATGTCAAAACACATATTAATAATAATCCAGCAGATATAAGTTACAGTGCTCAAGACAGCCATAAGAAAAACATATTTAGTGAAAAAGACAAATGAGAGCAGGGCAATCGCTTCCAAATGCGTCCCATGATCCAACTAAATACAAGACATCACCAAACAACGCTCGGATGACACAGTAACTGAGCTCTCCGATGGATTTTACCTTACAATAATAACTCAAAAACAAATCCAAGTTATATGAGAAGTACAGCTGTGTGTGGAAATGTTAGCACTGTGCCAGCTGTTTTTATGCCAAACCAGTCCAGCATATTGCAGTAGTTAAGATGTACACCTACTGTTTAAAATTTAGAGTCACCTTTATTTTATGATCTCAAAAGTCTTTTGATCTGAATTCATGTCTGAATGTCATTTTAACTCTTTCCCCACCATTGAAGAGTTATACTGTCAATAAAAAAAAGGCTTTCCTGCCAATGACGAGTTTTTACGGCAATCAATATTTCTGTTCAATATTATCCACTAGGTGGCGCTCTTACCCAACTTATGAAACACTGAAGCATCCACTGATCCAATGACAATAAAACCTCAAATCATTGCTCTGAATCTGATCTATGCTGCGTTCACACCAGCTCGCGGCATAAATGAGGCATTTAGCATGGCACGGTAGACGCAATTCTGCCTCATTCGCACCTCTAGTTGCCGCGGGAAACTTGTGAGTTGAAAAATCTGAACTTTGGCGGAAAAACGCGGCGCATTAACCAATCAGGAGCTTGCTCTAGTAGTGACGTGAATACAGGAAGCGAGCGGAGTCGCAGAAGCCCCTCCCATGATGCAAATTTTCACATGAATGTCTCGAATGACTAGAATTCACGCGCAAATGAAGCAATAAACTCATGTTCAATGTTCAAGCGTCCAATTACCAACAAATAGCGCGTTTTTGCCGCCTCTACCGCGTCTGGTGTGAACCCACAGTAACAAAAGTATTTTAGAGAAATGCATTTATCTCAGTATATCTTCATTTTTAGCTTTTTTTCAAAATGTGGTATTTTTGAAGAAACCTACCCATATTTGAGAGGTGATAAAAGAGAACAAATAAGAATATGATAAAAGTTTGCTTTTGCTTAAAAGCAGAGAGTTCTTTCATTTGATATATTCTATGTTTATATATTTATTCAACTTTTGTGAAAATCATAAAAAATGCTGGTGCTGGCTGGCGGGGAAAGAGTGCTTTAAAACATGTCTACCTTCAAAACATGTCTATGTTTACTACAGCTCTTTATCCTATCAAATGAAAACACAGTTAATCCTACCATTAGCTAATAATCCTACAGACACTACATCTGCTGTTTGTTGGAACAACTAGTTGGGCATCTTTCCTAGCCACCATTGTGCTGCGTGTCAATGTGGTAACAGTGGGCCACACAGCCGAATAAATAGCAGCTGAGCTTGGCTTTAAGTGAGCGGTGATTCAAAGCTCAATCCGATATGAGAAGATAAGCAAAGCATGGGGCGTTTGGCAGGGCCGACTGGAACAGCCGAGGAGAATGCTGGGATGGAGTTCAGGGAAGGCTGGATCAGGACATCTGGTGTGATTCTGATGATTTATCCAGCTCTGAGCAACTTTAACCCCCAATGTGACTCAAGCACACCCATAGTGTTCCACTTGAAGCTCCTATATTTTGATGTGTGTTTTTGCGTGTGATGCTGCCTTCAGAGACAGACATCTGTCAGCAATTAGACTAGCAATTATTTTAATACGAACCAGTTAAAAGGCAAAGACAACATTTTCGAAAAGAGTAGAATGTGCAATGAAGCTAACGCTAATGCAATCAACCACACAAATGTGTTTAATTAATAAACTCCTTTGCAATGATCGCACATTTGCAATACTGTAGCTGGTTCATTGGGCTTCTACTCAATAAGTTTGCTTGCTCAATCTTAGCTCAATGGAGTTACTCAACCGCTATTGCATGCTAACAGAGACCAGTAGCTTTGGGAGCTGTGTGTTAATCAGAGATCCACCTATTAGCATCTCTGTGGAATGAGTAAAGGGATAGCATTGTTAGAAGGGATATAAAAAGCAGCACAGGCGAAGATTTAATCAAGTAAACGTGTCATGTGTTTAGGACCGGCTGCTGCTGCTTGCTAATGCCGCATTCCCAGGAAGTCGGATATGGGATGTTTCAACTGACGCCTTTGACCTCCAACCTTTGAGAATAAAGCTATTTAACTGCACACCGCACAGAGGATTACACACCCCTCTCAGGACGATTACACACCTAAATAGGTTTTTAAACATCTATTATAGAAAACTTTGCCTTATTGGTGCATTTAATTTGCTTGAAGTACATCTCACCCTGGATGCCGCCATATTTGTGTGACATTATATGCTTCTTTTTTTTTAGATATGATCCACAGTTTTCCAAATAAATCTCCAATCCAGAAATCGAACATTCTGGTAGTATAATACTGCACTTCTTTAAGAAGATAGTTGGAAATTCAGACTTTATGATTCGAAATGGAATGCAACAGAAACCCTAGCTGGATTATTTCTAAAATGGAAAATGAAACAAATTGCTACAAAAGAGAGAAATAGAGAAAAAAAGAAAAAAAATTAAGGTACGAATATGCGACTATGCATAAATGGGTCGGTCTGTGTGTGTGCGAGAGAGTATAACGGAAAGAGAGGTACAGAGTCAAAGTCATTGCAGTCAGATGCAGATAATCATGCAGACTTCTAAAGTTACACAACAGCATGTGCCAACACCAACAAACCTTTATGGACTTTACACACTCTACAAAAACACCAACATACATGCACAGCTCAAACAAAAATACAGTTATGATGGAAATGTCCAATATATGTTCTTTAAAGAACCCATAAAATAAAATAAAAATATGTTTTGTGGCTTTTATGCCGAGCTCAGACTGCACGATTTTCAAAGTAGTCGGTTCACAGATCTTTTCACATTGCATGACTATCTGTTCAGTCGCTGCTGCTTTCACGCTGCACGATGGATCAGTGACAGGGGGTTTCACACTGCATAACTTTACCATAGGAAGAATCGCTGACAACTTTGTCCCGGTTCGCAAATTACGTCTTACAACCAAATACATGCGAGAAGTGACAAGGAAACCACGCGAGGTCACACGTGCAAGAACGGAGTTCTCACGTGAGACTGGGATTATTATTAAAAATGATAGCCCGCAAGAAGCTTGCCATACAAATTGCATGTGCGCTCATTTGCAGTGAAAAAAAAAAAGATTATGAAAGAGGAAATGGTTGGGAAGACTCATCCCCGAACTTCCAGCTGTCCTGTATGTTGCTCTCTCATTGGCTGTAGGTCATCGCCGATGTTATTTTCTGAATGTTATGTACCTGAATCGACTCCCCAGTGATTCACTCAGATCACGTCTTTGATAATTCACACTGTGTGATTGTCACTCAGTTACTATTTTGCACCCGATTTCAAATGACGAAATACAAACCAATTTTGTTGTTTTTTCCACATTTAAGGGGGACATTTTCATTACCGCAACGTGTCCATGACTGGATTTGGGTTCTTTGACATGGAAATATTTATAACTACAAAATCTAAAAAATAAAAGCTTCAGTGCATGTTATACTATAAACATTTACAGTAAAGAAACATGTGGTATTTGATGATCACTGGTAAAAGTAGAGACAATAGAAAGGAATATAAATGTGTCCAAGACCAATTTTCTCATCCTCCACAACAAATGTCAATCATTGTTTAAGCCCTAAATAAACTAACATAAAAAAAATTGTAAACAGTTCTTATTTTTTTCTCTCCAGATAAAAGTTGAAATTTGGTTTGTCATAGTACCTAGACAACTTTTTAGTTCTCATTACCGAAACATGAGTTTTTAAATGCATATATTTAATGTAATAATATGTTGCAGTAATGATAATTTTTGATAATGATAATCTAAGTTGATTTTTTTGACGACCTGCTTACATCATCTTTTCCATAAATATTTTAAAAAGATTCTTTAGTGTTGGGCGATATGCCCCATAGTGAGATTGTCCTATCGCCAGCCTGTGAGCTCTCCCCCCAATACAAAATAGTATCGGGGTGTAAGGGCACAGTATTTATTACAAATCTACGACTCGTATCCGATATCAGCATTTACACTAAACACTTGGCAAAACAATTCATGGTAGACATATAGACCTGGAACAGCTTAAACCACAGAGGAAGTAAAATGTCGTGATGTACAAGATTACAGAACTGTAAAAAGACATAAGACTTCAACATTACTACAAAAAGTGGAGCCGTCATTCTATATTGCACTGTTAAGAAGAGTCATGTGATCACGGGTGAGTTGACGTCATTTGCCATCATCGCATTTTTAATGGACGCAAATGTATGCATCTGATTCATATCCGATTTATTTCCACATACACTGTAAAAAAAACTTTGCTGCCTTAAAATTTTTTGTTAAATCAACTCAGATTTACAAGTCATCTCAACAGAAATTAGTTGTCACAACTTATAAAATATAGTGGAGAAAAGTCAACTTAAATTTTTAAGTTATAAAGGTTACAGGTTTGTGGGTCATATTCAGTCTACGCTACATGAGGGGAAAAAATGAACGGAATTGAGTCACTTTAAAAATGCAAATATAAATGCAGTCTTTATACATTTTGAAAGTCTTTCCCCCGGCCTCACAGACAAGGCTTAAGGTTAGTCCTAAGGCTTGAGCTGTCTAAATTAAAAAAAACTTTTTTTAAACAAATTTTTAAATATGCCAGTGCCATTGATTTCTCTCAAGATACACAACAAGTAACAATTTTTTTGCTTGAAAAGTGCCTAGTCCTTGTCTGTGAAACCAGGCCATTGTCTTTCAGAAAAAAAGTCTAAATAATAACTCCTTGAAGAACAATAGGGTCCTTGCATCTCGGTACTCAGGCCCTAGATATTAAGGAGTCATCTAGCATGGAGAACACACATATAAGGCTTTCTAATATGAGCCCCAAAGCCTCAAAGAACATCAGTTAAATAGTAAAAAATGTGTCCATTTATGTGAAATTCTGACTAAAGTCTCAATCTAATTATGAGATTAGGAGCAACCAAGTTTGATTTGCTTAAATGATGTCAATCTTTGACATGACATTAGTCAATTTAAAATATATGAAGTTTATATTTCACAGAATGTACTTTACATAATGTAGGGTGATTTATGTAGAAAACAATAAATCATGAAAAAAAATGACTTCACAAATCTTTTATCAGTTCCACTAAAGAGTATTGGGCTATTTAAAAAAAAAAGAGAAGTATAAACCCATCAATTTGTCTAACCCCAGAAATATTTCAATAGGAAACATTTCAACACAGAATATCTAATCCAAACCATTTTACAATTCCTGGTGTCAGTATCTGCAGATTTTATGTCATTCTCGATTCCAAAGTTTGCATGACGCATCTCAAAGCTCATTAATCAGAAAAACACTTTCCGTTGAGAAAAAGAAGGAAAATGTGAGAAAAGAAGTCAGTGTTAGTCAGTGAATTTTTTGGCCATTACACAGGTTGAAACCCAGTGACACAAAACAAAATGATTTTGCAGCACTGCTAAAAATGCTCAAGTCTGCCCAGGCCCCCTCACCGTCGCACCAACAGACTGAGCCGGGTCCGAACTCGAGTCGGGAGTCTGGATCCCCAAGGCTCGCGAATCACGTCATCTCATTCATCGACCGCACGTCACAGCTAGCACCCACATACTACTGTGCGGCCAGAGAGTTAGCCTAGCATTACCTAAACCCAACCATCTGACAAAGAAGCACTTCTCATATTCCTAAATAACGGTCTCTTCTACTTACCAAGCCGGTCTGTGGCCTCCTATCTAATTGACTTCATGATAAACGAGACCATTGAACCACAAGCAAAACATTTCCAGGAGTTGCAAGAGCATGTTTCACCAACCGTACGGTTGCCAAACATTTCTAAAAGGCTTCAGTGGTCCTCCTAAGCCACTCAGTGAAAATATACGCTTGGTGGATTAGACGTTCGAAGAGAGATTTTGCCACGATGGAATAAGCAAAACTTGCAGAGATGCCACATGATTCACTATCCAACTTGTGGCTTTGAAGATACATCGATCCAAATCTGATATAGCCGTGGGATGCAAATCCCTGTGCTGACTGAAGATATAGTGGGCCTGTCAAGTTTAAATTTGGAAAACTGCACATTTATAGCACGTCATTGGTTGACATAAATCAAAAAGCTGTTTACACAGTCTTTCTCAAACTTCACCATACATTATAAATCAGATAATAACTAGGATATGTTTGAATGTAGGGAAAATTGTGTCATTCAACCAGAGTTTCATTTAAAAGCTGGTGATTGAGATGACAGCCGCCCATCTTGTCAACTGATTACCCTCATCTTCATTTGGGTTCCTCAGTCGCCCAAAGGTCGCACATGAAAGAAATGTTTGATCACGCAAACCATCTGCTGCACGTTCCTACTACAAACACTTACCAAAATATCGCACGACGTTCCAAGGAGCATACAAATTGTTCCAAAAACAAAATCGAGGTTGATAGTCAGAACACGTTAGATGTTATTCATGCTCTATGAAAGCGTTGACAATTATCTGGAACGCTTCCAAAAAATCATCATGGATTCTTCCAAGAAGTATTCGTCTATTACAAAACTGCAGTTTACTGAGGACTCTCTCAAAAAGTGATATCATTATTGTCAACACTATTCATTAAAGAAACGTTTCTTAAAGGATTAGTCCATTTTCTCAAACAAAAAATCCAGATAATTTACTCACCACCATGTCATCCAGAATGTTGATGTCTTTCTTTGTTCAGTCGAGAAGAAATTATGTTTTTTAAGGAAAACATTCCAGGATTTTTCTAATTTTAATGGACTTTAATGGACCCCAACACGTAACAGTTTAAAATTGCAGTTTTAACTGAGTTTCAAAGGACTCTAAACGATCCCAAACGAGGCATAAGGGTCTTATCTAGTGAAATGATTGTCATTTTTGGCAAGAAAAATAAAAATATGCACTTTTAAACCACAACTTCTTGTCTTGCTTTGGCTGTGTGACCTCACGTAATTGGTAATGCCGTGGAAAGGTCAGGTGTTACAAATATGAAACGCACATTTGCGGACCATTTTAAACAATAAACTGACACGAAGACATTAAAGGATTAGTCAATTTTCTTAAAAAAAAAATCCAGATGATTTACTCACCACCAGGTCATCAAAAATGTTGATGTCTTTCTTTGTTCAGTCCAGAAGAAATTATGTTTTTTGAGGAAAACATTACAGGATTTTTCTCATTTTAATGGACTTTAATAGAACCCAACACTTAATACTTAATTCAACACTTAACAGTTTTTTTCAACAGAGTTTCAAACGATCCCAAACGAGGCATTAGGGTCAACTTCTCGTCTATCTCCTGTCCAGAAAAGCGCCAGCGCGACCTCACGTAAATGCGTAGTGACGTAGAGAGGTCATATGTTACATATATGAAACGCACATTTGCGGCCATTTTAAACAATAAACTGACACAAAGAAAACAACGTCGGAACGGTCCTCTTTCTCCACACTTGTAAACACTGGGGCGTAGTTTCGCGTTCGTCCTCTGTGACCTCTTGACGTGATGACGTATTGCGTGAGGTCGCACTGGACCGGAGAAAGACGAGAAGTTGTGGTTTAAAAGTGAATATTTTTTATTTTTCTTGTCAAAAATGACAATCATTTCGCTAGATAAGACCCTTATGCCTCGTTTGAGATCGTTTAGAGTCCTTTGAAACTCCGTTGAAACTGCAATTTTAAACTGCATTAAAACTTTTAAGTGTTGGGGTCCATTAAAGTCCATTAAAATGAGAAAAATCCTGGAATGTTTTTGTCAAAAAACATAATTTCTTTTCGACTGAACAAAGAAAGACATCAACATTTTTGGATGACATGGTGGTGAGTAAATTACCTGGATTTTTTTTTTAAAGAAAATTGACTAATCCCTTAAGTTTTTATAGGCCTTATCATTTTGGCGATTTTTAAGCACCCGTATCACCCTGTCTGGTTTAAAAATGGGAATAGCTGGAGGCGTGATCACTTTCAAAAACCACTTGGCACGTACATTTTGACTTTATGTATCAAGAAACAGACACATTTTAAATAGAAATGACACTTTAATGGACTGATGTCACGTGTCTGAATGGAATCGATCCTGAAAAAAGCCTAAACGATACACTCCTGAAAATAAAGCCTCCTAAAATGTTCATTCTGTATTAGTTGTATAAATAACCTCCAACATCCACAAAACCTGGACCCTGGATTACCATGGGAGTGGAAGGTGACCACCCTGGATGTGTGTTTGGGTTCTGAAGAACACTGAATTGACATTGGGGGTTCAAATGACATAAGCGTGAGTAAATAATGAAACAATTCTCTGAAATGACTTTACACAAACTAAGTATAAAGAGCAAATTGAGAGTTGAAACATACAGCAAGTTGCAGTGGATTTACAGCTACTTAGCAAAACATGCTAAAAATCATAAGGCATTTAAAAATGTTGTGAAAATACAAAGTCACGGACAATTACCAATCTGCTAACACAGAGCTGCATATAGGCTGACTATGCAAGATTTATCCGATAAATATTCTGGAGATAAATATAGAAGATACGCAATGGTAACCTCAACAATGCCGTAAAACCTTCAACACAAACTAAAGTACCACACATTTGGCTTTGATTGAAAAGGCCACAACCTACACAAGGTTTATTTGAACCCCGCAGACCAAAATAATCACATCCCTCATGTTCATCGGAGGCCAGCGCTTGTGGCTTAAACTTATTTGATTTCCACGTTAGGATGTAAAAGTCAAAGCGCAGATGAAAAACAGATTATCAGTTGCTCCCTGGATGGCCGCATTAAAAATGTCCCACCAGAAAGCAAGCAAAGGGCCTTCAGAGAAGAATGTGGACACTGCGGTTAGGCACATCTGCTGAGGCAGGGAACAAGGGTCTTGCTCTCGTGTTTTTTTTTTTTACGTGAATACCTTTTACCTTCAAAATGTGGCTAAACATGTGGATCACATTGAGTCCAGCGTAAGCGATAATGTTAAAAAATGTTTAAAGTGATGAATTCCGACCACATTTAAATAAAACAGGAAACTTAAGTGAAATTAAATGGGAGGGCAAGCTGAGGACGGATCCTAATTTATTTCATAAAATGCTGTATAGGTATTAACCAATGATAACTTAACATTTTCAGTGGAAGCCATTAACTTAAGTAATGTCAATTACATCAACCATTAACAAATCAAATGACTAACCACAGAAAACCACATGAAGTCAGACTGGATTTTATTTATTATGTCATGTTGTATAATATGGTTATCATTGGGATGCATACAAATAATAATTTGCAAAATCAAAGTTTTTGTTTACATCATGTATATATGTGTGTACAGTGTATAATAATTATGTATATATAAATTGTCACAAGTGAACATTCTCTATTCATTCAGTCTACAACTCAGTAAAGAGATAAGATATGAAAATGTAATAAATACAACATATGTGTACAAGGCTTCATTCTTTATGAGATTTATACAATTGTGATGTATGGTGCTCAGTAAATATTAGACAGTGTGAAAAGTGTGACAACTTACCCCGCTCTCCCCTACACACACTAAGGGATAGGAACATTACCCGATTCGCTCGGTGCATCAGCATAAAAAGTTAACGATGCTATGCATCGGTTTAAAAACTTTGTTTCTAGCAGCATTGGTAAAACACTGATTTATTTACGTATAATTATTAATAGGTGAGCTATACTTTTTATTATGAAACTGACCAATATTTTATTCGCAAAATATGCGGTGCTTGCATGATTTCATAATCCCCGCATTTTCGTAGCAAAAATCAAATTTGTCTTAGCAGAAAGTTGAAAAATTTTGCATTAACTTCACACAAGCACAGCCATGTCCCCTGTTGCCATAGGAACGTTATTGAAAAGCTGCAAAACCTGCAAACAGTTTTTGCAAGTTCCCGCAATTTTTGAAAGTTCCCGTAATTTTATCGAATAAAATTGCATAAATATCCTGCATATTCCATCAAATTTTTGCCCGCAACAATCACAAAAAACTCAGTGTGTTTCTGGAAGGACTGGGATTTGACTGACGCCGCTCTGACAAGTAAACAGACGTATGCGCTAAATAAGAGAAAAAGTGAGTGGGTCCAATATCCTTTCTTAAAGGGTCTTAAAAAGTGGTCTTTAATAATTCAGACACCCATGTACAAATCCAATGTGTGGAAACTCTCTGTACACAAAAAAAAGTGTTCATATTTACACATTGTTTTGTGTTATACTATTTAACACATTGTCATTGTGTCATTGTGTGTTTATTTTGTGTTAAAATTAGGGCTGGAATGACGCGTCGACGTAGTCGATTACGTCGATTACGTAATTACGTCGATTTGCCGGAAATGCGTCGATGCGTCGCACTGTTTACATTTTGAAATGAAGGCGGCTTCAGCTCCGACCGGGTGATACAAGTGTTATACCAAACAGACAGAACGCGATCAAAAGTGTGGGAATACTTTAAGCAGAGACCAAATAAAACACATACTGTGTAAAACTGAAATGGCATACCACAGCAGCGCAACACCTGTGTATGATCATCTTAAAAGAAGAAAACCTGGGGCTCTCCGACCTCAAAATGACGAGACGTCAGCGTAAGAATTTGAACTATTACAGTAAGTTTTTATACTTACTCTATAAACAATAGAATCAATACATATTGTGCTTAATACAGCTGCGTTTACATCTTCGTTTAATACGAGCTGCGAGACGCCTGACAGACGCGACATTGCATCGCTTCTGGGCAGTATGTTGAAACAGTAAATAAAGAGCAGGACATGTTTTTATATTAAGAAGTTATGAAATAATAAGTTACTGTCACATTGAGAACTGATAGGCATGTGCCCGCATGCACTGAAAGCCAGCTGGCAGTGCGGAGTTCCCAATGAACGTCTTTTTTGCGAATATGTGCGCAGATATTACAGAAGCTCGTCTTGTAAGGTATTCCTGACATGCGTTTATTTAAAGTAACAGCGGCGTAAACGCTGTTTATAAAATATTAGAAGATCATACTAACTGAACTTGTTTTTACCCGGAACTTAAGAAAAGTTAAATGTTAAAGTTAAATGAGAATGCAGTGCTACTAATAGTAATAATATTAACAGTAATAATATAACCATTACATCTTATATAAGGGTTCATGAATCACAATGAACTTATTTTTACTTCAGTCTGAACTAATGCTGAGTTAATGCATGTAATAATCATAAACTAATGTTTAAAATATTAATATATGCCTATTTTATTGTTTAAGGTGAATAATGCCTCTTTTAAAGTGGCACTGCCACTTTATTTTTCATGTTGAAAATTTTGGTTTGTGTGTTTGTTTAATTAAGAAAATGCTTAAATAAAATGTTAGCGTTAATGGCAGATGTTACATTTATTATTTGTTGGGGAATTATATGTATAAAAAAATCATTAGACTATTCGATTAATCGGAAAAATAATCGATAGATTAATCGGTTGAAAAAATAGTCGATAGTTGCAGCTCTAGTTAAAATAAATAATTTGACGTGAGATGTGTTTAAACAACAAAAAATGTGTTGTTCCAATAATAACACAGAGATTGTACCATATTAAATTGCATTTAATAGCATTATATTTTTTCATTGCATCGTACCAAACTGCATCGTAAAGGGGTGAATTGCATCTTATTCCATCGGTTGCTGCTCATACGTATCTTTAAATTATCATATCGGATTCAGTTATGGAGATGCACGTCCCTAACATATATGATGTAAACAAAAACTTTCAAACGAATAGTTGTAAATAATTGTTATGCAGCCCTATTTATCAGAGTCGTATATGGTACCATACTGTTTACATACAGAGTAATTTAAAGAATACCATAGTAATGACCTCACAGTATTAACATAGAAACAACAGATTAATAAGCAACCAGAGTTCATTCAATACTTCTTGACAGCACTGTTTAGTATTAGTATTAAAAGTACACATCAACACCACAGCAGCAGACTTTCACTTTGCCAAGATGTTGGCACGTCTCTCCTCTCACCGTTTCATAAAAAGGGATTTTGCATTTCAGTCTATGACCTTTGTCATCTTTGTGTTTTAGTTCCACTCCGTTGTTGTGTAACTATACATTTGACATCAAAATCATTCTTCTGATAATAATAATAATATACTATGAAGCAGTCTATTATGGAAGGTATTTTTGGACTTTTTTAAATTAATGAATTAAATTATAAAATAATTAATTAAATTATAAAATATCAAATAAAATAGCAAAATATGTCCCAAATTTGAAAATGAAATGCTAAAATAAAAATTAAAACATTATATTAAATTATTTCATTTTCATTTTTAACATGATGAAGCATCATTCCGGCCAAATTGAAAAATGTAATTAAATTGATGATTTGACATTTCATTTTCAATATAATCTTGAGTCAAGACTGACAATGTTAAAATAAAAAGGCAAGTTTGAAAAGGAATCTGTAAATACATTTTTTAAAAGGCTTTTTATTCATGCCCAAGCAATAATAGGGACAAAATTAAAATGTAAAGTTCAGTTTTAATTTTATATTCTGTTTTTCATTTTCGTTTTAATTTTCATGTTCATTTTTTTTTCAACTTGTATGCAAATTCAATGTTAATCAGTGGGTGGGGCTTACGTGCTTAAAAAAGGGGGATTGGCTGAAGCAGTGTTGCCAAATTCAGTGACTGTGTTGCTTGCCAACTTAGCGACCTTATTGCTACATCTAGCGACTTTTAGACCCATTTAGCCAAACTTAGCGACTGTTTGGATGAATCTTAGCTTCTTTACATCTGTACAGATAGGCTACTGTGTCGATTGTACTGGCCCACGAGTGCCGGGTGGCGCTGTCACGGTGAAATGTGCGTCTACCCTCTGTGCATGGAGCTGTATTAATTAATTAAAAAAGTCCAAAAATACCTTCCATAGTCTAAAGCATAACCAAAAAGACCAAAATCAATAAATAAAAAGTAAAATTATTAACTTGAGATTTACATATTTAAAAGGGTATGTTGGTGCTTGTTTGTTTATTTCTTAATGCCATTCCAGTATGGCTATATTCACGGCAAGAAGCAGTTAATCTACACAAGTTCAAGATGGACAATATGGCATCTCCAATTCAGCAAACCTGCATGTCTTTGGACTGTGGGAAGAAACCGGAGTACACAAAGTAACATGGAAACGCAACACAGAAAGGCCCCCTGACCCAGCCAAAGCTCAAACCGGAGACCTTCTTGCTGTGAGGCAACAGTGCTACCCACTGAGCCACTGCGCCGCCCAGGTAGGTGCTTGTCAGGGCATTGCTTAGTGCTTGCTATGGTGTTGCAATTGGTTGTAAAATAGTTGTGTTGTGTCTTGAGTCCCTCCTTTAGTGCTGAACCATTTTAACCATAATATCGTCCACCATAAAAATATCAAAATTGGTGGCTTACTAAATAAAAAAAACAAACCTCTGCTCATTAAGCCAAATGATTTGAGGTAACAAACACAGTTACTGTATGTGCTTTAATTTAAAAGAAAGTTCAAGAGAAAGTAATAAAAGACAGTGGTGCTTGGGACAGAGGGAGAAAGAGAGTCTACAAAGAGTGTTTGTCAGGCTGCCTGCCGTGTGAGAAACCCGATGCCTCACTGCAGATGTGGCCAGGTTTATTTAACACCACCTACCCAGCCTAACAGAATCCACTATATCCATTTGTGTGCTGCTCCACCCCGAACCGCCCTCCTTCAGCCCTAAACCCACCTCCCACCACGGCAAGCGACAGGCACGCTCTCTATCCATCTGTTCCATGTGTGACGCTTCCTTTCCTCAACCTCTCCAAGGTTCGGGCCTAAATATAACCCTGTTATGCTGCAGTTGCACAGGGCCAAACTTTACCACGAGGGCCTGTCTGCCGTCTCCATGTGAATCCAGACAGTTTTGCCCCAAGAGAACAAGACTTTGACCGAACCCTCAAACCCCAAGTCCAGAAGTTCCTAAGTTCACTTCCACGTCCCTCTACGGTGATGCCAAATCAAACATCGTAATAGTTGTTTTTACACAGTAGGAGCAACAGACGAGGTTGATGACATATGGGAAAAAACGAACAAAAAGTAAAACGATCCGACCGCGGTTTTGTCGGAAAACGAATAAATTAAGTCTTGACCACATGCGAGCTTGTCTGCAAGTGAAAATTAGTTCAGCAATTGATGGTGAAGAACGGGATATTTGCATTATATTTTGGTACGACATATTGGATTTCGGTTTGATCTTTTCGCATCAGATTAAACTGAAAGATGTAAGAAGTCTACAATTGAATTGAGATGGTACATGTTCAAGACAAACATCTCTTTCAGTGAAACAAGAAAGCACCGGGTCCGCCTGGACGATAGCGTGACTTAGGATTAGCGTTTTTTGCTCAATCTCATTTGCATAAGAAGGGCACACAGCGGTTGCTGGTTACACTTTGTTTGCCGTGTGAAAGACCGTTTTCTCCTCTTAAAGGAAAGCTTGTCAATCTAGAAGCGAAGGAATTCTATGCTGACCCACGCTGTCTGGATTGAAAATAAGGGTTTCATATCAAGGCTTGCCAACACAAAGACTAGGACCATCAAACTTAGACCAACTAAGTGTCAGTTGTGTTATGAAGACTGCACTGGCCTAATATTGACCTCTCTTGCTCTTGTGACATACACATAATTATGGTGAAATAATCTGGTGTTGCATAAAAATGTTCAATTGTCAATTTTGCCGTAAAGAGCACAATAGAACATTGGTATAAACCATAGACTGTAAAAAAGATGGACGTAGTGTCTGTGACGTCACCCATAGGTTTCTGAAGATCGTTTTTGAAGCTTAAAGTAGGCGATGCCTGCCATCGCCATCTTGGCCGCTCATCATCGCGCATCACTCGCGGATATCCGAAAATGGGTAAAGAGGCGGGACATGGGTGAACCCGAGATGGCTGGTTGCTGAAACCACGCCCCCCTAGCTCGACTCTAGAGACAGCAGTGGCTGTTCAACTGTCACTCAAGTGGCCACGCCCTTAATTATGCAGAACTTTAAGGCTTAATACCATTTAAACAGATGAGTTACAAAAAAATTCAACCCCCTATAGTTGTCATGAAGGGCAAAATTTGCTATACAGACCAAAAACAATTGTTGTACCAGGTTGTAAACACATTTTTTTCTGCTGTAAAGTTGGGCGTTTTAACATGAAGGTCTATGGGAATTTACACCCTATTGGAGTCGATGAATTGCTGTTTAAAACACTTCCGTATTGGCTTCATCAGAGAGATCGGAAGGTTGCCCCTCGGTATAGTATAAACAAATTGTAAAAACTCTTTTAGGTCAACTGCTGCCATATTTCAGGCCTAGAAGAGTACGTTTAGCACAATTTTTTACCTGTTGTGGCGAAGAGATGAGAAAAAAGCATAGAATTGTAAACCAATGATTTTTATCAGAAATAAGGACTTTAGTACACGTCTTGGTCTGTGAGGAACGTCTTGGTTTTTACGAAAAGAACTTGAATCATAAATTAGCAGCTGGCATACAGTTAAAACCTTAAATTATAGTACAAATTATAGTACAGACGTTCATTAAATGCATTTACAAGATCACTGCAGCCGTGCATCCATAAAAACGCTGGAGAGGATTAAGACATTTACAATCGAGTTAAAACAGGAAGACAGTGTTTATGTGTAATCATAAAAATAGATGGATTCATAAACGATCTTGACTCCGTTATACTGTATTTGGCAAAAATCACAGTCAAACAAGCATCGGTTAATGTCTAAACCGAGACAGTCCGAGGCTAGCAACAAATTGCAAAATATAAATTAAAATTAAGTAGTGATTCTCCTGTTTCTATCGATTTACGGTTACAAAGTTAAACGTCCCGTAAGTCCACGTTTTGTTAAACTTTAAAAAAAAAAACTAAACTAAAAACAGACTACCCACTTGGATCGCATTTCGCATTACAGAAGGCGGAAAAATTTCAGAGCCATAATGTAGACATGCTCTTTCTCAACATTTATGACCTGAACACGAAGCTACGTTTTGCAGGGTCCTGATGGGGCCGTGATTAACAGAGCCAGGGTCTGGCCTGCATTACAGAGGGAAACTAGAAGGAAACGACTGGTTATTACTTCACGACCGTAGGTCTGTTAATCAGCCTATTAGCGTTTAATTGAGGGTAGTTAATTAGAGAGGCTTTGGGGTGGGCGGCTCGCATGGTTAACTGGGTCTGACTGTGAAAGCAGCTGGCAGGGCAACCCGAGACTATTGTTACTGATGTGTTTACACAAGCCTGGTGATTGATTGGAAAGACAATTAGCTTTAATTACACCTGCCCTTTCCCTCTCCCTAAACCCTTTAAAAGCTATAAATTATACTACTGACATGAAAAAAGTAGGTGGAATAAAATGCACTGAGATACACTGTTAAAAAAAAGGTTGGTTCAACTTAAAATATATATTTTTTAAAAACTGTTTTGAGTTAAAGGAACAGTATGTAGGAAATTTTTATCAATTAATCATAAAATGGCCCTGATATGTCACTAGACATTAAGAAATCATTTACATTTCAAATACTTATTTCACTGACAACAGTGGTCTGGCCAGGATATTGTCATTTAAAAAGTGGTGTTGCAGCCCTCAAATGATGTTTATGTTGTCATTTTGTGTACTGGCCACCAGTTGTGTGATTGCAGTACCAGTTTTAGCCACAAGTTTTGTGATCGCAATATCAGTTTTGGCTACAATCCTACATACTGTTCCTTTAACTAATATTTAATATATAATATTTATAAATAGTTGTATTAATTTAAAATTTAAAGACAAGCAGGTAACTTACTTTTATAGATTGAACCAACAAATCTTTTTTTACAATGTAAAATCTGACTTAGAGTAATTCTTAGATTAAGAACATCAAAGTTTAATTTCAACCATTCATTTCGCCATGATTTAAATCTTTGATATGGCCTTTCTCAGTCAAGATATCAAGGTTGTAAAATATCAAGGTTCACTGGAAAAAAATATTCATTGAATTTGCTCAATTTTTTAAGTTAAGCGGTTGCACGCAAATAAATTATCTTAATTTAGATATATGCATTTAGTTGAACTTACTCAATTGTTTTAAGTTACCTTAGCCCAATTAAACTAAGTTGATCTGTGTAAAAGTTAGTTAAATTTAGCAATGCTATTATAATCTTATCATGCAAATTTAGAAATATAAAGTATTATACTACAGCAACAGCAAACATTTAATTTTTAAGTTAAAGTAGCATAAAAATCTATGTTTATTCGACAAAAATGCTGCATTTTTTTTTACAATGTGGGTTTTCACAAGGATACGTCACCAACTTAGAACCCATGATACTGCAAAATAGATGTACATTGGCGACCCTGTTTTGGTATTAGCCTTTGGATAAATGTTAGAAGTCATAATAATCCAAAAAGCAAGAAATCCTGTCCAGCAATGCATTTCTTTCCCCAACACATGCACACAAATATACGTACTTCACATATCCACCAACATTGTTTTTTGATACAAGAAAACCCAAGACCAGAAGTGCAGTACAACCATTTTAAGACTTCCATTGGACTTTATGTTCTGTAACAGCTAACCCTGAAATGTGGCTCTCTGCTGGGACTAACAGTCCCTTGTGATGCCGTCTCGCACGCCTCCACTCTGTTGGCCTGTTCAGCTGCGTCTCGAAGAGAGACAGAGGCACAAATCCAATAAAGTCGCTGACAAAGGCCTGCTTCTTGCAATAAGATGCCGAATAACATGTGACACCTCTCAAGGCCCTCAGTCAGAAATAACACAAGAAGCTTGTGACAGATTCTTCACTCACAGATTCCTCACTAAGGATGACATGTGGTGTGATATCTTAGTTGTAAAAAAAAGAGGGTGGAGACTAAACTCTGCAGCCCCATGCTGCTTTGACCCGACGTTGGTACAAAAATGTACAAGCTGGTAATAAAGTCCAGAGGTGGACAAATTAAGGTTAATGTCTTTTCAGTAGAATGGCTACATTAAACTTTTATTGAAGTAATTAAAAAGACTCTACCCATCTAGGATAAACAAATGAAGATAGATGGCATGTGAATAACTTTTCACGATCCAATTTGCAAATGCAAAAAAAACCTTTTCACAACAATCAAACCTACACCATTTAACTCAAAACGTATTTCCCTAAAGCCAAAGTTTAAGACATAAGCTTATAAAACCAATGGCACATTTTATGCATTTTTTGCACCTCTGTCCTTCATTACAGCTGTCTGATCCACTAGGCTCGTCTTAATAATGAAAAGACAAGAATGCTAACAACCTTAGTTCAAAAGGACTAAGGTTTCATCTGTATGGGCCTCATCTTCTCACGACTCTTCACGTATCTGTTCAAGCTGCCAGTCTATTGATGTTGCCACTCACCCCTCACGCCATTTAACGCCAAATCTGACGGCAAGAGCACACTAAAATAACTGAAGGCACCGTTGGGTGTTAAGTGGTGCACTGTGGCAGGGAACTACACTAACCTTTTCCACTGGTGGCACTTGCGCTACCAACTTTTTCAGTTACTGGCGCAAAATATGATTTGGTCGCACATATTTTTTTCAAGTTATATTAAGGCGCTCTGGATAATAATGAACAATAATGAAACTGTATTGCATACAGATATGCTTTTTATTTTACTTGCCATCTTTTAAACCACATGCCTTCTTGTTTTCTTAAACGTTGCAGTGTTTCCCACAGATCTGAAATTTACTTGGTGGTGGTAGCCGGTGAAAAGGGCAATTATTACCCACTGACAAATTATGGTCTACTATACATGTGACGAAGAACTAATAATGTGTGACACAACACAATACTTTGATTTATTGGAAATTAATATTAATTTCACATTATATTTCATCAATCTAACCACCCCAAACTTTCTTTGCCATTAACAAAGCTGACACTGTTTGTCAAAGCACCACAAAAAGACTTACTGTTTTTGCACTGATATATGAAGCAATTAGACCCTTTTATCAAACTCAATATAATACAATACTATGTATAGTATATTAATAGACAGTGCAGGTCTATAGATTATAAATGTGACTGATGTTATGACTGATGTTATAATGGTAATAATTTTTACTTTTACTGCTTTTGCTCTATCTTTCTATTTCTCTCTTGCCGATTTAAAAAGCTTAATCCACTCGTTATTTCAGATTTAAAAGTCTACTTGCTGTCCCGGTGACAGACTTTACATTGCTTTGCTCGTTCAGTGCAATTGGCTTGACATTAGCATTGCTTTTTGCTACAATCTCTGTCCAAACTTAATATGGATATGGTTTTAGAAAATATATGGTTAATTAATAATAAGATTATTAAAAAAATGTGAGAAAGAAAATTCAGCGCGTGGTCGTAACAAGAACCATCGCCATAGAAACCGGAGGCACGCTGAAACTGCACTCGAGCTTTAGCGCGGTAGCGCTCATGGACGTTTTCCGATCGACTCGGGTTATAAACACAACATTAATCAGACTTGGTACCCAAAGTAATTAAACTAGGACCTAACCAGACCCGACAGACCATTTAAAATATAAACCCGGAACCATACGAGTCCCGCGTCCTCAGTAAAAAAAGACCTCTGCTCAAGTTCAGAAACAAGGAAGACACTGCGCTTGCGTCGCGTCCCACCCAATTCATTGAGAAACAGCTGAGCACGCAAACGCACACTGATAGGGAGAGACACGACGTGCTTTCACGCAAAATGAAGCCAACGTGTTGATGGCTCAGAGCACGTTATAAAACGTATTCTTAAGATCCACATTTCTGTTTTAATAAATGCTCATAGTAAATCATAGCATATTGTCTAAAACATTAGGTAGCACATTTGCGACCCATTAAAAATTAGAGTCGCAACGGCAGTTCAAAAGGTCGCATATGCGACCATTTTGGTCGCAGTGTAGCTCCCTGTGTGGGTAACCTCACAGCTATATGAGAGCAGAAGGAGATAAGAAAGCAAAAGTATACTAAAACTCTGGTGAGATAAGAGTACAGTACATTAAAACAGCGTGGGGAAATCAAAACTCTGTACTTGAAAGAGCAGATAAAAGTGCATTAAGATATTAACACGTTACTTATTTTTACATTATCATACATCTTCAAAACATCACCCAGATCTATTCAGCCCACATGTTTCTTTTGTTAATGTCGAGGCTCTTCCTTCACAGATCTTTTCTTTCAGATGGCAAACGCAGCGGTGCTGTTTTTAAAGCCTGGTTGTTGTTCAACCTCTGACCTTTGTCTGTTTGCAGGCTTTTACAAGGTGACATTTACAACCCCGGTCTATCTCCATGACCTTTTCCTACCAAACACCTTCAGTGCTCCTCAAAACAGCTCTTGGACATCAAGGAAAAATACAAAGACACTAAAATAGAGGTAAGTAAAGGTAGAGTAGTTCAGATTGATAACTGAAGATGAATAAATGCTGTACAAAAAGAATATTTTGCTAATTGTTAGTTTATATCAAGAAATGAATTAACTAACATTTACCAAATGCGTAAATGTACCCATGTTAAAAAAATTACCCTGGACCACAAAATGTTTGAAATTGAGATGTATATATAATCTGAAATCTGAAAAACAAGCTTTCCATTGACATATGGTTTGTTAGGACATAGGACAATATTTGGCCGATATCCAACTATTTGAAAATTTGGAATTGGAAAATTTGGAATATTACTAATGATTTTTTTTATATTTACGGTAGGAAGTGTACAAAATATCTTTATGAAACAATATATTTTGGCATTAAAAACTATTTAAAAAAAATTGAATTTATTTTGACTAGGGATGCTAAACAATTAATCGCGATTAATTGTTAGCAGAATAAAAGTTTTTGTTTACATCATATATGTGTGTGAACTGTGTATAATAAATTTGTATAAATAAATGTACACACATGCATGTATATGTTTTAGAAATGTTTACATGTGTATATACATTTGTATATTTATGTATAATTTATATTATAAATAAATATAAATACTTAATATATACATTTTTTTTCCTTAAAATTATACATGAATGTGTTCATATTTATATATATACATATTTATTATACACAGTTTACACACATATGTGATGTAAACAAAAACTTTTATTCTGCTAACGATTAATCACGATTAATTGTTTAGCATCCCTAATTTTGACTCATACAGTGCATTTTTTGGACCCATCTGACTTATGACTGGTTTGTGCTCCAGGGTCCAAGAACCTTGTAAAGTGTTTCCTATTTTCTATGTGAAATCCAAATAAATTATAGCAATTTTGTACTTAATGCTTTTAAACATAATCACATTTAAGACTGTCGTCTGGTATAATTTGGCCGATATCCAACTATTTGAAAATTTGGAATTGGAGGGTGCAAAAATCTAAATATTGAGAAAATTGCATTTAAAGTTGTCCAAATGAAGTCCTTAGCAACACAATACTAATGATAAATATTTTTTATATTTACGGTAGGAAATGTAAAAAAATATCTTCAGAAAACATGATCTTTTGGCATAAAAATAATAATTTATAATTTTGACCTATACAGTGCATTTTTGGATATTGTCACAAATATACCCATCTGACATATGACTGGGTTGTGGTCCAGAGTCCAAGAACCTTATTGTAAAGTGTTTCCCATTTTCTATGTGAAATCCAAATAAATGATAGCAATTTTGTACTTAATGCTTTTAATCAATCACTTTTTAAGGCTATAGTCTGGTATAAAGATGTTTCTCCACCACCATCCCTATGTTCAATCTGAATCTGCAATAAATCAAACCGTCGCAGACAATCACAACTGCTAGCTATGTGTGAAAATGTTCGAAGAGTCCGCAGAGCAAACACAGTACCGTTTTTACATCTTTCTTTATGAGAAAATAAATGTCTCTGCTGAACAAGGCCACTATTCATTCCAAGAATTATTCAAACTTGCCTCTCCATAGCTTAACAGGAACATCTGCCATTACAATTCTCCTCAGACGTCTATGGGAGATTCTAGATCTTTATGGACATTCGACGTACGCGCATGTAACCTCTTTAAGGCTTACACGGCCGAGTGAACACGGGTAATGAAACCCCTTTTGATTTTCCAGATTCACTTATGAGCAATTAAATATTCCTTTTCTTCCTGTTAAGTAAGGCAATAAAGTATATTCACGCTCTCATATAAAGACCAGATGATCCATGCAGTGTTCCTGGCCAGAACTTCGTGTTCTATCAGTGAATCACTCAGCCTTGCTGCTGTCAAAAACATGTGCAGAAAGCCTGTTGAGCATTGCAAATAATTGAATAATTGCCGGTCTATGATATTTTGATCCTTGGAAACACATCAATGCAAGGCAAAACCGTTAGTCCAATAGCTTGAGCTAGAAGTATAGTTCCGTTTGTACGAATACGCGAAGGTTCACGAACAGTATGAGTGACGCATGCACTGTATGTGCACCGGCAGTTTTTTTTACACTTGCATACTTTTTACGCAAAGGTCGAGCATGTAGCCCGGGAGATGCATTTCGTTTTGCTCATGCTTCGAACTTTGTGTACACGTACGAGTCAAATAAACTATGCTTAACATAGCTGTATGTTCGACTGTGCATATTTGTGTGTACCTTCGTATTCGCACAGTCCGATAGCTTAAGCTAAAAGTATAGTTCTGTTTTTTACGAATACGGGAAGGTCCACGTACAGTGCACGTGACGCAAATTTCGTCATCAGAATAGTACCAGATTTTTTTCAGACTTTGTACGTAAAGGTAAAACATGCGGCTTACAGTAAAATGTAGTATGTAGCCCAGGAGATGCATTTCATTTTATCGCATTGCACATGCTTCGAACTTTGTGTACACGTACGAGTCAAATAAACTATGCTTAACATAGCTGTTTGTTCGACCGTGCACATATCTGCATGTAAAATAGTATTCGAATTAGTTCAGTTTTTACGAATACGCGAAGGTCCACGTACAGTGCGCTCGAAACAAATTTCGTCATCAGAATAGTATGCGTGCACTGTATGCACACCGCCAATTTTTTTCAGACTTTGGATGTAAAGGTGGAGCATGAAAATGTAGCCATTTTGTCGCATTGCACATGCGTCGAACGTCTGTGTACACGTACAAGTCAAACAAACTATGCTTAACATTGCTGTGTTTTCGACTGTGCTTGTATTTGCGTGTACATTTGTATTCACAGTCGCACAGTGTGATAGCTTGAGTTAGAAGTATTGTGCAGTTTTTACGAATATGCGAAGGTATTAAACTATGCTTAACATAGCTGTGTTTTTGACCGTGGCGTATTTGCATGGACATTTGCATACATGTAAAAAAACTAAAATATACCTTGACATGCCACACAATTTGAGACAACGTTTTCGTCCATATTATAAACCTTTCAAACTAAGTTACATGCAAAAAGGGTAATCATTAAGTTTTTGGGGTTTGTTTTAATCCTCAAGTATGCTGGGTTGGGGTGAAGATCATAACATCCCTTATGAGGCTTTAATATGTTGAAAGGTGCTAAACCTCAACACGATGTTTACATCCCAACATCCAAGCACAACTGCCAAAGAATGCATATGAAACTCGATGGATATAGTCTAGTGAGAGAGGAGATGAGTGGATAATCCAAATGATGGATGAAGAAGAGACAAAAGAGCGCAGGGATTTAAAGGGCTCTCCGGTCCATCACGACTGTAAAGGATGGGACTACGGGGTGTTGGTTTAGCTATGCACAATGGAGACTACAAAAGCAACAAAACTGCTGTGAGCCATTGTGCGTTAAGTCTTCCCCTATGATTATATTTCTACAGAAAGTCATTTCTCAAGTTGACAATTAAATATGCGATACCACCTAAGGCCCTAACGTAAAGCTAGAATCCATGTTTCTGTCTTAAAGAGCACAATATGACCTCAGGTGTCAACCATTGATAACAAAGCATTATTCCAGGCTTTTCAAACATTTTACAAAGTGGCAGTAAATCTCCTAAAGGAAACAGAAAACGTTATTCGCATGTACACATGATCCAAACAGATAGCACTGGGTGGGAACAGCTTAGCATTGTGGGAGAGAGTTTCTGACTGTAAATTATGATGGTTATTCAATAAAGTGACCTTGGGCTTAGTACCTCTACGTATTTGCATCATCTGGCATGCACGCTGACTCACTCTAAATATTAACAAGACAAAGACCAAAAGTGACATTCTAGGTCTTGTGCCATCCTAGAGCAACATATCTTCCTTTATTGAACAAAACGAAAAGCCAAACCTGCCATTGATAACCCTTCTCGAATATCTTGGCATTGTTATACTGATTTGTTGCAGAAATGTAGGTGACATCTACAAAAACCACAAGGAACACTCAAATATCATGCTATAGATTGCAGCTGGCACGCTAAATACGCTGAAAAGCTTCACTCGCTCACTGCCTCCGAGTAAATCATACTGGCACGTTTCCGGCACAAGCATTAACTTATCTGGTTCTCATACGTCCTCCAACGGGCCAGTTTACTGGTCTTAAGTCGCTAGGCGCCTACTGCATTACAGTCGACTTCGGAGGTTGAATCTACCCGTTGTCTCAAAGGCTTAAAACTAACAGTGCCACCAGTGGGATTTAAGACACTTATGTTTATAGTGCACCACATGTGTCTGCTCTAAAAAAGTGGTACGCTGCGTCCCAAACCACATACTTCCATACTATATAGTAGGCCAAAAGCACTACTTCTCCTACTCTTTGCCTACTATATAGTATGGAAGTAGGCGGTTTGGGACGCAGAGGTATACTTTTTCTTCACCTTAGTAAACTAAATACAGCACATACTGTATTCATTTAAAAGAATGAATAATGAAAAGTAGTGCCGCCAATTAATCTTGAGGATTAAAAAAATGCAGAGAAGTTACGAAACGTTGACGTGGAATCGACCATTGACTACGTGAAGTGAAAATATTTACATAAACTTAGCCAATCAATCGTAGAGACCCAGACCATACTTATAACACGCTTCAATGCATCCGTTGTCGCACACTCCCTCGGCTATAAAAGCAACCTTTGTAGGACTGACTTTTTATGCACCCTCAACAGTGACCACCAGGCCTTTTTAAACAGTCAGATTTTGTTCAGAAGTAAGAGAGAACATATTGACCCAACGCCAGCCAGGAAGGATCTCTTCACAAGTCAGTAAACACCATTTACCATTATACTTACAAACCTGGAAGAAAGTCTCATTGGTTTTTAAGAGGGATCTTGTAAAAGCAATTACAAATACTGTACAAAATACCATTCTCTTAAGGCACTGCACAATAATTGTACAGAGAAAATAAGAATACGTTGCACTTCACGCCTTAGGACACGGCATTAGGCTTAAAACGCAGGGTTTTACCTCCATTATCCTGTCATGGATCTGCAATCCCCCTTCCTTGTCTGCCGGCCCATTCTCCACAATCTTCGACACAAAGATTCCTTCATTCGAAGTGCCATCTTTATTATCCTGTAATCCAATAGCAAGTCAGAACAGTTAAATAAACCAGTAAAAAAACAAATAATTCATACCAAATGGAAAAAAAATGGGATATTTTAGTAAAGACAGATGTACAGATGCCTGTTGCATAATAAAGGAACAAACTGATTACGCAAGATTATCAATTTAAAGCAGGCACTCCCTTTAAAACACAGCATCCAAAAAACAATTGTTTGCAGGTGTGTAAAAAGTTTGCAATGTGTGTATCTCTCTGTAAATACGCTGTAAATAATAAGACATTGAGTTTAAAGAAGGTTGCTAGCTGCTAACAGATGTAACATGTGGGAAAACTATTCGGGAGTTCATTATAATGAAAATATAACCTGGACGGGGGGTTACAACGAAGCCCACAGCAAAATATTGTTCAAGACACCCCTCAACCACATCAAACCGCATTAACCCATGCGCCGTGTTGTGACACTGTGCCGTAATTTTTAATGGCATACTTGAGAAACCACAGGAAGTCAAACCGTGAACTCTGCAGTTAATTACTGGAAAGCTTTTTCCTCTTTCCCCTTAAATTACAACAAAAACAACATCCCCAGTATTACATCCCCAAGTATTGTTTGGTTATGCTATAGAAAGAAATAAAACCTATGTACTAAAACCTATACAGTAGGTACAGCGACCATCCATGGCAGAACCATAACCAGTTTACATGCAATGCCGATTAACAATGCTGTAACAACTTTGTTGCGAATGAGTTCAAGTGAACTCTATTTGGGCGTGCACACCAAAGCTTTTTTACGCTTTAATTAAACCGAGCCGAGCGCTTTGATTGCTGTGATACTTCTGCTTTGTTTATCAGTCGTTGAACGATGCGCCAGTTGGTTATTGTGATATTTGTCCTGTCCCTCCTCCACAATGATTGGACGGCCGTGTGAGAACTGAGATTGATGAGCTAAGCTTATCATCCAAAGTTAAATATTTTATTCAGCGCTAAGTGCTGAAAAACCACAAAGAATCGGCTTTAAGCACGAAAAAAACGGCAGCTGTGGCTTTTTTTTTTAAATGCTGCGCTTCCATTGGAAACAATTGAAAAAATACGCCGGCCGCCGGCGTAAAAGCTATGGTGTGCACGCCCCCTAATACTTTTGAAACAGTGACTAGGTAGACAGCTTAATAGGCTTTGAAACAGAGCTATGGTCTCACGAGCAGACAGGTCAGGTGCCATGTCAACCATTTGCTAGATAGGGGTCATGGCCAGGTTGAAGTAGTTGTACAGTTGCCTGGAGAGCCATTTGTGTTACACATAATAGCGACTGACTTCTTCCACTCCTGTTAGCAGAAACTCAACCACAGCAATTTGTGCTGTATGCCATAACTGTGCTGTGTGTTTTTTTTTAATGTGACAGGACACGTCGTGGAAACTTGGCCTTTTTAATGGTTTTCTTCATGAAGTTTTAGTGTTTTAAACTGCGTCACGTTTCTATTTAAACAAACCACATGCAAGTACACATTAAAGAGTTTGGTCCTCTTTCACACTGATATGGACTCCACAACTACATGGGTGGACCAAAGTACCAAAGTGGCCCAGTATACAACGGTACCCTAAAGTACCCTTTAAAAAGGTCTAATCCATTTAGGTACAGATATGTATACATTTGGTGGCAATATATGTACCTTTGAGGTACTAATATGAACTCTTTGGTACCTATATGTGCATCTAAAGTGAATCTTTAGTTGAAAAGGCATACTTTTTGAAAAGGTACCACCCCAGTGACAGCTAGGGACCATTAATTCTGACAGTGTATATATTAGGGATGCACCGATACCGATACTGGTATCGGGTATAGGCCTCGATACCACATTTTCTAAAGTACTCGTACTCGTTAAAAGTCCCCAGATACCAGGGATCGATACCACGGTCTGAGAAATGTCTCTGTTTGAACGGCGTTAAGGGGTTAATGCCTCTTGTGTTGTCCAAAGAGGCAGAGTTTACAACAAACTGGAAAACTAGTCCCTTGTTTTTTTGTTAAATTATATGACTAAAGCTGTTACCTGTAAATTTAAATCATGTTTTTCATTAAGTACTCGGTATCGGCAAGTACTCGTATTCCAAAAAAGTGGTATCGGTGCATCCCTAGTATATATTTCCCATTTTCAATTGTGACATATCCACAGCATTTAACATTAATTTGATCAAATGCTACATGGATATTGTACTAAAATATACTTTTAATGCACTTTTTTGAGCTCTTGTTTATCTTAAAATGTTACTGTATGTATTTAACAAGGGGAGCATTTCCTTTCCCATGCATGATGTAAATAAACAATCTCCGCTGCCTTGTAAATCCTTGCGTTGCAACCAAAATAGTCAAAGTGAGGTCAAAGATGTAAATCTTTCTAGACTTACCACACATGGTCTTCCTCCAACAATATTGAAGCCTAAAGATCCAGACTCCCGATGGAGTATTGCAGTATAACTTTTTGTCTCTCCACCCTGTAAAAAAAAACAATATATAAGTTTTGGACACACTACTGTGCACACATACAGTTCACAATATAACCACATACAATGATAAAAACTACTTGCAATCAAACCTGACAGAGATCCCAAAAAATCAGATTTTTAATCAGATTTCAAACCACATATGAATGTGGTTTGGACTGCGTTTCAAAACATCTGATTTTATGTGGGTTTTGCCGTTTAGACAAAAAACGAAACTGATCAGGGAAAAATATTACGTTTTAATTCCCTTTGGGAATAAAGCCTTTTATTAAACCCATTATTTCACACATAACTATCTTGAATTTAAAACATATGCACTGGAAGTCCAAACTAAACACTGGATTACTATCTGGGAAGTGAACATTTTAAATGTCCAAGGCTGCTGTAGACATTTCATATCTAAACCTTTAGGATGTGTCTGTATTTCTCTTAAATTAAGTATCAAAGTTTACATCTTAATGTGGCCAAAAGTGGTGTGTGACCACAAGTAGGGAGGTGCACCTGTTACAGTCATTAAATGTTCTGCGATCTAAACACAAGAGCTGTTAATTGAACAGGGCTTTAAGGGTTAAGGCCTTGTTCCCTGCTTATTTGGTGCAGTGTAATAATACATTCGCACCAAACAGCTCACTCAACAGATGAACAACCTCGGTACATGAAGAACCGAATGGTGTCAGCATTTTATCCCTTGCTGAAAAAGAGTGGCACTGCGACTAAAACAGCTGTCATTTCTGTGAGCCACAGAATACAGCGTCTAAATATATTACAAACATCAATGGCATGTACAGTGTCCCCTTTACTATCTTTGCTGCATGTACGCAACCTATGTCTCTTACTGAGGAATGCACCAGGTCATGGGAACAAATCCCATAATTCCATGGGAAACAATGTCTATAGAAGGCAGCAACAACACTTAAAATAAATATGACTGTTGTTTGGTACTGCCATGTCATGCTAACACCTCAGGGTTTGAAGAATAGCTCTGCATTTAATCAATAATATGTTAGGTGATGATGACTTAAATTGTGAAAAACAAATAGGGGGCACCATTCTATAAAAACTAGTATTCTTAAGTATGAGTTTTGCCTTAACCAGATGTCCTGATCTCGTCTTTGAGTCAACCATGACAAATCCATCGATAACTATGTTATTGTATCATTTCAGCCTTTTACTGTGGCATATTGGCGTAATAATACAAAACGACACGTCAACAATCTCAGTGGTCTCTCATCCAATCAGATTCAAGGACCGGAACAAACTGCTGTATAAAAATAAAAAAAAGAAATGCTTGATGCTGACATGATACCAAACTAAGTGGTATCACTTTTTCCTTAAGAGCAGCTGGATCAACAGCCCAGCCTTCAGCAGACAGGCCCAATCCTGCAGATGTCAGCTCCCCATCATCACCCTCCTTTCTCTGGCTCTGTACCGCTTCAACTCACTTGACCGATGAACCATGTGATGAGAATAACAAGAGAGACTACATTCCCCAACAGGACAGCAGTCACTGGTACTAAGACATCATTCAGGGCCCATAAACATGTTCACTGGGAGATTTAAGATTGTGTACTCCCTCACAGAGCGGTCCATGAAAGTTATCCGTCTTATCCTGTACACCCTGACATTTTTCCATGTTCAGGTCCTGAGGTGAGAATTTTAAGTCACTGTAAATTTGAAGGACATGACACATTGGAAATAATCTGACAGCCCTTGGTTTTGCGGTACTATGACAATGCTATGTTTTTGAACAATTGCAACGGCGGTACCATGATGGCAGGACATGCTCCTGCTGAAAAACAATACAAATACCATTATAATAATAAGCCTTCAGCTGTTTACCGTTAAACCCATTACAAAATTCCTTTATGTAGTGTATTAGGCCTTATCCCAGTAGGATTTAATGGTGTTATATTGGTTTCCATCCGCCAGATAACATCCCCACAATAGAACATTACACATCAGGGACCCACAGCAGCCATTATAGTCTTCATTAAAACCAATACAATTCCCATTATAATCATTACATCCATTAGAATTTGTGTGATGGTTTCTATTATATTTTTCCGAAGGTATCATGGTTATTCTCTGAACTAAAAGAACGGAAGCTTAAGCATTTTGACAGGTTTTACTTACTATGCTTGATGTTAATCATTTTACCTTGAATTAACATTTGCGAAGCCCTCACAGAAACAGCGGCAAACGGCCCTTAGGAAAATTAACCACAGTTTTATTATAGAAAAAGTGAAGTTAACATGTTTTGATTTAGCATATGTATTATATTTTACTCAATTAAACTATGAATATAAAAATATAAAGTATGCTAAAGCTTCGCATGCACGGTTGTCGGCGTAATCCTACGTCATGGGCAGTCGACCAATCAGAAAAAGTATTTATGCCTCGCGCTTGACGCGACCTATGGACGCGACTTGACCAAGATGAGCGTGCCGCGTTTAGTAATGACATTCAATTCCCACAGATTTAAACTTTTAAATTGTAACTAAAATTCTTACTAAATCTAAGTAAATAATTAGACTGCGACTAATCTTGACAAAGTGAGCAATACTGAAGAACACATTAATCTAACAGTCCACATGAAAAATAGTGTGCTAGTTTACGTTTACTATAGTAAACTGTAGTAAGTATACTGTAGTATGTTATTGTAATTACTACACTTAGTTAAAGTATACCATAGTATTTTGTATTATAGACCATAGCTAATGAAATGATAAACTGAAATAGATCCTGTAGCATGTATCAAAAACAACATAGCCTACCCAGGAATGTTTACTATAATTTACAAAAGTAAACAAGTATAGTAGTTTACTTCAAGTATAGTTTACTTTAATAGTTAGGCAAGGCTCGAAGTATTTTTGTTACAGTTTACTATAGTAAATACTAAATTAGGCTATTATATTTTTTTCCTTTTTTTGTTCTATTTTTGTAAGAAAATATTTGTTTATTTAGAAAAAAAAATCCATTGCAAATTTGTAATAGACATGAACTGTTGCCATCTTTAAAAGTCTTCTTACCTTACACGGTGGAGCAAGACTCTTGGACAGCGAGTCAATCCTGGCGCTGTATTCAGTGAATTTCTTCTGATACTTTAGCGCGGTCATCTGAAGCTCGTTATGAACCGCCGACAGCTGAGCCAAAAGCGATTTCTCTCTTTTACCCGACTTGAGAGCTTGTTTTTTCAACTCCTTATCCAAACTCACCACTTTCCCGTGCAACGCACCGTTGTGCACCTTTAACGCTTTCAAACAGCAGTGGTCGTTCAACTTTTGCTCCTTGTGCGTGAGCATCAATCCGCATCCATTCTCGCATATACCGACCGCCCTGTAATCGCACGACTCGCGCATGTGAGCATCCATATCTTTAAGATTCAGCACCTCGTTGCATCCTTTATTCCTACATTTGGCAGGGGAATAATCGCACATCTCCGCATGCTCCGCCAGATGCTGCAGTTTCACGATCTTCTCGCAGCCACGCGCGTGATTGTCACATTTGATGTCTAACTTTAATATTAAGTTTTTGAGAGGGAGGACGTGGTTGAGCTCTTTGGTGGAGATCCTTTGGCATTTGACGGGGCAGCTGCTCTGCTGCACGACCCAGGGCAGCACGCAGCCGGCGCAGAAGACGTGACCGCACGGAGTAGTGAGCGGATCCTCCAAAACTTTATTGCACAAGTTGCATTTGAAGTCCGGGTCCACGGCACCCTTGAAACGATCCAACTCGAATCCCATTGTCGTGAAAGTAAAATCCAAAGAACCAGGCGCCCACGGAGTAATACAGAGGGTTAAGTCATTAGAAGAGCTCGAAGCAACTGCGTAGAGTACGAGCACTTCTACTGACTGATCGGATGGCTTGAGACTTCCTATGGGGGAGAGAAATGTTGTAGATTTGGATACCGTAACGATTTTAGAAGCTGCGCACTAGAACGCGTAACGCGCACTTAAAAATGCAAAAGTGTGTAAAAAGTGTGTCAGGTGTGCAAGGACAAAGTGTACCAATAAAAGAATGTATAGATTGAATGCACTGCAAGTCATCTGTCAAATCCATCCGTGTAAATGACAATGTTTCTTATACATGCATGCATGCATGCATGCAAACAATACAATAAAGTTTGCTTAGGTTTAAAGCCAACTGGGGTTGAGTTTTCTCAACTGGGGGCTGGGGGGCCCAAGATGTATTTAAAATAAAATTCTTTAAAATAAAACAAAACATTAAAACAAGCTAAACATTCATTTATTTCATAATAAAGCAATAGCCTATAGCAAGTTACAGTTAGAATTAAGTAAAAAAGTGAAAGTTGGACACCTCTGGGTTGTCAAAATTGTAAGATGCCCATAGGGTAGTGAACTACATAATTGCATTACTCTGTAAGGACAGCTGTGAACTTAAGGTCATCCAAATTCATTTGTATGAATTATATATGGAACAGCTGGTTTAAATAATATTAATGATAAATGGCCAAGAAAAGTCAAGCTGGATTTGAGAAAAGGTCGATAGCATAATTCGTCTGCAAATTCCACTTGGGTTCATACATTCAAAAACTTGTTAAATTGTCCAAATACTTTTGGGTAATATCAATTACTGTAAGTCAAGACCTTTACAGACAGTTTAAAATATCACTAAAGCAAGACACAAATTTGTACCTTTAATGCATTATACAAATATACAGTATATAAATAATTGTTCTAAGCTTTCTCCCTCTTTAGCGTGTGTTACTCTAGCAATTATTGAAACGTTCATCTTTTTATCTGTTGCACTTTTCATGTAATTGCCTTTGAAATGAATTGTTTTATTGTTCTCCTCACTGATAAAGGCATTTGCTAAATGCTTATATGTAAATAAAGACCTATCTGTGTGTGTGTGCTTATGCAGAACAGCTGAGAAACTCAGACAAGCTTAAATTTCAAACCTTAAAAGCCCTGAAGCTTTTGGGTGATCCCTCGCATAGTTTCAGTCTGCATGAGTGGCAAATGATGCTGTTTAGGGGCTAAATAATCATCTGTCTGAGTAGTTTTCTGTTAAGTAAATAGAAACTTGTGAGCATATGATTTGCCAAAAATGTGTATTTGTTCAGTGTATTTGTGTGTAAAGACACCTGGAGCTTATTTAAATAAAAACATTTTCCATCACGGTAGGAAGAAACGCAGTCATAAAAGCATTTGAATTGTAAATGATGAGATCCAAAGACAGGGTCACTGGCAGCAACGAAGCAAAGGTCTTTGTTTTTGGAGCTTAACTCTTCTTTGTGATCAATGTCCATCTCTTCTTTTATTCACAGATCTCAAAGTAGGAAATCATTGTCTTTTCCTCATCAATATTCTGGAAGATTGAACTTCATTGTTAGGCTGTGATGTAGTAATATGATCCACATGTGGATATTAAATTATATTAAATAACAAAACCCCAAATCCATCACAGACTCCAGGGTAAACGGCAAAACAAAAGAACCTGGGAAAAAGGAACATGCAATTTGTAATCAGGCGTAAGTCGTGACTTTTCTCTGGTCATCTGGCAGAAATAAATATCACAGATGAGCTGGCCTGTAATTTATTAATACTGATAAAATAATGTAAGTAATTATTATCAATTCAATTCAATTCAATTTTATTTATATAGCGCTTTTCACAAAAGTCAATTGTTTCAAAGCAGCTTTACATAAATTGAAGCAGTAAAAAGCACAGAAAAACGACAGATAGCACAACAAAATACATGATAGCATGAGCAGTTAAATTTGCTGCGGCTATGACTCAATATTATAAGTGCACGTATTACTAAAGCAACGTCTAGAAGAGGAAGCTAGGTAAAGCCCAAAAAGGCTGCCTCCCCGGGGTGAAAAACCCCCTAGGAGAAAAAAAAACCCGGGCTTTTATCCGAGGAAAAATAAGTCCTAGGAGGGAAAAACCCTTGGGAGAACGGATAAGGAGATTCAGCGGAGATTAAGCGGTTCTGCCGGTGATCGTTGGTCATGCATCAGCTGGGCATCACGTTGAAGGACGGCCAGTAGATCAGAGGTGTGCCGACTTTCACATCTACCGGGACTGGGTCTGTTTGTCTCGTTGTCCTCGGGTCGAGGACGAGACAGGGAGAGAAAAACAAAATCGTATTAGCGTAGCGGCCGTTCATATGTATTGAAGTGTCACACAGTGATGTGGTTTAACTCAGCTTCGTTCCAGACAGACTAACTATTGCGGCATAATTATATTATCTACAGTTTAGGATTTAGCAAATTGGGGGCCCAATGCGAGGGTATATATGGTAAATAAGGGTCACCTTCCGATCTTTAAGAGAAAATGAAACCTGTAGAGGTCAAAGATATTGAATCATCATGTAGTAATCATAACAAAGTATTTCTCTATTTAAAAATCATTTGTCTTGTGAGTCATGACTGAGCAATTCCATGCAAATGTCAACCATAAATTATTAAATATATATATTTTTTAAGTTTAAAATGTTTAAGCCCCATACTGATATCTCAGATGTCAATATTTGGTGGCTTAAATACCCACACAAAGCCTCTTTTTTAATTTAAAACATATCTTTCAGTCAGGTAAGCACAGATTTCAAAATTGTCACATCCATTACAGAGAAATGTCACAATTGCTGTTTTTTAGAGACACTCCTTCTGCATTTGTTGAGTACTTTTGCTTCTGGTTTGTGCATTTTTATTTACAGGATTCCTACACAAATTATGCTGTCATATTTTATTACATAAATAACATGTATATTTCCCTCATCTAAAACAGATGTATTTTTCTGATGTCTAAAATCTATCACTCATAATCATCAAAACTATTAAAACAGATGTTCAATATTGGTAATACTAACATTCTCTGATAAATTATATTTCGACTGAAAATATAACATCCATAATGCTGGAATTGCTCAACTTATATTCTACTGTGGATCATAATAAATGTTTATAGCAGAATTTCCATATTTCTACAAAGTGAATGGTGACCGGCTGTCAAGCAATAACTTTACTGAATAACAGCTTTGCCTTTTCCTCACGCAAAGCTGTCATATTTCAGTTTTTAAATATCACAAGTTATGGATTACTTTTGTTGCTTTTTGTCTGTTTTGGAGCTTGACAACCTTTGGTCCCCATCCACTTTTATTGTATGAAGGAATGAATTGCTTAAAGGAAAACAACACCGTTTTTGAATATTTTACTATGTTCTTACATCAACTTAGATGAATTAATACCTATCTTTTTTTTAATGCGTGCACTTTTAATCTTTGTACAGTGCTTCTTGAATGTGTTAGCATTTAGCCTAGCCCCATTCTTTCCTATGGCTCCAAACAAAAGTTTTATTTTGTGCCACCACACTTACTCGTGTAACTACTTATGTAACAGTCTTTAAATAGGGGAAACATGGAAGTGTTTGGTGGCTTCTAAATTCATCCCTTTTCGGAGACATGGGGCTAGGCTAAATGCTAACACATTCACAAGGTGCTGTACAAAGATTAAAATTGCATGCATTGAATAAAGATACGTATTCATTTGTCTAAGTTGAGGTAAGAACCTGGTAAAATATAAAAAAAAAACATGGTGGTGTTTTCCTTTAAGTGCTTTGACAAATTTCCAAGAAAAAAGAAAGTTTTGCGTGTTTGCAATGACATAAGGGTGAGTAAATAATGACAAAATTTTCATTTTTTTGGGCTGAACTGAAAGTATACCCCACTTTCATTCATTTTCATTGTTGTGTCTGCTCCACATTTGCATCGGTAAACTGTCAAGTATCTGACAGGTTGTAAAGAAACAAAAGCACCTTTGATAAAAAAGTGTACAGTAAGCCAGTAAAACTGGATCTTGATTTAACCACCTGTCAGGGAGTCAGACGCTGCATCTGAACTGCCTACTGTATAGTAGGCAAACAGCAGTAGGTGAAGTGAATAATATGTCAAAATTCATAGTATTTGAAAAACAGTAGACTAAAAGTACCCGAATAACCTACTTCTTTCACCAAGATTTTGAAGTGTGCATTCAATGGATATTCAAAATATTCAAAAATTGGTAATGCACCTTTATTTCCTTAAATACATACTGTAAAAAAATTCTGTAGAAATTACAGTATTACCGCTTGTTTAACAGCATCCAAATTAACGTCTCACCTGATGTTATGCCGTCGTACTGTATGTCACATGATGTATCAACATGGCGTATATGGGATTTAGTATGTCCGAATGTTATTCAAACTACCCATATTCATGCATACTCAACGGTTGATGATTAGGTACTTCATCTAATTCAGCATGTACTGTCAAAGTATGCGGTTTTGGACGCAGAAAGAGTCTACCAATGCGTAATGCAACCAGATAATTACATTACGAAAGCAGAGTTTGAATACCCATCATTACAAGAAACAGATCTTGGTAATGTGAAACACACAAAATAAACAATCATGCCTTTACCTCACACACTTCTTGTAAATTAGGAAAGTGTTTATTTCTTGGCTGTGGTACAGAACATAAATGGCAAGCTATGCAATGTTAAAAATAAAGATCAACTGTGGGCCATTTGTGATAAGACTTGATCCGGCGTTTAGACTTCAGGCTGAATTAGGCGTTACTGAACCATTTCACATGCTCCACATTTGTTCCATCTTAGCTCAGATGTCACCCCACCCTTTAAGGTCTTAATGCACTTCTCATTTAATTGAAAACTTATTAGTGATTATGTCAAAACTTATGTGTGCACAGTTAATATAATTCATGATGAGGCGGTTTCCCGGACGGGGCTTAAGTTTAGTCCAAAACTAAAATGCTTGTTTGAGCTGCCTTAATTGAAAACAAATGCACTTATATATCTTAAAATATATCAGTGCCATTGGTTTGTCTAAAGATGCACACCAGTATTGTTTTTTGAAAATTTTGTAAAAACGACTTAAATGTCACAATATAAGGCCTAGCCCTGGTTTAATCTAAACCCTGTTCGGGCAGCCGCCGCAGAAATGTAAAAATGGACTAGGGATTTTTTCATGCTTTTTTCAAAATACAGTCAATTTATTGTATTTTTTATAGGCTACTGGAAATACAATATAAATACATTTTGGATGACCCCTTCTCACTGTAAAAAGTGAAAGTTGGATTAACTTAAAATATTACTTCAATTGGTAACACCTACAAATGTGATTTTTTTATTTAAGTGAAAATTTAAGTTGAAAAAGCTTTTTTCGATTTTACAAATTGATGTAATTTTAAAAAGTTTTTTTCAAATAAACTTTTGTCACTTTAACTGAAACATTTAAGTATGACCAATTACCAGATGTAATCTGTTTAAGTAGATCCAACTTTCACTTTTTACAGTGCTTTTATCGAAACCAGAAAATGCTTTTTATTGTTTTTAAGTAACATATTCACTGTAAAAAATATTCAGCATTTTTGTCAAATGAACATATCAAGAGTTTTGGTTCCAAAAATTTTTTTTTTTTGAAGGCTTAAAATGAACCAACTGCAGTTTTTGAACAAGATTTTTTCATATATTTTTGTCACTTTACCTTAAAACATTTCAAACTTTATTTTATAAGTTATGTTAACTGTTCAGAAGCCAAAACTTAAAATAGTACATTGAATTGACTTGCAAAACCAAGTTGCAGTTTGGAGTGCATTTATGAGTTTTTATATGGACATAAATGGGATATATTATCCTAAAATAAAAACTGTCATCAGTTACACATTATATACACTTTCCTTAACATCTTCATCATGGTTTTGCATGACATAAAGGTGAGTAAATGTTGACACCATTATCAATTTCAGGTGAGGTATCCTTAAAACAGCTCTTGAAAGCTTTTAAACCCCATTTTCTTAATTCTAGTCTTAAATTAAACCCCATATTTTAGATCAACTTGTGCAAAACTGTTCAGACTTGCCTGGTGCTTATAGGAAAATGTTTATGTTATTTTTGTACTCATTTTCTTGCACTTAGTTGAGATGATGAATACCTGCGGAAGTCTTTTAAACACAAAGCGCCCACTTTCATTTAAATCCAGGCCAAAAAAACCTTTCAAGATGCCATCAGTTGAATGAAAGCATCTTAAAAAGGTCCCATATAGCGAATTCCTTGTGTATAAAGTTATACGGTTATAATCGCTGAAGCTTTTGTCTGACACTAGAGGGACACAGAAAGATCTACATTTTCATTACATGAGGGCTTCATTTAGAGCTTTGGAGTAAAGCCATACTGTAGTCAACACCGCTCTGATATACTGACAATATGACAAGTCCATGAGGGCAATGTGGGATTGTGGGATCTTGTACAGACTAATTGCTTTTTTGGATATATGCTTTCATCCTGTATTGTGGTTTTGTAAGAGGCAATGAGTGAAACAAGAACATGTAATGGTAAACACACTAAGACCTCCTGACCCAACTGGGGCTCAAAATGGGAACCTTTTTGCTGTAAGGCAACAGTACCCACTAAGTCACTGTGTCGCATGAGAAATAATTTAAAGATATTTTAATTTTTTTGTAAACAAAGAGGTTGCATGTGATGCTAATCATCTTTAAAAGTTTGGGATCACTAGTCTACTAGTTTGGCACACAAATTGGATCTCACAAGTTTGTCCAAAACCTATATCACATTATTCATGAATATATAAGCATTAATGAAATGAATGATGTTAACGAGACAAATGTAAAAAAAATTGCTTACATTTGCTTAGCGACCTAGAATTTTTCCCCTCATTTAATATATAATATTTTAATTAAAATCTAATTCATATATCATATTTAATCAAAATCATAAAACATTTATTTTTTTACATGAGAAATGCTTACATAAAAATCTACCATATTTAAAGCCGGTCTAAGAACCATTAACCTACAAACCCACTTTGACCAAGGTTATTGTGACTCTTTCACCATACATTTAAAATCCATGAAAGTTCACACCCTAAAATGTCTTTGAAATCGTGCATGTGCATATATTTCAGCTCAAGTGCTCATGTGTGCATTTATGTATGGGTTCCACATGCCCACATGTAAATGAGTCATCACGTGAAATTCATTTGAAAGCAACTGGACTTAGTTATCCATTCGTTTAATTTTATTAGGTCTGTGGCCCTCTGCCGTTGACCCCAATCGAAGACTGTTAGCGGTGAGCGCATGTAGTCTCCAACTATGGTTAAAACAGATGGTTTCTATAATATGCTCCTTTCCTTGACGTTCCCTCATATTCTCATACCAGTTTCAAGTCTGGCAATTGTCTGTGAAGGTTTTCAGTCATGCGAGTCATCACGGAATGCTGAGTAAAATCCAGTTTAAAGGAACCAGCACTGGAAGACCATCTTAAAATCTTCATAGACAAATGGGTCTTTTTAGTGAATATCTCTCTGTTCTAATATTAGAAAACTGTAAAAAAAGTGCAAAACTTTCAGTGCAAAAATGTTTTTTTTTTTAAAATATACATAGACATACATTAGTAAACAATTTTCAATTACATTTTATTTAGATATTCAAATTGAAAATTGAATAAAAAATAGAAATTAAATGTACAAAAAGTTTTTTATTAATTTAAAATGTGTGTGTGCTAATTTTATTTACATCTAGACATAGATGTTTTTATCTAAAGTGACTTACCGTGTTTTCAACTATAGATATCAGTGTGTACCCTGCGGATTGAACCAATGACCTTTGCTTTGCTAACGCAATGCTTTTGGTGCTACGCTGATTGCATTTTATGATTACATTTTTGCATTGTTCCTCTCTTGCATGATCTTTTGTGAATCAAGTCTCCCATGCACTATTTGCATATGACACAGACTGCTTTTTTCACGGCAGGCTTCACAGAGTTATGCACATCCTATGGTGAAACAATAGCGTAGATGTTATGCCAAAGTAAAAATCGCATTGCAGTTATCATCCTGCCATATTGGAAAGCTGCCTATGTAGCTATTGTGGTAGGTTTTGGAGCAGAGCTGATACATTGGCAATGTACTATAAATAGTAAAAGTTGTATCAACTTAAAATAAAATATCTCAGTTGGTAACTGAAGTGTTTTTTCAACTTACATTTTTTCAATTTAAGTAAACCATTTAAGTTGAAAATTTTTAAAATATTTAAGGTGTCACCAATTGAAGTATTTTTTGATAAAACTTTTACTGTTTTTCATTTTTTTATTTTTTTATTTTTTCCACCTTAAAATATTCACTTAAAGGAAAACACCACTGTTTTCAATATTTAATATGTTCTTACCTCAACTTAGACGAATGAATACATACCTACAGTCTTGTTCAAAATAATAGCAGTACAATGTGACTGACCAGAATAATCAAGGTTTTTAGTATATTTTTTATTGCTACGTGGCAAACAAGTTACCAGTAGGTTCAGTAGATTCTCAGAAAACAAATGAGACCCAGCATTCATGATATGCACGCTCTTAAGGCTGTGCAATTGGGCAATTAGTTGAATTAGTTGAAAGGGGTGTGTTCAAAAAAATAGCAGTGTGGCATTCAATCACTGAGGTCCTCAATTTTGTGAAGAAACAGGTGTGAATCAGGTGGCCCCTATTTAAGGATGAAGCCAACACTTGTTGAACATGCATTTGAAAGCTGAGGAAAATGGGTCGTTCAAGACATTGTTCAGAAGAACAGCGTACTTTGATTAAAAAGTTGATTGGAGAGGGGAAAACCTATAAAGAGGTGCAAAAAATGATAGGCTGTTCAGCTAAAATGATCTCCAATGCCTTAAAATGGAGAGCAAAACCAGAGAGATGTGGAAGAAAACGGAAGACAACCATCAAAATGGATAGAAGAATAACCAGAATGGCAAAGGCTCAGCCAATGATCACCTCCAGGATGATCAAAGACAGTCTGGAGTTACCTGTAAGTACTGTGACAGTTAGAAGACGTCTGTGTGAAGCTAATCTATTTTCAAGAATCCCCCGCAAAGTCCCTCTGTTAAAAAAAAGACATGTGCAGAAGAAGTTACAATTTGCCAAAGAACACATCAACTGGCCTAAAGAGAAATGGAGGAACATTTTGTGGACTGATGAGAGTAAAATTGTTCTTTTTGGGTCCAAGGGCCACAGGCAGTTTGTGAGACGACCCCCAAACTCTGAATTCAAGCCACAGTACACAGTGAAAACAGTGAAGCATGGAGGTGCAAGCATCATGATATGGGCATGTTTCTCCTACTATGGTGTTGGGCCTATTTATCGCATACCAAGGATCATGGATCAGTTTGCATATGTTAAAATACTTGAAGAGGTCATGTTGCCCTATGCTGAAGAGGACATGCCCTTGAAATGGTTGTTTCAACAAAACAAAGACCCAAAACACACTAGTAAACGGGCAAAGTCTTAGTTCCAAACCAACAAAATTAATGTTATAGGGTGGCCAGCCCAATCTCCAGACCTTAATCCAATTGAGAACTTGTGGGGTGATATCAAAAATGCTGTTTCTGAAGCAAACCCAAGAAATGTGAATGAATTGTTAAAGAATCATGGAGTGGAATAACAGCTGAGAGGTGCCACAAGTTGGTTGACTCCATGCCACACAGATGTCAAGCAGTTTTAAAAAACTGTGGTCATACAACTAAATATTATTAGTTTAGTGATTCACAGGATTGCTAAATCCCAGAAAATTTTTTTTTTGTACAAAATAGTTTTGAGTTTGTACAGTCAAAGGTAGACACTGCTATTTTTTTGAACACACCCCTTTCAACTAATTGACCAATTGCACAGCCTTAAGAGCGTGCATATCATGAATGCTGGGTCTTGTTTGTTTTCTGAGAATCTACTGAACCTACTGGTAACTTGTTTGCCACGTAGCAATAAAAAATATACTAAAAACCTTGATTATTCTGGTTAGTCACATTGTACTGCTATTATTTTGAACAAGACTGTATCTTTTTTCAATGCATGCACTTTTAATCTTTGTACAGCGCCTCATGAATGTGTTAGCATTTAGCCTAGCTTCATTCATTCCTATGGCTCCAAACGGATGAATTTAGAAACCACCAAACACTTCCATGTTTTCCCTTTTTAAAGACTGTTACATGAGTAGTAACACGGGTAAGTATGGTGGCACAAAACAAAACTTTTGTTTGGAGCCATAGGAATGAATGGGGCTAGGCTAAATGCTGTACAAAGAATAAAAGTGCACGCATTGATAAAAGATTGGTATGTATTAAGGTATGTTAATTAATTCAAGTTGAGGTATAAGAACATAATGAAATATTGAAACTGTGTTTTTTTCCTTTAAATGTGTGGAAATATAGACCGTTTCATTGGGCGCACGTGCGTTAAGCGTCTGGTTCGAACTTTACTTGCAGTTTCTGTTTGTTTAATGGTCTGACTGGCTGCTGAAACTGAACTCTTAAACAAATATCTCGTCGAAAATAACAAATGTTTTGGGTTCCTATGTAATACGTGTTGTTTATTTTGCTTGTTACATAAATAAACTACTTTAAAAGGACTTTGTTGTTATTTATTCTTCGCAGAGTTTACCTGAAGTTACGTGAGGACCACGAAAGCCGCGTGTTTATGTTGTTACTGCTGAAACCGTCTATAAGTTTATTAAACTTATTTTTTTTCAGGTGTTTTTTATAAGTTTACCCAACTTAGTTTTTACGGTGAGTAAAGCATGTCCATTGATGACATTGATGAACTTACTATCTTGTGAACTGGTCAGGTCTTGATCCACATGCAAGGCCACACTTGTCTTCCGCAAGGTAACCAAAAAAATCCACTCCTCCCATCCAACTACTTATGACAGTGATCTTTCTTGCATTTCAGCTATTGAGTGCAATGTCTGGTAACTGGAAAGAGTTTTTTGGGCATAATGCATCACTTTCAGCCTTGATTTTTGAGATGAAACGATTTAAAAGCACTTTGTTGTCTGGCATTGATCATATACAGCACTCTTACATAGACCTACAATTGAATCATATACTAGTAGCACCATATGACTACACACCTAAAAAAGAATTACCAACAGGCTTCATAACTAACCAGCAATGAATTAATCAGCTGTGCCAACATACTGGCTTATGTGGTGTTTTTTTCTTCAAGGGGAGGTATAGATTTATTGCCACTTTATATAAAATAAACTCTAATGCACAATCAATCATATTTTCTACATGTCATACCCTAAAACATATGTTCAAACCTTCTGAGGACATGGTCTTTGCCAACAGTGCAAATTTCAGTCCAAGGGAACTTAAAAACAAAATACAAATCTTAAAGCTTACCATATGGAGAGGCTGTTTAAGAGACAGCTGGGTCTGGGGAATAAGACTGATAAAAGATGAATATAATCTTTAACTTTGTAGAGAGTTTGGCATTGATGCTTCGTGTTACATACGTCTTATTTTAGACGACTCCAGCGTTGATGTAATGTCAGAATGCAATAGGTCCTGGGATGGGAACCCTTGTACCTCCTCCCAAATATCTTTCATCTGCAGAGCGGGTCTGCATTGAATCTAGTATTAAATGCTTTTGGCAACCGGGCCAACGCTGACTACACGATGTGTGTTTAATATTAAAACCAGATGACTCTGTTTACAAAGTAGACAATCCAAAAGGTTCGAAACAGTAAAGTGAAACATTTGCATTAAAAAACATTGTTTTGTTGCATCCACAGAGAGAAGAAACAGAAATGTTTATCTGTGTTGCCTTGCATCCATTTATGCACATTTTAAAAGGGTTAATTCTGACCCTGATTGTATCTGCCACATCCAAAAACATTGTAACAGCTGATGTTAAAGCAACACTATGTAGTTTTTTCATCTTTAAATAATGTCTCTAAAATAATTTCAGTGATAGAACAACTTTTAACTGGACAAATTGTACTGTTGCTGCAACCTGAGCAGCCTCCTAGCTGCTACAAGCACACTCTGAAAGTGGCGGTGGAGGGTAGGAAACACAGCCCCGCCCCTCCCCCTGCCTGCAGAAGAGTGTCTGATACCAGGCACTGTTGCGCTTTTCAACCACATGGGGGAGCTGTAAGTCATTTTTACATGGAAACTACATAGGGCCCTATCTTGCACCCAGCGCAATTGACTTTGTCAGTGACGCATGTATCATTCGTATTTTGCGCCGGCGCACAGCGGGGTTTTTCCCTCCACAGATGCACGTCAGCAAACTAGGGAATGAACTTGCGCTCCCTGGGCGGTTCAGCGCAAAAAGGAGGCGTGTTGCGGCGCAAACCATCTCTTATGCTATTTTGCAGTTTCAAAAAACAATTGCGCTACTAACCAAAAAAAACTAGTCTAAAGTCAGTGGCGCGTTGCGCGTGGTTCATTATGCTATTTTAAGGGCGCATGCTTGACCATAATGTATAGCGTGCACAACGCGCATACACTTTGCTTATCTAATCTACACAGATGCAACAGTTATTTTTGCAAATCATAAATTGTTACACTTAAAAATATTAATACACGAGATAAGGGGAATCATAGTGGTGAGCATTGTGGTGATAGTTTTTATTTATTCTCATGCAAATAACGATTAAAATATTTTCATAACTTTGTTGTGTGGCTGTATTACGTTTATTTTATGTAAATAATAGTTAAAATGTTTTCATAAGAAACCTTAATGTATATGAACTTGATTTGAAAGAGTACTTTTGGGTTGGACCTTGCTTGCGTTTCTTGGGTCCGATTTCAAAGCCCCCAAACCCTTTCAGCGGTGAGGGTGGACGCAGCGATGTCCTCTGCTGGCGTCAAGTCCTGAGGCAGATCCACCTCCCGTTACACGGCGTGCCCGATTTATGCTGGCAAGCGTGGGATTCCCCCGTACAAGGACGTCGGTCTCCTCGGCTGTGAACCGCTCCTGGCGTGCGCCTGGTAAATCCGTCATAGCAACCCGCCATGGAACTTGCGCCCTTGCGTTTAAAGGGAATGTTGGCTAGCGTTCTGATTGGTTTATTTGACGTTACGCCCAAACCACACCTATGAATAATGAACCTACTTCAGACCAACCCCTTATTGATTTGCGCCCGGCGCAAGAGTTATTTCTCACGCCGGGAAAATAGCAACAGCGCCCAAGATCCGCCCACAAACTCACTTGCGCGTTGCGCTTCGCACTTGCGTTTCAGACCGTTAAAATAGAGCCCATAGTGTTGCTTTAAAGTGCCTCTAAATCCAATACATCACCTTTCTGCATCTTCAGGCATTTTGGAGACATCAGAGCTAAAACTACACATGTCCTACCTAAACTCATGAGAACCACAGTGCTAGTAAGTTATGAAAAGTCAACAAGGAGGGTTCAGTTTAATGTTGGGTGCTTTAACTGTATTAAAGCAAACCCTTATACTGTGCTGGTGGGACACACTGCTATTATAAGCATTTATCAGAGTAGATTCCTAATATCCTTTTTCGCCTTCGGGATCACCTTTGCTATACCTCATCCATTCTTAAACACAGTACAGTAGGTCTCAAATTGAATAGTTTTACCATATGGTCCACAGTCTCAATCCAGCGATGTATTTAACCTCTTCAACCCTGAGGACCCTGTCCCGGGTCCAGAATTTCATATTTTGACATAATATAAAAGATTCTTTTAATCTTTGATGCTCCGTCATGGACCCCAGTAACACATATGAGATACTGTTTGAAAGCTTAGAGTCTCTACTTTCTGCAGATATGCATCACTTTGACACATCTTTTACTGTAAGAAAGTTATTTACACTTAATTTACACTATCACCCCCCCAATATTTTTTGATATCATATAATATTCACATATTTCATATTTTTCAAAAATGACAAACATGGGCAAGTCTTATATCAAATGAAAGCTCTCACTCTCAGGAATAAGGCTACAGCATTATTTTTGTTCTAATATCAACACATATCCAACAATCCTCGAATGAATAATAAGGTAAAAAATGGTCTTTTGTAAACATATGTGAAACTTGAGTGTGAACTGCCTCAGATAGCACATATAGCCACAAATTATACACCATCTTTTATTTTAGGTCCTACTCTAAACAATGAGTCCATTCACAGCATTTTCTTTGGTTGTTTGCATAATTAATCCCTAGCTTTTTATTATATGTGCAAAACAAAAAATTAATATTTATATGAAAAATGTATTTCCGCACCCTTCAGTAAAATAAGAATATCTTTTGAATGCGACATGATAAAGAGTTCATTCTTTTTTTGGGTGTTTACTGTCTGCTGCTGGTAACAACCAGAACTGTCTGCAGTCTGCTAGAGCATCCAGAACCAGAGTTATACACTATCAAAGACAGTGTTTACAACATAAAAAATAAAATTTGGTGTTTCATCATATGAAAAACAACATAAATAACAATATTTGTCACAAACAGCAGCTTTTTATGTAACTTCAAAGGGTTTTCTGCAAAATGATATAAAGATATTGCATTTATTCCACTGTATGTGGTTATGGTAGCACTTCAAATGTTTTTTGGCAGAAATTGTACACCATAAGCGTATTATTCCTCCCATCAGTTGGAGTAAAATAACTTTTGCATATATTATGATAGAGAAAAAATTCCTTTTTCCTCTGTAAGCTGGCAATTGCTGGAATCAAACAAAACCGTCTGCAGGGACCTGAGATACCCAGGGCCAGAGTTATATACTTTCAAATAAAAACTTTAGAAAAAAAACATCAAAAAGCACATATTTTTGTGTTTATTAGAGGCCTGACATCACATACAACCATGTTGAGCACTTTTAACAGTGTTTTATGTAATTTCAAAGGGTTTCCTGTAAAATGATACCAAACTTTTGTATGTAAACCTCTGCATGTGGGTATGGGAAGCTTTTGAAATTGGGTAGGCCAAATCCAGGCGAAAATCCCCAAAATAGCTTCAGGGTGGAAGAAGTTAACAGACGCCACACCATATAAAACCTAATCTCCACAGATTCATATTTTTGCACTAAACAAAATATTGAATAAGGCATATGGCTCTTTTTACACTTTTAGGTTGAATGTTTTTTAAATAAAATGTCAAATGATATGCATTTAGCAGGCCCGTTACATACAAGTATGCAAGATATTCAATGACTTAATGAATGCTACACTTGTGAACCCTGGAAAATGTAGAAACCATTTCACTTTTAACAGATCTCCTTCAACCTAAATTTATCCAAATGGCTGTATAAAGTTATAAAGGGGGGAGATGGGGGGCTGGGTCAGGAACAGGATTAACGTCAAGCAGAACCTGTTCTCCGCAATGAGCTTTGGACCACTGCCTAAAGGACATTAAGCATTTAACAACAATCTTGTGTACACATCACAAACATCACCTTTGTTTTCCTCGGTTTTTGTCCTGGAGCGAACAAGGTGTGAGAGAATGCCTGCACACTAACAATGTTGGATTGTTAGTTGGATGAAATATGGACAAACCCAACTGTTGGTTTAAATGACCCTAAAATGTCCATATTTTACCCAACCCTGGGGTAAAACATCAGAGCATAGGTTAATCTTAAACTAATTGGTTGGGTTTGTCCACATTCCTAACCGTGAGATGGGATTTCCCTTTGACAAGACATGTAAATAAAGGATGAGCTTATTCTATAAGGTCAGCATCTTGAGAAATCTCTTACTTACAGTAAAAAAAATTAAATGCTGGGTTATTTTCAACCAAGCATCGAGTCTAAAATGGACGAACCCAAACCGTTGGGTTGTAATTTATCCTATATGCTATTTTAGAGTGCACAAAAGATGTTTTTTCTCTATTGGCACTTGAATGAACATTAACACAATTTAGAGGAATTCTGTTGCAAAAACATGTATAAACAATTTATTTCAAAGGCTTCTATAAAAGCACAAAAACAAAGCTTTCCTCAGATCCTAATAAAGCTAAAGGCTGTAGATGTATAGCAGTGGTTCACAGCAGTATAATTGAATCAGCACGGAAACAAGGCAATGGTCTGACTGTGTAACATGAGGAGCTAATCGGAAACAAGCCCGCTTTAATTATCCATTACCAAAATAACCAGCTCACTTCCATTGTTACTGTCCCTTGCGGGAAATTCTCCACCAGGTCAGGCTAAATATAAATCGTCACAGGCAACAAATTAATGGAAAGGTATTTTAACCATATGTGTCTGCTTGTTTATAAAATGTGAAGGATAACAGAAAGAAGTCAGTGTTCAGAGAACGCTATGTGCCACCAAAAACTACCATGCACTGTAAAAAGTTAAAAGTTGGATCAACTTAAAAAATTACTTTAATTGGTAACACCTTTTACATTTTTTCAACTTAAAATTTCCCTTTGTTTCAACAACTTTTCACTTTTTACAGTGCGCTATGAACGCCACTGGAGTATTATTTTAATCTGACATAAGGGGGATTTAACAAAATTACACATTACATTAGTGGAAATAATGATTTTTACAAACAATAGCTGACACTGGACACTTTTTAAGGATATCAACCAAAAACTAATAACTTTAGGTTTTCATTTTGGCCTGTTTGGGGCCTTGTGTGTCTAACTTTTTGCTGTATTAGCAAACTTACAACTTTTTGTGGATAAAAAACCTGAAACCTATGATATTTTGAATGTTATATGCACACATACACACACAGCATATATACAAACACTATTTATAAAAAAATGGTTGGGTCAAAAAGTGACAAACCATAGACTTTAAAAAAAGATGGACGACCTGTCTCCGCTTCCTTCCATTGTAATGAACTGTACGTAAAATGTCCGACAATGGGCGCTGACATGTTGCATAAAAACGTCAGTTTGGAGCCAGGGTATGCGCAGAAGGAATCGTCTGTGGAGCCTGGAGGAGGAGCCGTAATATCAATTCTCCCGTGCCCAATTCAACCACGCCCCTTGAAGGTCTCATTTGACTGACTTGCTAAATAAGGTAAGTTAATAGGCTTGTTCGACTTAATTCGGCGGCGCAAGAACAGACAGCCGGATGACGTCAAAGTTCCACTACAGCGATTTAAAAGCAAACTCCTCTGTATCATTTCGCGAATTGCTTTCGCGGTACTTTGACGTCATCCGGCTATCAGCGAAGCTGTCAAACATAACGTCACGCCAAGTTTCTAAAGCATCAAATTACTAGCTAAAATGAAAAAAAAAAAATTAGGGGAAATGTTTTTTTTTGACACGAGCCACCAGGGGGTGATCAAAGTGCCAGCAACTTCACTTTTCAAGATGTATGATGCACACCCGTGACAAACCCAGTCATTGGGTTAAATTGATCACAATGGGTAAATAGGTTAAATGTCAACCCAACAGTGGCGGCTCGTGACTGCTCATCCGTGTTTTGTCAAAATAAGTGCCTGCTGCACACGGGTCAAAACCATTTATGATAAAAGAAACACACACTTTCACAAAATACACGCAAGATACTCCCTTAATAGTAAACTTTGATTACGCATGAGATTATGCGAGTATCTGGCAAACGCGAGCGTCTCCTTTATCATAAACCCTTTAGACGCATCTGCAGCAGGCACTTATTTTGACAAGACACGTGATGCACATAGGTTCACTCGACGCGCAGAACACATATTTTGAAATAAGGAACAACACACATGACGGGCTACATACGTGTTGTGAAAACTTCGCATCGAGCGCCCACAAAAAAAAAGAAGTCACCAGCCGCCACTGCACCCCAATTTTGACCTAACGCTGGTTTAAAAACTTTTTTTGTCCATGTGACTTTTTGGTCTAACAAAATATTTGAAAAAAAATGTATTCACTGGTTTTACTGTCTGCATCTAGTATCTTTGTGACCTCAATATACATAACCATCTTTGGTCAGGTGTGGTCAGTAAAGCTATTGCATGCAAGGTCGTGACCACTGCAGTGCATTCTGGGAACTTTTGGTCTATGAGCAGAAGGTCCCTGACATAAGGAAGATGCCTCAGAGGCAAATACTGTACCTGGACTCCATCTTCTGCTTGCCTCCTGCCCCAGTTAAACCAGATAAGACTGGAGATAGTGACGCAGTTCTCTGCATGCTGCACAAAGCACAAAAGCAAACAACATACCAGACATAAAGACAATTTCCTTTTGCTGTCTGTCTCGGTTTCAACTGACTTTCTCTTTATTTGTGTCAAAGTATTATACAAAACTTTACATTACAATTTATATTTTTGGGCTTAAAGTTTTGTAATGCCACAGGTTATGCATGCATTATAAACTGTATATACTGTATTGTAAAGTAGAGGCCAAAAGTGATGTCTGGGGGGGATTCCAGATATTTTTGGTTTTAATGCCCACTCAGGTTAGATTAAATCATCTAAAAATACTGTTTGAAATGTATTGTAAATAATGGACAAAACACGAATATTTTAAGGTATTTAATGTACAAATAAAAATGCAAACCACAGCATATTAGGGAATTTGGGTTTATTTGAATATACAAAGAAATGCTTAAAAAAACTTACATGGTAATAAAGCATACATTGTTGTTGATCCTCTTTTGTGGTAATATTTAGCAGTCATTGTCCTGGACTATATCATTATAAACTTTGCATGTGTTTTGTGTCATTTTTTGGCAAGCCTCCTTAAATTCTTTTCAAAGCTGAGCTTCAGTTCATATTTCAAACCCACCATTGCAACGTGCATACAAAATGTTTAATGCATCTTAAACATTTTTGAATAAAGAGTGAAGATGTAAATTGTTCAAAGTTGGACACTTTCAGAAAAAAAAATTGTCACTGGGGTGATACCATTTTAAAAAGTACACCTTTGCATCTAAAATAGTTATATTAGTACCTCAGAAGAACATATCTGTACCAAATGTATACACATCTATACTTAAATGGTACATACTAGGACCTTTGTAAAGGGTACTGTGTGTCTCGCCTCAATTTATTTCCAGATAATCACAATGACATTTGGACTTGGCCTACACCAGCACTCATTTCCACATCAAATGTGGCCGCCATCTCCTCACCTCTTGTTACGCACTGGTGAGCATATGGGCTTATAGAAACTAATTCATTCTTTCCAGCCCACATAAACAGGAAACATTAACAGCATGTAAGCATGTCTTCCCTGCTTGACGTCTTATTTTCTCCTTTTATTTACTTATTTTAGTGAGTAGCAACATGCCACTCCTGCCAAATGCTATGAGGTGAATACCCATTAAATGTTGACTGGAAGGCTAAACTAAAGCAATACAAACTCATAACAGTACAATATGAAAATAAACCAAATTTACATGAAACAGGCAGGTTTATATGATTGGTGCTTCAAATTACATATTACATGAAGTTTTTTCCTGCTGTACAAATTTCTCTGCTAATCTGCCCCATACGCGTTTAAATGTAAAGCATTCGAACATATGGTAAAGCAATTCAACATAACATCTGTGGAGGATTAAAATTGCTACGGCATCAGCTGTGAATGGATTCATGTGATGAAATAAGACTCATTAGGACATTTAAGGCTTTTTAAGTTCTGTGCCAATTAAGTTATACGGTCTGATATAGAGAAATACTGCCTGTGCTTAAAAACAACAAAAATAATTTAACAAATTAAAAAAACACCATTTCCGGATTTAATGAGACTTCATTTTAAAAACTTCCTCTTTTACACAAAATAATAAAAATAAAACAGGTAAAAGTTGCAGTCTGTAACTTTTTTAATTATGTAAAGTAACCTGCAGTTTTATGTTTTAAATAGAGATGGCGACAGAGGGGGAAAAGTTACGCATTACACCTTATATTACAGCTTAAATTATGTGAAATGTTAAGCTTATCCTCCGTAATCTTTTCATAGCTGAGCTTCAAAACACACCAATCCAATATGCACAAAACATTTTTAATCAGACTGATCTCACGGAAAGTTGTGTTATAGTAAAATTTGAATAATTTATTTGTGTCCATGGCACTCAATTCAGCTTTTTTTGTGCCTTGACCCAGAGTCCTGCACGGGTCCATTTTTGGAGACCCGTGTCCGTCCGTACCCGCAAAGTTCAGCACCAGATCCGACTCGTCACCCGTGATAATATCAAAATTAAATCCGCACCCGCCCGGACCCGTTAATATTTGGCCCGTTACCCGACCCGTACCCGCATAAATCACACACTCTAAAATCATTCCAATTAAAGTGCTTTATTTTTTATCTCGTACCTCTCTAAACATCACAACAGCGTCATGAATAGGCTAATGAAACAGGCTAAAGTGCGCTCTGTTTTGTGCCATTTAAGTAGTCTATCGGCACAAATGGAACATGATAACTATACAGAAATAACGTTAGACATATTAATAAAAAAAACAAGAAAAAGAACAACCTACCTACACAACCCCTGCTGTGCTCCTAAGTCTCGTCTTGAAATGCTTTCTAAGAGAAGACGTTCAGCTTCCGGCTATCAACAGCAAAACTTTATGCCAGAGTCCCGCAACGCTCGCTTCAACCATAGGGCTCCAAGCATAGACAGTAAAAGAAAGGCTCCAACAAACTACGAGAAGAATCAACAAACTGGTCGCGCACTGTTGTAGTGGTGGTGACGTGATGGGTCAAATGTCATATGTTCCGCGTGTAATGGTAATTAGGGCGTGCACACCAAAGCTTTTACCCCCGCGGCCGTTTTTCAAATAAGCCGGCGGTCAGCGGTTTTTCCGCGCTCGGCGCTGAGGGTCGAGAGTTGAAAGAGATTAAAGTTTGGGTGAAATTCTCCGCTCGTCAATGTCAGTTGTCAGTTGTCACACGGCCGTCCAATCACAGTGGAGAAAGGGCGGGACAAGTATCACAACAACCAACCGGCTCACAGCTTAAGTATCACAGCTAAAAAGTGCTTGGCTGAAAAAACAGCCGTGTTTCAAAGTTTGGTGTCACATCATTAGACATACAGATTTTGCACATATTATCATTTGCACTACTACCCGCCCGCGCGGAGTTAATTATCCGCCCGCGGCCCCGCCCGTGAATTTTAGGAATGTCACAATCCACCCGTTTGAGACACTTTTATGCGGGTACCCGCGGGTACCCGACCCGTTGCAGGACTCTGCCTTGACCACAAATGTATTTTTCCTGTCACTCGCACAAATTTCAATAAATAGTTTTTGTGTTTCCGTGGCACAACTTTCTTTTTTGTGTGATTTTATGTATTGTTTTCTCATAGTTTTTTCCTATTGTCTTACTATTGTCGCTTGGGGTTAGGGTTAGAATCACTTTCTGTTACATTTTTAGACATCCTAACCCAAACCCCAACTCTTCCAAAGCAGAAGAAAAACATGTAGAAACCAATACATAAAAGTACATCCTAAAATACCCCAAATCTTACCCCAACCCCAAGCGACAATGATTTAGAAATAGGAACAATACATAAAATGACACGAAAAAAAAGTCTTGCGATAGACACGGAAAACTATTTATAGAAATTTGTGCGAGTGACACTAAAGGCACGAAAAAATGCTGAATTTTGTGAGATGGAAACAAATACATTAATTACATTTTTCGTGATTATAACACCAATTGCCATGAGATCATGTTGTTTTTAAGGCAACTTTTATCAAATAGTGAAGATGTCAATTTTTCAAAATTGGACATTTAGCCTGGTCTCACGAGGATTTGTACATATTTTACGAGTTTGCAAATTCAAAAACGTACAATTAGCAATTATTACAATTAAAAAACAATAACGAAACCCCACCCCTAACCCCAATGTCACAGGGGTCAAGGCAAATCCTTAAAAAATGTAAGAATGCGGTCGTACCAATTAATATGAATTTGATCAAATCTTGTAAAATATGTATACATGAAAATAAAAACAAAACAGTTAAAGCTGCAAACGTTTTTGGTTAAAATAAACAAAAATCAGTTATTCTGCAAGTACAAAATGTTTTAAACGGTTTCTTATCTTACCCTAATTTATAGCAGTAGGCTTCTAATATTCATTAGCTGTTTGGGTGAATTTCGCAACAAATGGCAGTTTGACATCATTTGACCTCATGAAAATATTTCAAACAGAGAGGGCGATGGAGAGGCAACCTAATTTAAGCATTTATGTGGGGGATTATTGAGATTAACATGTAAATCAGGGGTTAGGGACATAATATCTGGGGCATGAAACATCAAAGGCATGGGGTGTAGCAACAGGGGTGAAAGCTAAGCTAATCGGCTAACATGGCAGGCCACAGTAAATTCTTGGTCTGTGCTGAAAGCAGGGATCATATGGTCAAAGAGTCTAAACTTAAACTAAACAAGTGTTCCCTTTCAGTCGGTCACTACGACGTCACGTCGTGACCGACGAATTGGGAACTCGCTTAGAGAGACCAATCTGCTTCGAATACTACTAAAACGCCAATGAACTTGGCATTGAGATATTTGCATAATGCTGGCGCCGCCCCGCCAGGTGCGTATATAAGCAGCAGGTGCAAATAGGGAAATTAGCTTCTTTTTCGCTGAGAAAGCCGGAAAGTGTGACCGGCCGATAAACAGCAGGGAGCAGCCCTGTGGCGACGGGACGTGACGTCTCCGTTCCCTCCTTCAGGGAACGAGGGTTACATACGTAACCGAGACGTTCCCTTTCAGTCGGTCACTACGACGTCACGTCGTGACCGACGAATTGGGAATCCCTACCAAAACGCCACTAAGGGCTGACCTCTTCCAGTGTCTGCGTAAAGCCCTCCGGTTCCACTTAAGGATAAGGAGAATTAGGTTTTAAGGCAGAAGGCCGGGCACTAGATGTTCCTTTAACCCCACAGTAGTGCCAGCGACTGGGAAGCGCCCTATCTGAGCGGTATAGGGACGCTGCGGAAGCCACCGCCCTGTTAAGGGCTATTGGTGGGCGAAAGTCAACCGTAGTTGAGATATAAATGACAGCCGTGGCTGTGTAAGCAAAGCAGTGCTCTGCTGAGGGAAACGTGGGCTAGTAGGATTAACCCCACGGAAAAATACTCACAAAGGAACCCGATGGGACGCAATGTGGATGTCCGAGCCAAACACATAGGTTCGCGAGGATGCAGCTAGTGAGAGGCTGGCAGCGGATGCTCCGCAACATCAGGCTGCCAAGGCAGCGGAGGAGACAAAACAGAGTACTACGCATTTTTGTCCTGAAGGCCTTCCATACTGACAGTTATTGTGTAGCGTCAGTCGGAGGCTGCAAGCCGACCTGCGAGCCTGTTCTCTGTGCTTCCCCTAACGAGGAAAGAACACGAGAGGAGACAGGCTCGACACGAACACTGTAAAATCTAGTGAACGTATTAGGTGTCGCCCAACCAGCAGCTCTGCAGATGTCTGTTAGCGAGGAACCACGAGCGAGTGCCCAAGATGAGGCAACACTCCGTGTGGAGTGCGCTCTCAGATTAAATGGACAAGGAATGCCCTGCAGATTATAAGCAAGGGCGATAGTATCGACTATCCAATGAGACATCCTCTGCTTAGTGACAGCTTTCCCTCTCTGCTGACCACCGTAACAAACAAAGAGCTGATCTGAGGTCCTAAGGCTTTGTGTGCGATCCACGTAGATGCGTAGCGCTCGTACGGGGCATAATAAAGCCATAGTCGGGTCTGCCGCCTCCGCGGGCAAAGCTTGCAAGCTCACCACTTGATCTCTGAAGGGAGTAGTGGGAACTTTGGGCACGTAGCCTGGTCTGGGTCTCAATGTAACACTCGAGACAGCAGGGCCAAACTGAAGGCACGAATCGTCGATAGAGAATGCATGAAGGTCACCTACCCTCTTAACAGAGGCCAATGCGAGTAGGGTCAGAGTTTTCATTGATAAAAACTTCAGACTCGCAGACTGCAAAGGCTCGAATGGGTTCTCCCGCAGGGCTTTCAGCACCATGGACAGGTCCCAAGGAGGAATAGAGGGAGGGCGCGAGGGGTTTAGCCTACGAGCGCCTCTTGAAAACCTAATAACTAAGTCGTGCTGGCCGACTGATCTGCCATTAATAAGTGAGTGATGAGCAGAAATAGCAGCGATATCAACTTTAATGGTGGAGGGTGACAGCCTACCATCTAACCGGCGTTGAAGGTATGAAAGCACAATATTAATGGGGCATTCTCGGGGGTCCTCGCGTTGCGAAGAGCACCAATCGACGAAAAGGTTCCATTTAAGCGCGTAAGCCCGTCTTGTGGACGGAGCTCGAGCCGCGGCGATGGTGTTAGATATCGCTTGCGATAAATCACCTAAACCTTGTGCGCGCTTAACGACCATACGTGGAGATCCCACAGGTCGGGGCACGGGTGCCATAATGTGCCCCCTCCTTGAGAAAGAAGGTCCTTCCTCAGGGGAATCCGCCAGGGAGGGGCTGTCGCGAGGAGCATTAGTTCTGGAAACCAATTCCTGGTCGTCCAGTAAGGAGCGACCAGTAGAAGGCTCTCCTCGTCCTGCCTGACTTTGCACAGCGTCTGTGCGATTAAACTCACTGGTGGAAACGCGTATTTGCGCATCCCCCGCGGCCAGCTGTGTGTCAGCGCATCCACGCCGAGGCTGCCCTCGGTTAGTGAATAAAACAGGCGACAGTGGGTATCGTCCGGGGACGCAAATAGATCTATCTGCGCACGACCGAACTTCCTCCAAATTAGCTGTACCGTCTGGGGGTGGAGTCGCCATTCTCCGGGGCGCGCAGCTCGGGAAAGCGCGTCTGCCGCTGTATTGAGTGAACCCAGAATGTGAATGGCACGAAGGGACCTCAGATGCTTCTGACTCCAAAGGAGGAGATGACGGGCGAGATGCGACATGTGACGAGAGCGCAAACCGCCTTGACGGTTGATATACGCAACGGTCGCAGTGTTGTCGGTGCGTACTAGTACATCCTTCCCTCGCAGCTCCGTAGCAAAGCGTACGAGTCCCAGATATACAGCCCAGAACTCGCGGCAATTGATATGCCAGTGCAGCTGGGGTGCTGTCCACACCCCCGAAGCTGCAAGCCCGTTGTACGTGGCTCCCCACCCCGTGTTGGATGCATCTGTGTGTACAACAGCATGCCAATAAATCTGTCTCATGGAAACCCCTGCTCTCAGAAACGCAGGGTCTAACCACGGGGTGAATGTTAGACGACACGCAGGTGTAATGATTACACGGTGAATGCCGGCGCGCCACGCTCTCCTCGGGACTCGATCGTGAAGCCAACGCTGAAGCGGTCTCATATGGAGCAGCCCGAGCGGTGTCACGGCCGCGGCTGCTGCCATATTTCCCAGGAGCTTCTGAAATTGTTTCAGAGGGACCGCGTTCTTCCCTCGGAAAGAACCAAGGCAAGTCAGAATTGATTGGACGCGCGCTTCTGTTAAACGTGCCGATAAATCGATCGAGTCCAGTTCCATCCCGAGAAAAGAGATCCTCTGCGTGGGACAAAGTTTGCTCTTTTCCCAGTTGACCCGAAGACCCAGACGGGCGAGATGCCGAAGCGTTAAGTCTCTGTGCTCGCAAAGCGTCCGCCGAGAATGCGCTATTATAAGCCAATCGTCGAGGTAAGCCAAAATGCGAACACCGCTCTCTCTCAGGGGCTTTAACGCCGCTTCCACTACTTTCGTGAATACACGGGGAGAGAGAGACAGCCCGAACGGTAGTACTTTGTATTGGTATGCCCGCCCCTCGAACGCAAAGCGCAGAAACGGTCTGTGGCGAGGGAGAATGGACACATGAAAGTACGCGTCTTTCAGATCTATTGCTGCAAACCAATCCTGGGGCCGTATTGACTGAAATATCAGTTTCGGCGTTATCATTCTGAAGGATCGTCTTTGGAGAGATCGGTTCAGAACGCGCAAATCCAAGATCGGCCGTAACCCACCGCCCTTCTTTGGAACTATGAAATACGGGCTGTAAAACCCTGAGCTCATCTCGGTTGGAGGGACCGGTTCGATCGCGTCCTTCGCCAGGAGGACATCGAGTTCTGCACGCAGTACATGTGCATCGGACGCTTTCACTGTAGTGAAACGAATGCCCGAGAATTTGGGTGTGTGCCGGTTGAATTGAATTTCGTAACCGAGGCGGATCGTGCGTAATACCCATCGGGACGGGCTGGTAAGCTGAAGCCAAGCTTCCAGAGACCGTGCGAGGGGAATTAACGGCACAACCGGAGAGCTCGCGGTGGGGCAGACGAGCGGAACAGGTGAGACTGCCGGTGCGCGCGCCGTAAGAGCGCACGCAGCTACAGTGTGTGTGCGTGTTGTGACACTGACCTGAGACCGCTGAGGGAGCTGGTGGTCCGGTCTCCGCAGTGGAGAGCTCGGACTCCTCAGAACCCCCGCTGGCGATGGAGGAGAGGGAGGATGAGCAGATGAATGCCCGCTCACATCTCTCTCGATCCTCTGGAGACCTGGAGAAAGAATAGGAATGCACTCTTTTTGTGGTTTTGTGGGTGCCGGCTGAGAAGCCGGCGGAACAGAAACAAAACGAAACCAAAGATTTTCCACCCGGCCCTCCTCCGGGGGAAGGAGCGGTGCGTTCACTGTCTCCCGAAGAGTGATCCCATCCGAATCCAGGTCGCCCGTCTCAGGGCCGCTTAGATCCCCGTCTGCGACCACGGGAAGCGGGTTGAGCGGGCGGGGCGGGCTGTCGACGGCTGTTCCCCCTCCGTTGTCTGGATGATTTCCTAGGGGGGGGGGCGGAGGCAGCCGCCGCAGGGCGCCCTCGGCGAGGAGCAGACTGGGCAGCCGGTGCTGGTGGACGAGAGGCAGGCCTCTTGCGCCGGGGCATGATCTTGGAGATCGCTTCAGTCTGCTTCTGAGCGGCGGTGAATTGCTGCGCAAAAGACTCCACCGACTCGCCGAATAGGCCAGTCTGTGACACTGGAGCGTCCAGGAACTTGTTCTTGTCCGCTTCCGTCATGTCAGCCAGACACAACCATAGGTGGCGTTCTTGGACCACGAGTGTAGACATCGCACGACCAATCGCCTGCGCCGTCACCTTCGTAGCGCGGAGAGCCAAATCAGTGGCAGCCCGCAGCTCCGAAAAGACGGGTGAGTCTTGTCCTCCCTCATGCAGATCTCGTAAGGCCTTCGCTTGATGGACCTGCAGCAAAGCCATTGCATGCAGAGCCGAAGCCGCCTCTCCACAAGCCTGATGGGCAGCGCCCGTTAAACCGGACGACTGTCTACAAGCCCGAGAGGGAAGGGTTGGGCGGTCCTTCCAGGAGGCAGCGGTGGTCGGACACAGCTGCATCGCGACGCCCCGCTCCACAGGGGGGATCCCCGTATAACCCTTAGCGGCTCCGTTGGTGAGGGAGGTGAGGGGGGAGGGCTGAATCGGCCGTAACCGGGTAGAATACGGCGACTTCCAAGTCCGTGACAGCTCCTCGTGCACCTCGGGGAAGAAAGGTACTGGTGGAGAGGGCTGTGAAGCCCGGGCAGCTCCGAAGAACCAATCATCCAGGCGGGACGGTTCGGGCTGAGGGGGGTTAACCCACTCCAACCCTACGGTCTCCGCCGCTCGAGAGAGCACAGCCACCATCTCCGGGTCAAACTCCGGCGTCACGACCCGACCAGAGGGAGGAAGAACGTCGGAGTCAGCTTCGGAAAGAGGGGCTCCACCCTCGGGTGTTGCGGTCGAAGCGGGTCCAGAGGGAGGCGCAACGGATTCTACAGCGCTCGTAGAACACGAGGCTGCAGTCTCCATAGGCACCTCTACCGGCTGAGGACGGGAAGGCTGAGAGCCGGAGGACGAATCCCCCGACCGGCTCAGCACAGTTAGACGCAGATCGTCCTTAGAGAGCTTCGCGGCCGCTCCGTGGCGGCGGTCAGAACTCACCGGACGCGGACGCCGTTCCCGTAGAAACGACAACCGCCTGCGTAAATCCAGCAGGGACATCTCCTCGCAATGAGAACATGCACCCCCAGCGAACGCAGCCTCCGCATGCTCGATGCCCAAGCATGAAAGACAGCGCTCGTGACCGTCCTTTGGACCCATGTACTTGCCGCATCCAAGAACACACGGACGAAAAGCCATCCTGAAAAGGACGCTGATCTCCGGATATACGAGAGAGTGGCTGCCTTTAACAAGGCACAAAGCTCTCCGTATCACTCTTTTAGGGAAATTCACTCTTAGATGCTCAGTTGATGATGCGCACAGGGATCAGCAACGCACTCACTAATAACTCAAACAAAAAAGATGCAGAGTAGTGGAAAACTGCGGCGTCCGCTGTGGTACTGCTTGTCCAACCAACTTCAGCAATCGTTTCCCACCAGAGCAGAGAGTAGCTTCTCAGTAGCAGATACTGCCGGCTTTCGAAGCGATAAAAAGCTAATTTCCCTATTTGCACCTGCTGCTTATATACGCACCTGGCGGGGCGGCGCCAGCATTATGCAAATATCTCAATGCCAAGTTCATTGGCGTTTTAGTAGTATTCGAAGCAGATTGGTCTCTCTAAGCGAGTTCCCAATTCGTCGGTCACGACGTGACGTCTCCGTTCCCTCCTTCAGGGAACGAGGGTTACATACGTAACCGAGACGTTTCTCGCTGTATGTGGCATGTCATATTAATAAGCTATGATGCCATAGTAAAAAACAAAAAATATCTTTACGACAAGTCTTACTACGCATTCATCATGCTTTCAAAATGATGTGTCGAATCTCACATATTTCACATACAGTTCTCTTAATCAAGATTTAAAATATCACTGTAAAAATATCAATACTTACTGTACACTATTGATTTACGTTAGCTCTACAAGATAAGCTCTTTATCCACCATGATCAAATTGATGTTTACTGTACCCCCATTAATGTTTAGATTTTCAATATATTCTCAAAAGATAGCTCAAGAAATGTTAACCATCTGTATTCTTTTAAGAGATTTAGTAAGTAAGTACATTTAATCATATTTGTATCTTTATCAATCTATACCTATATCTATTTGTACATAGATCTATACAGGACTGTTGATAAAGGATAAATGTTTAGTTGCCTGCAGTTTGGCAAAAGAGATATTTTATTCCCCCATCCCCTCTGTTATTTTAGCATGCTAGAGATATTTGACAATAAACCACAGAGGATAAGCAGGAAAGATCTCAAAACCCAGTGGTCAACCCCTTTCTCATTAACATCCTGGATGTTCCCCAGCAATAACTGAACATTTCCATGGTTGCTAAGTGAAGCAAAACCGTCCACACAAAACAGACTTTCAAATCATTTATTCATTTCGGAGAAGGATAAGGCCTGTCCGGGAAGCGGCTGCGTTCTCAGATAATATCAATACAATTCATTACAGACGATAGAAACGTATTGCCTTTGGAAAATGAGCATATATTACACTGCATTATATTGTATACTTCTATTGTCAGATCAAAAGTGTTTATTCAGTCAAATGTGATCAATCTTTCATCATTTACTCATCTCAGGTTGTTCCAGACAATAACACTGCATGGGAACCAGAAAAGTTCCTGCTGTATCTTAGTCCACACTTCATATTGAGCAACTTTATCTTAAAAAGTAATTCAGCCGTCTGTTGAGCTTGTGCCAGAGGAAGCTTTGAGTTTTTCCAGTAAAACCAGGCAGCAGTGAGGAGCAAACCTCTGGCCCAACAGTTTGTAAACTATCTTTACCGCATGAATACAGACATGCAGCTGGAACACATGATGGTGGCTATGAGACGATGATTGGTTAATCAGAAAGCCCAAAGTTTATGCACCACAGCCCAAGAACGGAGGATGTACAAATTAAGTTTGTTTTTTGTCACAAACATCTCACTTTCAAAACATATGTTGTAGATAGCATTTAGTACAAATGTGTACCGTTGAGTAATATGCACCTTTATGTACAAAAGTGTACTTTTTGAAAAGGTACTGCCCCAGTAAATACCTTTTTGAGTGTATTGGTCGATTGTTTAAAAAAAGCCAAGGCAGATTGTATCCTGGCAATCGAAATAGGCAAAAAAATGCATCAGAACTTGCAGTTTATATGCGCTGCACTACTTGTGATGTCCACAGTGAACCTCAATGTAACGTCTAAACCATGACATTGATTTGAATGGCAAACATATTGGCCTTCACATTAAATCTGTTTAATGTATTTTAGCGTAGGAATTATCTTCCTATTTTCACCCTGTCCAAGCTGTCCTCAAAGGGACATTTTCGGCTGCTGCGTAATATCATTGTGCCTCTTGCAGCCATGTTACGTCAGCAAAGTCCTTGATTATTACGCCAGAATGAGAGTATAGTTCCTAGCCATATCTGCCTAGAATATCGCAACTTTGGATTTTCCGTCCGTCTCAGTACATGATATAACTACAGAAGGGTCAAGTTTTAAATTGCGAAAATATCTAAACTCTTTGTTTTTTTTTGCGCGATGCTAATGGTCTAATCAGATTCAATGGATTGTGCTGAGCAATGCTAAAAGTGGTACCGAAAGACCCGGAGATCAGCTGAATGGATTCCAAAACGGTAAAAATCAAATGTTTAACTCTATGGGAGCTGGAAAATGAGCATATTTTCAAAAAAAGTGGAGTATCCCATTAAAATGATGTTTATACAGCATCTTGATCAAGTCTTGATTAGGATTTTACGTCAGATTGATATCAAGGTGCCTGCTGGATTGTTTTTTAACTTCAACGAATATCTTTTATATTTATGTGTGTGTGTTAAACCTCACCATCTAAAGTTAAGCAGTGTTAGACACACAGGCTTCCCGAAGGTCCTGTCCCTGTGACATATGTGCTCTATTACTGGTCGCCTTAAACATTTCCCCAGAACTTGTGGCTTTACAGTCTGCTTGAGTTGAGGATTAGGCACTACTGAAATTGATTTATTTCGGCACTAAAACTGTTTATTAAATATAATAGCCCATCAAAGTTGTCAGGGAAAGGAAGGGAGAGAAAGCCAGCCATCATCATTTACCACAAAAGTGAAAGTTTTCAAAAGAGACAGTCTAACGGTGAAAGTCTTGGTTAAGTCTGAGTTACCACATGATCTTAATATAATTCCAGAAAAGGGCTAAGCAATTTTTGCTCTAATGACTCTAGCCACTTACTGTAAATTTGGATTTTGTTTAAATATTTTGGTTTCTCTTTTAGCTAATACCTCTCAAAACCCTCTAACCTACCATTATGGGGGAAAAAATGCCTGATTTCAATTTGTTTAGAAACACCAACAGTAGCAAAGCACGAATAAAGAGTGTTAAAGGGACACTTCACTTTTTTTGAAAATATTCTAATTTTCCAGCTCCGCTAGAGTTAAACATTTGATTTTTACCGTTTTGGAATCCATTCAGCTGATCTCCGGGTCTGGCGGTACCACTTTTAGCATAGCTTAGCATAATCCATTGAATCTGATTAGACCATTAGCATCGCGCAAAAAAATAACCAAAGAGTTTTGTCATTTTTCCTATTTAAAACTTGACTCTTCTGTAGTTACATTGTGTACTAAGACAGACAGAAAATTAAAAGTAAGCAGATATGGCTTGGCTAAGAACTATACTCTTATTCTGGCGTAATAATCAAGGACTATGCTGACATAACATGGCTGCACGAGGTGCAATGATATTACACAGTGCCCTAAAATAGTCCCCTTGGTTACTTTCAATAGCAGGGGACTATTTTCAAGCGCTGCGTAATATCACTGCGCCTCCTGCAGCCATGTTACAGCAGTAAAGTCCTTGATTATTATACCAGAATAAGAGTATAGATCCTAGCCATATCTGCTTAATTTTAATTTTCTGTCGGTCTTCGTACACAATGTAACTTCAGTAGAGTCAAGTTTTAAATAGGAAAAATATCAAAACTCTTTCGTTATTCTTTAGCACAATGCTAATGGTCTAATCAGATTCAATGGATTGTGCTAAGCTATGCTAAAAGTGGTACCACCAGACCCAGAAATCAGCTAAATGGATTCCAAAACTATAAAAATCAAATGCTTAACTCTAGGGGAGCTGGAAAATTTGCATATTTTCAAAAAAAGTGGAATCAATCAATCAATCTTTATTACAGACTCGGGGTCCAGATAAAACAAAAGAATACTACAGACAAGACATTAAAACAAGATAAACAACCCACACATCAACCCACACAATAAATAGCTACAGAATACAACAATACCAATGTCTCCAAAGCTTTGACTGATATCGTGTAGTACTCACACTTATATTAGATAGACCCACAATAATCTCATTATTAGAATAATTTAGCCGGCAGATAAATCTATAGATGAGATTTCGTAGCAGTGCTTTAAAAGTAATTACTCTAACACTCACAAACATTTCACTTGCACTATGCCATCTAGGTTTCTTAAGTAAGATTCTCATAGCATCATTATACGCTACCTGCAGCTTCTGTAAACTTGATGTTCTGTAGTTAAACCACAGGTGAGCAGTATAGAGTGTAGTGCAAAATGCTTTAAAAAGTGACACCTTCACCTCATCTGAACAGAAACTAAACTTACGTAAAAGTGTATTCGCCTGCATATACATCATACGCCGTTGTCTTTCTATATCCTCATCATCTGTCATATGTTCTGTGATAAAATGACCAAGGTATTTTACTTTCACAGATACAGTAAGACTCTTATTAGACAGCTTAAAGACTGGAAATGTTATACTTTTATCCTCCTTAGTTCTACAGATCATAACCACACTCTTATCAGGATTATATAAAATATCATGTTTAAGACCATACTCAGAACACATATTTAAAAGCTGTTGAAGACCAGCACTGCTAGGACTAAACACCACAAGATCATCTGCATACATAATATGATTCACACACATATTCCCAATCATACACCCAGTTTTATAGGCATTCAAACATTCTGATAGATCATCCATGTAAAGATTGAATAAAATTGGGGACAAAATCCCCCCTTGTCTCACACCATTACTGACCCCAAAAGGGGCAGAGACTTTATTGCACCATTTGACTTGCATCATCTGATGGGCATACCAATAAGCCAGGATTCTCACAATATATTCTGGCACCCCTCTTTGTTTCATTTTTAAATATAACTTTGCATGGTTGACCCGATCGAAGGCCTTGGATGCATCAATAAAGCACATAAAAACTGATGAGTTTTTATTTCTATACTTATTTACAATTTCCTTTAATGCATAAATGCAGAGATCAGTACCATGTTTAGCCTTAAATCCAAACTGGTTGTCTTTAGATTCAATAATCACATTTAACCTATCCAGCAAGATTTTTTCCAACACTTTAGACAGGATACTTGCTAACCCTTTACCGAATGTCCCTTTAAGTTCCAAACAAGGAAAAAACATAGTACATGAGTACATACCCTCAATGCATAGATGTGTCCCAAACAACGAGGATTCAGCCTTCAAAAAACGCAGCCTCTGAAGTCCATGATATAGTTAAATATTCACAAGATATATTATGTAATTCTCTATATCACATATAATTAAAGTTAAATAGCAGGAAGTACAAAGCGAATGTTTATTTGAATATTTCACATGTCTTTCATCACACTTCTCCTCCCCCATTTGGAAACAGCCGCATATCTATGACATACATTTCAACGGCAGACAAACATATCAGGACATTTCCACCAAAGTGGCTGCTCTCCAAATCTAGAAAGGACTTTAAGTCTGCCCTACATCAGACGTATCAACAAACAGAGCACGCCAACCTGCGGGTGGTCTGATTACCATTATTTGTGTTTTAAACAAGCCTAGAATCTTTAAATATGTGTCAGATGCCAGGCTCACTATGAAAGCGCCCCGAGTAATGTTTGTCCTGAGATAGCTTCTTCATTTCACACGACAGTTTCACTCACCATTAAGCATTAGTGCGGGAGTTGAACTTCTTTAGAGATGAATCATTTTTATTTTGACCACTGTTATGACATGACGGTTAAACTACAGGGAATTACAGTGATAACATGTAAACAGAGATTAAATAACACGCAGCGATGCTCAGCATGACAAGCAACCGTGGTCACTGGATTAATGCGATATGACGCAACTGTTTTGATAGAAAATTGCTAACAAATGAAAGCGGCTTGCGTTTGTCAAACTTTCCCCGGCAGCGAGCTGTTTCTGTTTACCATGTCATATGGAGAATGACTTTGAGATGTTGACACAGTCGCAGACGTCATCTGTAATGATGCGTATTATCGATGAAAGCTTTGCATGCAGATGTCTTTCAAACCGTTTATAAGAATGCATACTTTTATTTATCTGCAACATCTGGAACAAGCTCAGCATATGTAAACTAGTGGAGATGCAGAGAGCGTGCATACGTGTTGGAATGTACATTGGTATTTTTATGGAGAGCTCAGTCATACAAAAAACATTATGGAGGATTATTTTCCCATTATCTCGACTTTGACCTACATGATCTATATAAGTTTTTCTTGCTTTTATGGCATAGTTGGGTGGTTTAGTACGTTTTATACTTTGACACGCACCCTCTTAAAAATAAGTTGCTATCATGCCATAGAAAAGAAAATAAGCTGTAAGGTTCCATAAAGAACCTTTAACATTTGAAGAACCTCTCTGCTGCTTGGTTGGTTATTAAATTTACGAAGAAAATGCATCAGTAGGAACTTTATTTTTAGTGCATCTGTTCCTTTCTGCACTTTATTCAACACTGTCTGAAAAAAATGGTCCCAAGCAATCATTGGGGCGGTTCACTTTAAAAAGGTCCAAATATGTACCCTTTAGGTACAGATATGTATACATTTGGTGCCAGCATGTACTTTTGAGTTACTAATATGAATCCTGAGGTGCAAAGCTAGGAATTTTTGTCTAACAGTTTATTAAGGACATTATTTTAATGTTTATGGACATTTTTTTTAACATTTTTGGGTTAAAAATGGTGCCCATTGACTTCTTTATAGTGTGAATAAAAATAACTATGGTCAAGTCAAAAAAATTTCAGCAATGTGCTGAAAACCACTCAGAACACCTTGGAAACCCCTGAACAACACTATGGTCATTTTTTTTTTTTTACTAATTTTTGGGTAAAAAATGGTGCCCAGTGACTTCTTTATAGTATGAATAAAAATAACTATGGTCAAGTCAAAATTTTTTTAGCAATGTGCTAAAAACCACTCAAAACACCTTGGAAACCACTAAACAACACTCTGACAACCGCCCAGAAGACCCTAAACCTCTGTATCAAAGTTTTGCACGGGCAGGCACCACTGACATTTTTTAAAGCAAATGTCGAAGTCTATTCGCATGTTGTCACCACATTGTCCAAACACACAGTGTAGAAAAAGGGGCAAATTTCCAAAATTTCCATGGCTACCCCTAAAACAAATTCTGTTCAGAAGACTTTAATAAGAAGAGAAGGCTAAAAAAGTGACAGTGGTGATATCATAGAAAAATGGAACAAGGAAAGTAAAAATTCCATCAAGCCAAAAAGCAAATCAGCAGACATATAAAAAATTCGGAGTTTTGGGAAGACGTCCAGAAAAGACGTTATCGTCAGTCCCCATCAAGCTTGAGTTATGAGAAACATCAGTGATCTCTTGTTCTTTGTGCAGGAATCAAACGCTCAATCTCAATATTCTGTTTCGGTGCACACATAAAAAACGCACACAGAGGCATAGATGCATGCGGGGGAACGAGGACACTCATGTCCGCTCTTGTACCTCTAAGATGGAGAAGACAAGGAGTCTGTCAGGTTAAAGCTCGTCAGCTGCAGATGGTTTTATAGAAACAGGTGGCATAGATCTCTCACCCATGACCAATTTTGTCAACAAGGCCCACGCTCTGTATGGAGGATGGAAAATCCTGCGAATCTGAAATTGTTTCATAGAAAAACTAACAAAAATATACCAACACAATCTATTTAATGAATTGACTATAGTTGGTATGACTGAGTATGCAGTGTTGTTGTTAAGACCATCTAAACCAAGACCAAGATAAGAGAGTGTTGAGACCAAAAATTTCTTTTTGGACAATCCCCCATTCATCTTTTACCGGCACAATTAAAAAAAGAAATGAAATAAGAAATGAGTCAATGAAACAAGTTTTACATCCAATCACGTTAAAAATGTTAACACACAAATCAGACAATGCACAGGCAAATTCTGTGTAATCAGTTGTAGTCTTGACCGAGACAGAGACCAAAGGCAGTCAAAACCAAGACAAGACCAGAGGGTGTCGAGACCAAGACAAGACAAAGACCAAAAACAGTAGAGACAGAGACAATACCAAGACTATTAAAAAAAGGACCAAGACAAAGACCAAAGACCACGACTTTGAAGGGCCGAGACCATGACAAGACAAGACAGAGATCAAAGACAGTCGAAACCGAGACAAAACCAAGACCAGAGGGTATAGAGACCAAGACAAGACCAAGACTTTGAAGGGTCGAGACCAAGACAAGACAGAGACCAAAGACAGTCAAGACAGAGACAAGACCAGGACCATAAAAAAGACCGGGGTTGAGTACTACAACACTAATGATCTCACTCTTAGATGCATTCTGAGACCACCAAGTCTGAGACCGAGACAAGACAGAGACCAAAAACAGTCGGGACAGAGACAAGAACAAGACCATCAAAAAAATGTACCAAGACAAGAACAAGACCAAAGACAGTTGAAACCAAGACAAGACCAAGACCATAGGGTATCAAGACCAAGACAAGATCAAGACTTTGAGGGGCCAGAGAAGACAGAGATCAAAGACAGTCAAGACAGAGACAAGACCAAGACCATAAAAAAGACCGGTCTTGAGTACTTAAACCCTATGAATTGATCTCACTTTTATATGCATACTGAGACCACCAAACCTGAGACCAAGACAAGACAGAGACCAAAGACAGTCGAAACCAAGACAAGACCAAGACCAGAGGGTATAGAGACCAAGACAAACCAAGACTTTGAAGGGCCGAGACCAAGACAAGACAGAGACCAAAAACAGTCGGGACAGAGACAAGATCAAGACCATCAAAAAATGTACCAAGACAAAAACAAGACCAAAGACAGTTGAAACCAAGACAAGACCAAGACCATAGGGTATCGAGACCAAGACAAGACCAAGACTTTGAGGGGCCGAGACCAAGACAAAGACCAAAAAAGTCAAGACAGAGACAAGACCAAGACCATAAAAAAGACCGGTCTTGAGAACTACAACAGTAAGAATTTATCTCACTTTTATATGCATACTGAGACCAACAAGTCTAAGACCAAGACAAGAAAGAGACCAAAACAGTCAAAACCGAGAAAAGACCAAGACCAGAGGGTATCGAGACCAAGACAAGACCAAGACTTTAATGGCCGAGACCAAGACAAGACAGAGACCAAAAACAGTCAAGACAGAGACAAGACCAAGGCTGTGTCCCAATTCAAAGGCTGCGACCTTCTAAGGATGTATTTTAAGACCGATTGCGTCACAGCAGCACGACTTGAGGCCGGTAAGGCCTTCCCAATTCAAATGATGCTTAGAATGAAGCCTCAAAATGCGTCCTCGTTTCTCCGCGCTGTTAAGGATAGAACGAATGGATCCTTAACAGCCGAGGATATCCCAAGATTCATTGCACGCCTGCAACGGCTGCATATAAAGGCTGGCTATTTTAAAATAAACAATAAAAACCTTTATTAAATAAAAGTGTATTTATCAGAAAACATTTTTCTTGTCACTGTTTTAGTATTATAGTTTTGTGTTAATATTATTCTTTTTATGTTGCGTATATTTCTAAGGTTGATTAATTTGATATGCTGTTGAATAGTTTAATCTACATCAACGTGTCATATTTTCTAAAATAAATTTATATTTTTCTGATACATATTTATGTTAATAAGTCAGAAATGTCTCCGCTGTGTCCTGCTGACAGGCGCGGTGGGCGCGTGCAGCAGATGATGCCAATTATGGGTCCCCGAAGGTTAGACCGTCTCATTTCAGTTCTCTTCGCGAACTTCTGAGGCTTCCACCTTGAAAGACCGAGTGCTCAACTTTTAAGGTCTCATGCTTATAAGGTTGCAGCCCTTGAATTGGGACACAGCTCAAGACTTGAGTACTACAACAACACTATGAATTAATCTCACTCTTATGCATATGCATACTGAGACCACCAAGTCTAAGACCAAGACAAGACAGAGACCAAAAACAGTCGAGACAGAGACAAGACCAAGACCATCAAAAAATGACGTCAAGACTGGCCTCGAAACCAAGACTGGTACTGAATACTACAACACTATGATTCTCATTCATACATATTGTACAATCTGCTTCAGCCCAGTGTTGTTGGGTTTGGGTGGGGCATCATAATTGATTTCTAATAATTGTAAATTATTCTATGAATTCATACTAACTAACTTGTAAAATGTGACCCTGTCTAATTATGAGATTAGGAGCATCATTTGTTTTATAAACTCATTAATTTCACATGAATTTCTATTTTTGACACAAACTATCTATATTAAAGATATCAAGGTTATATTTTCACTGAATGTTCTTTACATTATGTAGGACCATTTTATGTAGACAGCCACAAGCTGGGATTTCACTGACTGCTACACCAGTAGTTACAATACTTGTTTGATTGTCTTTTTTCAGTGCCAATGTTCTCAAAAAGTAGAATGGATTGTATGAAAGTCCCCTGCAAGAAAGAAATGGTTTAGTGGTTAAGTGTGAAAGAACTTGACCGCCCATCACAAAGCCCAGACTCAAACATTGGGATGAACTGGAACATCGACTGCACCCCTTCACCGAACATCAATGCCCGACCTCACTGATGCTCTTGAATAGAAGCAAATCCTCCTCATCGTGTTCCACATCAAGTGAAAAGCCTTTGTAGAAAAGTGAAAGCAGCGTTTATAATAGCAGAGGAAGGACTAACACCTCATTAATGCCCATGGCTTTGAAATGAAATGTTCTACAAGCCTGTACGGGTGTGGTTGCCCACATTTTTATGACCGTCCGTGTAGCGTAGCAATTTTTTTAATGCTTAATTGGAAATTTGGTTAAACCTAAAAGAATAATTATAGAACAGCTGTTTTAAAAAAAGTCTATAATGATAATCTTTGAGGTCAACAGGTCAAATACTTGCGTTTCAGTACCTCCCTCCACTAACGGCGAACGTCCACAGCTCTGCGTATTCATGCGATATAAATCAACAGACTTGCCAAGATTTTTCATGAGTAACTGCAACACTTCAACCCCTACATATGAATTATTAAACGTAAAAAAGATGAAACAAAGATCCCAACACTGCTGTGAGTCGTGACCTTTTATTATGCATGTCACCATTTCATTTTCAGGATGACAGCTTAGATAAGCAAAGAGACCTCAGCTATCCAGCGGTCCATTTCAGATCGCTTTCACAAAGCCTTGCTCTTTACCCAAAACACAAACGCACTAAAGTACAGCTGCACAGCGTGAAGGCAAACCTACGTGTCCTTAAAAAAAAAAGAATGAGCGATACAGACTGATCTGAAACAGCTGGGTGGTTCTCATGAGAAACAGGGGGCCAATGACACACTAGACGGACTATGTGTTTTAAATGTAAACACGTGGACTTCCCCGTTCCTTTTGATCGCACTCTTCATTTCGTGAAAAGTGTCATTTATGATCAACAGCCCGAGGCGGTAATTCCAAACAGATGCCTGGTAAATCCGTGTTACACTGACAGCCCCAATTCAGGTCATTCAGTGCTGATGTCAGTTTGGGAAAAGTTTTTTTTATAATAGCATGTATTTTTTACAGTGAAGGGTTTACTCTGCGATATTTGATTGAACAAGCAGATGGGAATGTTCCAGACAGAGGGTACGTAATGGTTGAGAGGACCTAGGGCCTGTTTTTCTTCAGATTAACTTCAAAACACATTTGCTTCCTGGTGTAAAGCGAGTGAAAGCACAGTTGAGCAGCTGTCTACTTCAATAAGTTAAGTGCAGTGAGCTAACCTTAAGCGTCTGACTGCAGTTAAACTAATCTTTGGATTATCCCTTATGAAAACTAACCATGGTTTTACTACAAATAAAACATGGTTGTGTTATTATTTACTCACCCTCATGTTGTTGTAAACCTTTATGAGTTTCTTTAATCTTTTTTTTCATATAAATGATGCTAATCACACAGTTGATGGTACCCATTGACTTCCATACACAACAAATGAGTAGCATCAACTGTGTTACTATCATTTATCAAAATATCCTGATAAACTCATACAGGTTTACAACACTCATGAGGGAATGTAAATGATGACTATTGATTAATGATTTTCATTTTTTGGTGATCTATCCCTTTAAATGGATCCCATTTACCGACCGTCATGCAAAATAAACACCCTTTCATTAAATGGACACTCCACTTTTTTGAAAATATGCTCATTTCCCAGCTCCCCTAGAGTTAAACATTTGATTTTTATCGTTTTGGAATCCATTCAGCTGATCTCCGGGTCTGGCAGTTCCACTTTTAGCATAACTTAGCACAATCCATTGAATCTGATTAGACCATTAGCATCGCGCCTAAAATATAACCAAAGAGTTTCAATATTTTTCCTATTTAAAACTTGAGTCTTCTGTAGTTACATAAGAACAACAAAAAAATTTAAAGTTCCGATTTTCTAGGCAGATATGGCTAGGAACTATACTCTCATTCTGGCGTAATAATCAAGGTCTTTGCTGCCGTAACATGGCTGCAGGAGGCACAATGATATTACGCAGTGCCCAAAAATAGTTATCTGGCATTGAAAGTTACCAAGGGACTATTTTCAGGGCCTGCATAAATTCAATTTTCGGTCTAGAGTCAAGTTTTAAATAGGAAAAATATTGAAACTCTTTGGTTATTTTTAGCGTGATGCTAATGGTCTAATCAGATTCAATGGATTATGCTAAGCTATGCTAAAAGTAGTACCGCCAGACCCGGGGATCGGCTGAATGAATCCCAAAACGGTAAAAATCAAATGTTTAACTCTAGTGGAGCTGGAAAATGAGCATATTTTCAAAATAATTGGAGTGTCCCTTAAAACATGTTATTGCTTAATATGTATATATTACATAAATGGCTAGAAAATTGCAGATATTGCTTGGTTGGGCTGGATTGACCCAAATCAATAGCTGTTTGAACTGACATGTTGCATACAAAAATGATTCAACTATGCCCCATAAACATCATTGAGACCAGCTGCATTCTTTACATTCTACTCCAATAAGTCTAAAGGACCTTTCTAGAGGTTTTTACTGTAAAGAGCAGCTTTCTTTAAGTAGCTTTGGTGTTTTGATGTTGAGAGTCATTCAAACCGAGTGCGCTTTTACGCCAATGTCTCTCTGGCAGCCGATCGGCCTGCATTGAGACTAATTAGAACCTTTAGATAACATCGAGGCCGTAGCGAAGGGCCATTGAAGGGACTTTCCCTTTCGAACAGAGCAAAATAATGAGGAGTTGGTGGTTAGGTCGTACAAAATTAGTGGTACGGAGGTCAACACGGCCAGCGCCGTGCTTAATGCTTTTAACAGTTTCTGCACTGCGTCGTTTCCATCTCCTGGCTCCTTACATGATGTTATCGTCAAGGTATTGATGGAGCGACCAAAATCATAACCTACAGGAGTCTCTCTGTCTCTCGCCGCCGTGCGCTCCAAATATTTCTGTCTCGTAAAGTCGGCAGCCGCACCGCTGAACAAGCAGGCGGGCCAAGTTCAAAGAGCAGACTTTCTTCTGAGGGTGGGCACTTTGGCCCCGTGGCGAGAGTCTGACAATGGTTATAGAAGATTTACAAGGCTGTGAAATGACTTATTGGATAAAACATTCATCAGAAAGGGCAACAGGAGGGAAAACGATAAGCTAGGGAGCTGGTGTAAGGAGAAAATGAGAGACGGAGCGTTCTCAATAAAGAAGAGGCAGTTTATCATACTTCACCCAAACTGCTCTCTGTTCTCTTCCTGTCTGGATGTCTCTCAAAACAAACATTTATTGACCTGAAAAATTCTCCCTCTTCTGGAGATATCAGATAGCGCAATCTATCAGTCCACAAACCGCAAAATTATACAGCTAATACTCCGTCCGCCAGGCAGCTCAATATGACTAAATGTGAAAATCAGCAAAAGCGGCAGGCATGAGACATCCCGGCACCAAATAATTGAACGTTGAGATTCGATTGAATGAGCAAGACCTGTCAGTTAGGCTCAAAATGAAACAACAATAATGTCAGAATGGGAAAACGAATACACATCTGGTGGAAAGATGTTGTCTTATTTGCCTAGGTGCGGTAGCTGGGTTTATACTGACATACCTTTCTCTCTCTGCGTATGATTTAACGCAGAATCTCTGCCTAAGTATTCTTGATGATGACTGATATTGGCTTTAGGAATATATTATAATGCTAAGGCATTTTGTAAGCAAGCAGAAATATAAGAGTTATAAGAGTGTAAGTGCAAAATTATAGAGGAAGGGTTTATTTATTCAGAATCAATCAAATGAGGGTTGTAATAAGGAATACTGTCGGAATAAAATAGATCCTTGTGGATGTGGATGGAGGAGGGGATGACTTTATTAACCACCACTCTTTTGCACAAATCTTATTGTCTTGGATAAAATACACTAAGCTTAAATTAGACCAAAATGTCTGTTTAGGATGTCTTTGACTAAAGAAACAGTGGTTTACAGTGGGGAGAAATATATCTGATGAAGCATGATTTGCATTAAAACGAATTGTAAAAGTGTTATTTGTGTAAACATCAAATACATAAATAAACACATTGTAGTCATATGGTTGTAACAGTATACGAAATTACGTTATATAGGCACATACATTTTTTATTCCTTTTTTGTGATATTATCACGGATTTCCCCGTTTTTTTTTTTTTTTGTGGTCGTATAACGAATTTCTGTTTTTGTGTGATTATCACGTATTGGTTACTCAACTGTTTTGTCCTATTTTCTTACCATTGTCGCTTCGGTTTAGGGTTAGATTTACATAAAATGACATCCTTACCCAAACCCAACTCTAACCCTAACGCTATGCGACATATAAAAAAACAAATGAGAAAAAAAATTGTATAAACCAATACACAAAGTGACATTCTAATGCAAACACCAAATCTAACCCTAAACCGAAGCGACAATGGTTTGAAAATAGGAAAAAGCAGTTGCGTAACCAATACGTGATAATCACACGAAAACAGACATTCGTTATACGATCACGAATAAACACGGAAATTCGTGATAATATCCTGAAAAAAGGCTTACAAATTTACGTGGATATATCACGAACCTCCATGAGACTGTGTAGCATAAACACTGTTAGATGTCACTGTAGATTTAGTATTATAATACTGTAAAAACCAATACCTTATTTCTAAATTACAGTAAAATACATTAGTGTGCATTGCATTCTGGGTAATTTAGTTTGAGCAGGAATATTTTACAGTATAATTTATTTTTGCTGTAACCTGGCTGTAATATGACTGTAAACAGCACCACCTGATGTCACATCACTCTGAAGACAACTCCTTGTTGCTGTTCAAGGAGGAAGCTGCATGTCTGAAAGTTCAGTAAGTTCGGTTTATTTTATGCGTTTATTGCAAACGTATATAATGAGATTTAAGGATTTTAAGCTACTGTGTCACAACATCCTTTGAAAGCCTGAAAAGTTCGACAGAGAATGTTGTGATATCACCCTTTAAAAGTTAAGCCCATACAGAGCTAAAAGCTGTTTTCTGCTCTTCCTCAGTGAATGATCTAAGGCAGGGTTTTTCTTTGGAGGCAGTCTTAAAACTTTTTTGCAGTCGAACCCCCTGACCTAAATTATTTACTTGACGTACCCCCTTAAATTTCTAGGTAAATATTTCAATACTTTCATACTCATAGCACATTTGCATGTTTAACTTCAATAACATCTATTTTTCATCCGTTTTAAAGTTTCTTTTAGTAGTATTTTAAATAGTCATTGTTATTATTACCTGTTATTTAACATCTTCATCTGGTAATTTTCTTTTATTGATACATACAACGTGTCGTCTCAGTTTTCATCAACCACAGTTTGTGAAACCTTGATCAAATCTTTTATTTCCACCAAACCAATATGGTTTTAGTGAGTTTTACTTTGTTAATGCTTCTACTTCCATTTAAAGAGGACATATCATAAAAATCTGACTTTTTCCATGTTTAAGTGTTAAAATTGGGTGAAAAAGAAACCATTCACTGCAAGCATTTGAAAAAATAGGTCATTGAAATTTGGCACCCTTTGTGATGTCAGAAGGGGATAAAACCGGCCATTAATCTGCACTATCCAACCACAGCACTGCCATTTAGTGCAGAGATCAGCTCATTTGCATTTAAAGGAAAACTTTTTACTATGTACTTACCTCAACTTAGATAAATTAATACATCCCTATCTATTTACAATGCGTGCACTTTTCATCTTTGTACAGCGCCTCGTAAATGTGTTAGCATTTAGCCTAGCCCCATTCATTCTTTAGGATCTAAACAGGGATGAATTTAGAAGCCACCAAACACTTCCATGGTTTCCCTATTTAACTCTAATATTTAAATATTTAAACTATTTATGTTTAATGCCTTCCAGAAAATGTTCTTCTTTAAATATATAAACAAACAAAATACAGTATCAAATGGAAGAGCTTTCAAAAAAAAAAACCGTTTCATCCTACCTTCATCAGTTCTCTTTTTGTCACCTCTCAAATATGGGTAGGTTTCTTCAAAAAACACCCAATTTTGAGCAAAAAGCTGAGAAAATTCCATTTTTGTGAAGGACTTTTGATAGAGATCAGATGCAGAGCGATCTTTAAAACATACACGGAGTTCTTTCTCTTTCACGTGAGGCGCTACTTCCGGGTTGTATAAGTTGCGGAAGTGCGCCCCCTGGTGGATAATAGCGGTATTGTGCAAAGACTGAAATTCTCGTAATTTGCAGAGTGCGTTTTCTCTTGGCGGCGAAAGAGTTAAAGACTTTTACATGGGTAGTTACACAAGTAAGTATGGTGGCACAAAATAAACTTTTGTTTGTTGGAGCCATAGGAATGAATGGGGGTGGGCTAAATGCTAACACATTCAAGAAGCACTGTACAAAGATTAAAAATGCATGCATTGAAAAAAAATATGTATGCATTCATTCATCTACTGTAAGCTGAGGTAAAAACATAGTAAATATTGAAAAACGGTGGTGTTTTCCTTTGAAAGGACACACCCCAAACGGCACATTTTTGCTCACACCTACAAAGTGGCATGATTTAATAAATTATCTGTGGGGTATTTTGAGCTAAAACTTCACATACGTACTCTGGGGACACCAAAGATTTATTTGACATCTTAAAAAGTCTTCTGACATGTCCCCTTAAATATAGCGTGTTTATGATGCTCTGTGAGGTAAAATTACTGTATTTGTAACCAACAAAATTTTTCACAACAAATCTTTTCCTTTGAAACTTTTAAAAACAATTAGGTGTTTTAAATTATGTTTTGTCACGAAATATATTACATAATAAAGTGTAGGCTATTTTTGTTATAAAACACAAATCAGTAATGAAATCAAATCACATTATAATCTCCAAATTACCTCATAGTCATTTCACGTATAACTAAATGGACCAGGACTATTTTGCAATGCATAATGACAAAATCTGCCTTTTAAAATTGAATATTTAGCTTAGTTATTACAGTATCATCACCGGAAATGGATCTGGCTACAAAACTGTTATTCTAACGTGTTAAAATTGGCATGAACAATACTGAAAGAAAAAGAGACAGCAAGTGAGACAGAAAAAGAAATCCGTGTGGAATGCTGGTATTTCAGCGGTTTTGGGGTGAAAAGAATTTGGCTGAAGACACAGATTCAGATCTGTGTAGGAAACTGATGCATGTCTGAACAGAAATAGGAAGAAGTATTCAGCCAGTAAGTACAAGTTGGGTGTCACTCCCCAATAGCTGGAGGGTCTGTCCCATAATGATATAATTTATACGCTCCATATTACAGACTAAATAAAACACATAGGAAGTGGTTTGTAACTGGATGCTGTTTAAGTTTGTATCAGATGGTTTATATTCAGTTGGATGAAAATGATTAAGTCATATTGTAAGAAGAAATTATTGTGCCTTCAACCTATGTTTAAAATAAAAAATTTTGCAGACACTTTTATCCAAAGTCACATATATTCCATTCAGGTTATCCAGTGTTTGCATTATCTGGGATCTGAAACACATTGCCATTGCAAGCGTCATGATATCTAAGATGTGACCTTTTAGCAACATTATCTCTTTAGCTGGTAAAGCACACACATTACAGCACTCGAGTATTGTGCATTATTTACATGTAATGTATAATACAATCCTTATACAATTTTGCCTTCTGCAATCGATTGGATAGTTGACGCCACATCTCCTCACCTCACCGTCTCTCAACATGCATGCATGACCAGCTCCAAAGAGATAACATTTATGCTTCACTGAACCGCCACTCCATTTACTGCAGTTAAACTCTCTCTCATTCTCTCACCATACCGTAGCACCTACTGTGAATAGGCGACACCGCTTTTGTCTCACTAAACACTTACCCGTCACTTTTTTCATAAGTGCTAGAGTGCCTCTCCGCATGTACAGGCGGGCGGAAAAGCAGAGGGTGGAAAGATATCTTAAAACATGACCCTTTAAAAGGATACGCGTCATCTGGCCTTTTGTGTCGGCTTTGGGTGATGGATACCAGGTGCAGTAGGTTCATCTATGAAAGGAGTTTTTGTGTGAGATGGAGTAAGGCTTCAGTTTGACCCATGAAATGTTATTTGCAATGATTGTAAAGTGCAAATGATTTAGTGAAATTGATTTGAAATTTTATTAACATCCAAATGTTTTTATCCAAAAAAGATCATATTATTAAATCATATGAACACACATTTATATAATAACCTTTGATATTAAAGGTGGGGTGCACAATCTCTGAAAGCCAATGTTGACATTTGAAATCATGTAAACAAATAAACACACCCCTACCCCAATAGAATCTGGACCTTCTTTTGATAGAACCGCCCCACACATACGCAACCCAGGCAACAGTGTCATTTAGTAGACACGCCCCTTACTGCTAATTGGCTACAAGTGTGTTTCAGTACTCTGCCCGACTCTCTTTTCCAAAGCGTTTCTCAAAAATCATGCACCTCGCCTTTAAAGTGATGTTTATTTACATTTTCTATTCACAAAGCTCAAATTCGGTGCATGCTGCTTTTTGATTGGTAGGATATCGGCCTATAGTGTGAAAATTGCTTTTTTACCGACCCATACGATTATTGGCCGATATATTGGTGCATCTGTAATACAGTGGCAAGAAAAAGTATGTGAACCTTTTGGAATTTCATAGTATAAATTTGTAATAAAATGTAATCTGATCTTTATCTAAGTCAAGGGTATTGACAAACATAATGTGTATTAAAATAATAACACAAAAAAAATCTGATCTTAAACACAGAGCAGTCGTGAAATTAAAAAATAAAGAAAAGAGAAATAAAGCCCATACCCTTAAAAATAAAGGTGCTACAAAAGGTTCCTCGCAGTGATGTCATAGAAGAACCATTTTTGTTTTTTCAAAATCTAAGGAACCTTTTTGAAACAGACAAGTTCTATGCAGCCCAAAATGGTCCTTGTTTGGCATTGTGAGGCCAAATGGTGATCGCACTTTTGCTCCCAACATTTTTAGGGGCCAATAAGATAAATCACTCATTGGAGTCTCTTTCAAAAATCCATGGAAAAAGACTGGATGATTTAATAAAACTCTCCTGTAAGTATGTATTGGCCAAAAATGTGTTTTGATAGGCCTCTGAAAGTTCATAAAAATGGGCTGGCATGGGACAGCTCCAATTGGAGACTTTGAGTTTTTTAATCAGCATGTGGATCCGTTAAACATCTATGCCAGCTGAACCCCAAACAGTCGGATTTATATGGTGGTCATTGCTAGCTGTGAGAGTTGGACTGTGTGTATTTGCATATGTGCGTTCCTGCTTGTATGTGTGCGTAAAACCGCTCTCATTAAAAGAGACGACATGTACAGTATAATCAATGTGTAAGATTGTTAAATTTAGGATATGGTGAAGCTGACCGGGACTTGCTTCTTTGTTCTGTTTCCAAAGCCTTAAGCTTCAGAGCAGATTTGTTTTGTACACGGCTGCTGTAATTTAAAAGCAAAATTGGAACAAATAAACCGCACCCTGTTTCAGATGCCAAATAGGCTATCAGAGGTGTTTATACTACCCTGTTTCATTTTAATTGGCCTGGGCACAGATCGCACATTTGTGTTGGAGGGAGCGTGTCATATTATCTGAATGTCAATAGAGATGGGACCCTGTGAGCTTGCTGGCTCACAAGCACTTAGTTTAAATATACTTTTGAACCAATAACCTGAGAATAATTCTGATTGGGTCATTGTTTTTTCTGGTGTCAACTGATAGAGCACAGTGCTAGCAACACCAAAGTCATGGGTTTAATATCTAGGGCATACACGTATTGTACTTTACAAAAAATTTAGCTTTAATGCAATGTAAGTGCACTACATGACAAATAAAGATTCCTCTTTGTTATATGGTTCCATAAAAAGCTTTGTTGTAAAGGTGCTACGAACCATAAAAAGGTAGAAGAGAGATGGTTCTTTAAAATTATTTTTTTTTTAAATAGCATAGCTGCAAAGAACCCTTTTACAACCTTTATTTTTTTAAAGCGTACCAACTATCCAGACATCAAAGGCAACAAATATGGAAGAATGTAAGCATTTCTTTGCCTTAAAGATCTCTACAGAAATCTGACTAAACATCTGCCATAAAATGCATGCACTTTATATGTTGCTTTCAAGAATGTTGGCATAATACACAGCTGCTGTACTTCTGAATGGGCATCAATAAAAAAATACTTTTGCCCCTGAATACCAGCAGTAAAGATGTACTATAAGTTTAATTTTGGAGCCCTGCATTGCAAATTTGAAACAGATTCATCACAATATGAAAATGGTCACTTTTCTGTGATGCAAAAAAGAGCCAGCATGTGAATGTGACATACTGTAAACATTTACAGCAATATATCTCCCCCTACTGGTTTAAAGGTGCCGTAGAATGTAAAACTGTATTTACCTAGGCATAAATGTATAATAAGTGTTCTGTACATAAAATATTGTGAGCCTAAAACACCATTGTTTCCTCCTTCTAATGTAAACCCTGTGCATGCAAAAGACAGCTGGAAAACATGCCAATCTCAACATAACACCAACTGTGACGTTTCAGTCGAGATGCACGCCTCAACATTAAATGAGATATTTCACAAGACTTTTTCAAGATGTCAAATAAATATTTGGTGTCCCCAGAATACATATTTGAAGTTTTAGCTCAAAATACCATATAGATAATTTATTAGAGCATGTTAAAATTGACACTTTGTAGGTGTGAGCCTTTAAAATGCAAATGAGCTGATCTCTGCTCTAAATGGCAGTACTGTGGTTGGATAGTGTAGATTATGGGGCGGTATTATCCCTTTCTGACATCACAAGGGGAGCCAAATTTCAATGACCTATTTTTTCACATGCTTGCAGAGAATGTTTACCAAAACTAAGTTACTGGGTTGATCTTTTTCACATTTATAGGTTGATAGAAGCACTGGGGACCCAATAATAGAACTTAAACATGAAAAAAGTCAGATCTTCATGATATGTCCCCTTTAAATTAAGTACAATGTTGTTACAATGTTAAAAACTAGGTTGTAGCGTTATATGCTAGATAATGCTATATGCTAGTGTTTAGGCTTAAATTTTACTGTTGATGTTACAGTGACGTTTTGCAGGTCCATACTGAAAAAAATAAAAACGTATCTCTCAGAAACGTTTATTAACAATCTTCTAACAATTGATTATTCCTCAAATTCCGTCTTCACCTGATACAGGCTCAAACATAAGGTCTGTTTACACACACACACACACACACACACACACACACACACACACACACACACACACACACACACACACACACACACACACACACACACACACACACACACACACACACACACACACACACACACACACACACACACACACACACAGAGCTACTGAAAGGAGCTGCTCTGTGAAACAGCCAATCAGAGCAGAGCTCAACATTATTATTAATGACCCTTTCAAATAAGGTTATAATAGACCACTTCATTCTAAAGGCAAGTCCTAAGGTTGTAAATGGACATGTAAAACCGTCTCTAGATAATTTTTGCACTTATTAGAGCGTTATTTATAGATATCAGAGAACAATTTAACATTATTTCAATGCATTCTTTGGCACCTTTAAAGCACACTCAGTTGTGCATGTTTACCAGCACACTACACAATCTTATTTGACATTACAGCATTTAAACTGTTGTTGTTGTTGTTGCTGACCACCTCTTTCAACTTCCCAAAATCTCCTTTAACTCATTTATTACTGTTAGCTGAACTGAACCGAGCATTTTGCGGCTGTCTACATTGTGCATTCCAACAATGTTTGGTTTGGATAAGCGTGTGGTAACACATCTGGGGTTGGTTTACCAATTCCCCACAATTTCACTTTTTTTGTTTATTTTTAATGAAGGTTAGTTCTGTTTATTTATGTTGTAGGCATCAGAATCGCAGCATTTCCATATTTGTGTCATGAATCTTTTACGAGGTTGTAAAGCCAAACAAAATCAAACTTACAATACATCTTTTCTCATGTGCTTGTGATGCACACAAGCCAGTTCACTAAACTAAATTCCCAAACTTTTGTGCTGAGACCTTGCCTGTGTTGTTATTACAACCACTAGGGGGCAACATGAGAACACTTCATTGGGTGCTGCAGGCAGTAACTTCAGATTTATGTGCTTGTTCCTTAGGAGGGCAATCAGCAGGTTGTCAAATAAGAATTACGCATCACTCATCGGGGAGTGCTCATCTCCGTCCTTTTCACCTTAAACCAGCCGACATCCAGACGGTGTGACTTTGAGCTAAAGAAGCAACTTGAAATGTTTTTGTTATCATTGATAATTGTTAAAGGGATAGCTTGATCAATAATGATTTACTCACCGTCATGTAGGCTAGTTTATAACCCGAATGTTGGTGTTTTGCTATAGAAACACAAAGGAATTGTTATGCAGGTTTTGTTGTGCAATGTGTGTAGTATTTTTTGTTTAAAAATCTCCAAAAATATAAAAGTTCCATACAAATAGCATATATAACTTGTGCTGTATAGTCTTTTAAAGGAATAAAATAGCTTGGTGTGAGGAACAGACTGTAAATATGTAAAGGCAAAAAAAAAAACTTTATAAAGTTTAAAACTAAGCTAAGACAAAATTTTAAGTATGTGAAGTGTCCTTGAACATAGTGAATAATTTGGGTTTTAAAATGGTAGGATGGCTTCATGTCACACCTAAAATATTTGGTTGGCTTAATGTCAAAATAAAAATAATTTTAATACACATTCCTCCTTTTATTGTGAACAACTTATAAACTATTCCAAAAAATATGTCATTTTACTCTGCAGTTTAGATGACTTTTTTGCTGATGTGGACATCATTTTGCACTTTCACTCTCCAGTCAACTTCTGAGAAAATCAAGTCCATGTCTTCCAAGTCCAATTTTACGGAGTACATCAATTTACAGAAGTAAAATGTTGTGTCATGCCATTAGCACATTTAAATTCATGCATTTGAAAGACACTTTATCCAAAGGGACATTTAAGCTATTAAAATGTTCACACTGTCAAAAAATAAATAAATAAAAAAGCTGTCACTGCTGTGCTCTTTTAAAAAGTACACTTTGCACCTAAGAAGTTCATATTAGTACTTCAGAAGTGCATATTGGTACTAAAAAGAGCTTATTAGTACATCAAATATACATTAGTACAGTATCTCAAATGTATGCATACTGATTCAACAAGGTGCTGAAAGCATTCTTTAGAAATGTTGGCTCATATTGATAGGATAGCATCTTGCAGTTGATGGAGATTTGTGGGATGCACATCCAGGACACGAATCTCCCGTTCCACCACATCCCAAAGATGCTCTATTGGGTTGATATCTGGTGACTGTGGCGGCCATTTTAGTACAGTGAACTCATTGTCATGTTCAAGAAACCAATTTGAAATGATTCGAGCTTTGCGACATGGTGCATTGTCCTGCTGGAAGTAGCCATCAGAGGATGGGTACATGGTGGTCATAAAGGGATGGACATGGTCAGAAACAATGCTCAGGTAGGCCGTGGCATTTAAACAATGCCTAACTGACACTAAAGCCGAACGCGGAAAAAAAGTATACCCCGGCCTTAAGGATCCTAAAGTGTGTCAAGAAAACATCCCCCAGACCATTACCCCACCACCAGCAGCCTGCACAATGGTAACAAGGCATGATGGACCCATGTTCTCATTCTGTTTATGCCAAATTCTGATTATGTCTCAACAGAAATCGAGACTCATCAGACCAGGCAACATTTTTCCAGTCTTATGAAACAAAAATAGAGGCTCTTTAAAAGAAATACAGTAGAATACAATACAACACAAGTTTGTAAGTTCAGTAGTAGGATCGAACCCTTGACCTTTTGCGCTGCTAACATGATGCTCTACCAGTGGAGCATCAAAACCAAAGCTGAAATTCTAAAACCAATTCTCAACTAAAAATAAAAGATTTTAAGTAATTAAAACTTTACGCATAATTGGAAATCACACTTTGAAAAGGCACCAGCGAATAAATATTTCTCCCTCATTCGAGGCATTGTGTAATATTTACCCAAATTGCCTTTCATAGGAAAAATGGAATAATTGGAAAAGGGTAACCTTTAGACTCAAGGCCTGAAGATGCGTTGCATTGTTTGAATTTCAAATGTCCTTTTCTTTGGAGGGCAAAAAGAATCATGAATGTTGAAAAGGGTGCATAAAGTGAACTTCATGTTGGTTAGAATTTCTCAATTTAAAAAAAAAAAGAGGAAGATATTAAAAAGGTAAGGGGTTTAGAGATAGACCGCCTCTTCGCTTTAAAGTGCCGTCCTTCTAAAACTGGCCTGAAAAGAGGTTTTTAGTTAGTGCCAGATTGCATTCCACACAGTTCATTACACCGCACTTACAGAGAGGACAATGGTATCCCTTTATATTATACATTCAAGGCTGACGAGACCAAATTCCATTTCATGTCAGGGAGTCAGGTGCCGAAAGAGAAAGCTGGATGAGGGGTGAAAAGCGAGAATTGCTTGCGGGGATTAAACCCTATCAGAAGGAGCTGTACGAGGGTCTAGGCCAACTTTTCTTCATCAAATGGGAAAGCTTGCTTTTTTGTCCAAAAGCAAAGTCGTGATGTAAAAGCTGTGATGGATATTAAAAATCCATTTCATATTGGAATGCATTCGACTTCCCAAGTTTGACCAGATTTATGCAATAAATCTACAACTAGGATGTGAATTGGCAATTTGCACTGGGCTATTTGTAGTGCTTTTCAGCATTCCAGCATGGATTTATATTAAATCAAAAACATTTTGGATATGGGGCTGATATGTGCTGTAGACACATTTATAGATATTTTATTTATTAATTACAGAATAATCTTCCTCAGTACTGTAAAAGCTTTCTGATCATGGATATTGTTAGATTAGGGGACCGAAGATGTCACTTTTAACTCCAGCAAAAATTTATTTTTTTAAATGTTTGAAAAAAAAAACATATTATATATATATATATATATATATATATATATATATATATATATATATATATATATATATATATATATATATATATATATATATATATATATATATATATATATTAGTATATTATATGGTAAGTTGTCACAGCACATACACTCGCCTAAAGGATTATTAGGAACACCATACTAATACTGTGTTTGACCCCCTTCCACCTTCAGAACTGCCTTAATTCTGTGTGGCATTGATTCAACAAGGTGCTGAAAGCATTCTTTAGAAATTTGGGCCCATATTGATAGGATAGCACATCCAGGGCACGAAGCTCCCACTCCACCACATCCCAAAGATGCTCTATTGGGATGAGATCTGGTGACTGTGGGGGCCATTTTAGTACAGTGAACTCATTGTTGAAGAAATGTTCAATAAACAAATTTTATTCGAGTTTTGTGACATGGTGCATTATGCTGCTGCAAGTAGCCATCAGAGGATGAGTAAATGGTGGTCATAAAGGCATGGACATGGTCAGAAACAATGCTCAGGTAGGCCGTGGCATTTAAATGATGCCCAATTGGCACTAAGGGGCCTAAAGTGTGCCAAGAAAACATCCCCCACACCATTACACCACCACCATCAGCCTGCACAGTGGTAACAAGGAATGATGGATTCATGTTCTCATTCTGTTTACGCCAAATTCTTACTCTACCATCTGAATGTCTCAACAGAAATCGAGACTCATCAGACCAGGCAACATTTATCCAGTCTTCAACTGTCCAATTTTAGTGAGCTCGTGCAAATTGTAGCCTCTTTTTCCTGTTTGTAGTGGAGATGAGTTGCACCCGGCGGGGTCTTCTGCTGTTGTAGCCCATCCGCCTCAAGGTTGTGCGTGTTGTGGCTTCACAAATGCTTTGCTGCATACCTCGGTTGTAACGAGTGGTTATTTCAGTCAAAGTTGCTCTTCTATCAGCTTGAATCAGTCGGCCCATTCTCTTCTGACCTCTAGCATCAACAAAGCATTTTCGCCCACAGGACTGCTGCATACTGGATGTTTTTCCCTTTTCACACCATTCTTTGTAAACCCTAGAAATGATTGTGCGTGAAAATCCCAGTAATTGAACAGATTGGGAAATACTTAGACCGGCCCATCTGGCACCAACAGTCATGCCACGCTCAAAATTGCTTAAATCACCTTTCTTTCCCATTCTGATATTCAGTTTGGAGTTCAGGAAATTGTCTTGACCAGGACCACACCCCTAAATGCATTGAAGCAACTGCCATGGGATTGATCAGATAATTGCATTAATGAGAAATTGAACAGGTGTTCCTAATAATCCTTTAGGTGAGTGTATAATGAAATAATCTATTATATTTTATTTAATGGGTTTTTT